>NC_069693.1:46905222-47217410 GCF_023699985.2 Odocoileus virginianus
CATTGGAGGGACTGATGTTGAAGCTGAAACTCCAATACTTTGGCCACCTGATGCGGAGAGCTGACTCGTTTGAAAAGACCTGGATGCTGGGAAAGATTGAGGGCAGGAACAGAAGGGGACGAGAGAGGATGAGATGGTTGGATGGTATCACCGATACAATGGACATGGGTTTGGGTGGACTTCAGGAGTTGGTGATGGACAGGGAGGCCTGGCATGCTGCGATTCATGGGGTCGCAAAGAGTCGGACACAACTGCGCAACTGAACTGAACTGAACCAGTTTCCATAACAGCAGTAGAATTCAACCTGTTGATCCTCACGAGAAGCCTCTGAGCTAGTTAATCTTGTCATCCCCATTTTACAGATGAGGAAAAGGGGGCCCCAAGAGATTGATGACCCTGCTGCAAGACCCTCCACAGGACTCCCTGGTGGTCCAGTGGCTAAGTCTCCATGCTCCCAATGCAGGGGCCTGGGTTCGACCCCTGGATCCCACATGCCACAACAAAGATAAGAGTTACTGCATGCCACAATTAAGACCCAATGCAGCCAAATAAATTAATCTTTTTTTTTTTTTAAAAAAAGGAGCCAACTTAAGGGAGAAAAAGATTACTTAGTGGGTGAGTGGTGGGGAGTGGGATTCAAACCTGGTTTTATCTGACACAAGAGCTACTGTGGCTTTTGCTAGCCTGCTCCACTCATTCATTCATTCAAGATAAATTAACTGAGAGCCTTTCTGTCCAATGCAGGTGATGGACAAGCTTGGGAAAATGAACAAAAGAGATAGGGACACTTTGTGGACGCTATTCAAAAAAGGATCACCAAGCATGGAATTCCCTGGTGGCCCAGTGGATAAGACTCAGCACTTCCACTGCCTTGAGTCTAGGTTCAATCCCTGGTCAGGTAACTAAGATCCCGGAAGCTGCACCAGGCAGCCAAAAAAAAAAAAAAATCAACCATGATGGTTACTGGGCTTTGTGCTTACTCTGTGATGAATTTAGGGGATAATGTGAAAGTGGTCACTTGGTCCAAGTGTCAGGACCATGAGTGAAAGCTCATTCAGCTAAGGGTCTCCTTTTTCCCGTAAGGAGTCTGGAGACAAGGTTGGGGTTGGTGCAGTGCCCGAGTGGCGTTGTCTGTAGTCAGTGGTGCTGTCCTTGGTGTGTGCCATCCCCCTGCTGTGGGCTTTGGGTCTATGGGCAAGGAGGGGCTGGGCTTCAGTTGGGCTGGTTCGGGGGTCACATGCCTACGTGTCCCACCCTCCCCACCAATCCCTGTGGCTGGAGAGATGGTGTGTCACTGACGGCCCAGCCGGGTCATGGGCTCCTGTGTGGACACAGGATGGGTCTGCTTTCAGACAATGGGGGAGGCCAGAAGAGGAGGCAGGAGGACAGACTGTATTTCCCAAGTGACTGCAACATCTCCCAGACCACAGGCTCTTCCCACGGTACGATTTTACCCCTCCACCCCAAAGTAGTGGGGTCTGGGTCTCCTTCCTGGAATGGAGTGGGCTTGTGACCATGGCCAGAGTGATTCCACATGACCCCGGACATTTGGTCCTAAATGGTGACGTACCGTCCACCCACTTCTCTCGGGATGCTTCCTCTTGGCAGCCAGCCACCACAGAGGAGTCACATTTAGGTGTCTGAGCCAAGGTTCCACCAGATCTGTGAGTGCAGGACCTTCAGCCAACCTCAACCCCCACCACGGAACCACCGTTAGGCTTCGAGCTGCCCCAGTTGCGTCCACATGGAGCAGACATGACCTGTCCCCCCAAGCCCTGCTCAAACTGCAGCTGTGTCACCATCTCATGGGCTTCCCTGGGGGCTCAGCTGGTAAAGAATCCGCCTGCAATGCAGAGGACCCAGGTTCGATCCTGGGTTGGGAAGATCCCCTGGAGAAGGGGATGGCTACCCACTCCAGTATTCTTGCCTGGAGAATTCTGCGGACAGGGAAGCCCGGCGTGCTCCAGTCCACGGGGTCGAAAAAAGTCAGACCCGACCGAGCAACTAACACTTTCCCTTTCACCATGATACATGATTTTACATAATGCATGATTAATACACGAGGTTTGGGATGGTTAGAAAGTGGCAGATAACTAAAACAAGAGGTAATGAGCATAAGTGATGAGAATGGGCATTGTTCAATCAGATCCTTTCTTCTGAGTGGGGGGCGGTGGTGAGAGGTGAGAAAGAGTAAGAGACGGACTGAGACAGCAGGAGAGGTCCGGGTGTGCTGGCACTAGAGTGAGGTCACAGGATGGGAAGGTGTCTGCTTCTTGCCAACCCAAGAGAACCTAACCCAACCATCTTGTTACACGTTAGATGAATCCAAAGAGACCCAGAGAGAGGCCTGCCGGGGTTGATGAAGAGCGAGCGACTGATTCACGAGGCGAACTCAGAACAGCCCTCTCCCCACCCTCCCCAGCCTGCTCTCCGACCAGTTGGAACCATAGCAACTGTGCCCAGGCTCAGACCCTCCCACATTCCTGAACCAGCACTGACCTTGGGCAGAACCTTTTCTGGGCTCAGCTCTTGCTGCCCAGATAGAACCTGCACCTCTGATTTGGCATGCTCCCAGCTACTCTGTTTGGGCTTATTAGATTTAAATGTTTAATGACTGGATGTCACCTTGCTAAACTCTTCTCATATCTAATGATTTTCCCGTAGACTCTAGTTTCTAACACAGTCATGTCACACAAGAGGCGATGGTGGTTTCGTTCTTCCCTGTCCAACCCTGACAAACAATACTTTCCCTATCTTCCTGTGCTGGCTGCTCCTCCAGTACAACGTTACAGAGAAGCAGAGAGACAGAGTCATCCTTGCCTTGTTTCTGACTATAAAGGCATTGCTTCGAATATGTACCTTAAGAATTACATTTACTATAGAATTTTTGGTAGATAGGCTTAAGATTTTCTTAAGAAAATCTAACTGGACATGGAACAACTGACTGGTACAAAATTGGGAAAAGAGTGCATCAAGGCTATAAACTGTCCCCTTGCTTATTTAACTCGGGGCTTCCCTGGTGGCTCAGATGGTAAAGAATCTGCCTGCAATGCAGGAGATCCAGGTTTGATCCCTGGGTCAGGAAGATCCCCTGGAGAAGGGAATGTCTACCCACTCCAGTATACTTGCCTAGAGAATTCCACAGACAGAGGAACCTGGCGGCCTACAGGCCATGGGGTTGCAAAGAGTCGGACATGACTGAGCAACTAACACTTTTACTTTCTTTCCCTTTATTTAACTTATATGCAGAGTACATCATGCAAAATGGCAGGCTAGATGAATCACAAGATGGAATCAAGATTGCCAAGAGAAACGTCAACAACCTCAGATATTCAAATGATATCTCCCTAGTGGCAGAAATTTAAGAGGAACTAAAGAACCTCTTGATGAGGGTGAAAGAGGAGAATGAAAAAGTTGCCTTGAAACTCAACATTCAAAAAATGAAGATCATGGCATCCAGTCCTATCTCCTCATGGCAAATAGATGGGGAAAAAGTGGAAGCAGGGACAGATTTTATTTTGGGGGGGGTCCTATCTACCAAAATCACTGTGGACAGTGACTGTTGCCATGAAATTAAAAGACATTTTCTCCTTGGAGGAAAAGTTATGACAAATCTAGACAGCATGTTAAAAATCAGAGACATCACTTTGCCAACAAAGGTCCATAAGGTCAAAGCGATGGTTTTTCAGTAGTCATGTACAGATGTGAGAGTTGGACCATAAAGAAGGCTGAGCACTGAAGAACTGATGCTTTTGAATGGTGATGTTGGAGAAGACTCTTGAGAGTCCCTTGGACTGCAAGGAGACCAAACCAGTCAATCCTAAAGGAAATCAACCCTGAACATTCACTGGAAGGACTGATGCTAAAGCTGAAGGTTCAATAGTTTGGCCACCTGATACAAAGAACTGACTCATTGGAAAAGATCCTTATGCTGGGAAAGAATGAGGGCAAAAGGAGAAAAGTACAGCAGGGGAGGAGATGGTTAGATATCATCCCTAACTCAATGGACATGCGTTTAAGCAAACTCTGAGAGACAGTGAAGGACAGGGAAGTCTGGTGTGCTGCAATCCATGGGGTCGCCAAGAGTTGGACAAGACTTAAAGGCTGAACAATAACAACAATTTTGTTCTTAATCTTTTAAGACTTTTTTTACAATTAAAAATGTTGAGTTTTAGCTATTGCTCTTTTTGCATCTGTGTAAATGATCAAGTGCTTTTTCTTCTTTAATCTGTTAATGTAGTGAATGACATTTACAGATTTTTCTAATGTTATCAGTACACCACTTCTGTATTCCTAGCATAAATTAGCATTTGTCATGATATGTTATGTAACATATCATGACATACATATAGAAAAGATTGGGCTTGCTAATATTGTGTGTAAGATTTTTGTGACTTTTTTATGGGTGATTTTGACCTGTAATTTTCTGTTCTCACACTATTCTTGTTAGGTTTTGGCATCAAGATTACACTGGTCCTACAGAATGAGTTTGGAAATAATCCTTCTTTGTGTATTCCTTGGAAGAGTTTGTGTGAGACCAGAATGATAGACTTTAAAAGTTTGGAAGAACTCATGTGTAAAACTCACTCATGGTGTGTGCATGGTCAGTGGTATCTGACTTTTTGGAACCCCATGGACTGAAACCTGCCAGGCTCCTCTGTCCATGGGATTTCCCAGGCAAGAATACTGGAGCAGGTTGCCATTTCCTTCTCCAGGGGGTCTGCCTGACTCAGGGATTGAATCCTCATCTCCTACATTGGCAGTCAGATTCTTCACCACCGAGTCACCTGGGAAGCCCCAGCCTCACTCAGTTTACCTTAAAAATTGAGAGTCACCGAAGATCAGTGTTCCTCGATGGGGCAGCGCTGCCCCTAGGGCATGTGAAATTTGCAGGCATTCCATGGCAGAGACTGTCCCCCAAACGAAAAATTCCCCCAACCTCTCCTCTTTGCAATGTCTCACCAGACCTTATGTAAAAGATAAGCCCTCTTGTAATTTACAGGTCTAGAACTAGCTGTCTTCCATCAGTCTGTCCTCCGCAGCACCAGCATGTTGTTGTTCGGTGGCCAAGTCGTGTCCGACTCTTTGTGACCCCATGAACTGTATAACATGCTAGGTTTCCCTGCCTATCACTAATTCCCTGAGTTTCCTCAAAATCATGTCCACTGAGTCAGTGATGCCATCCAACAACCTCATCCTCTGTCATCCCCATCTCCTCTTGCTCTCAATTTTTCCTAGCATCAGGGTCTTTTCCAATGAGTCATGAGCCAGCATAGACACTGGATAGTCTTGGAGAGTAGCTATCATGTGGTCAAGGGCAGATGGTCACTTCTTCTGTTCAGAGCTTGACTATGAGTTGCTCACCATTTTGGAAAATCCCATCACCAGCGGCGATGCCTTCATGATGTTGAGTCTTCGTGTGACGCACCTGTGTCACCGTGATTCCCCCTTTTGGGCAAGCATGTACCCCTTCACTGTGTCACCCACCATGCTCATACCTCAACCTTTACATTTTGAAATTTACACTGTTTTATTTTAAATGAATTTTCCTTCATGTTACAGTTAGGGCCTTATGTTGTTGTGCTTTTATTTCCCAATTAGTGTGTAGATAGGCTATTATTTCTATGAATTTCATTTCAGATGAAGAAGAGCATTATAGAATATCTACTATATTCTTTGTGTGTGTCAATTGCTCTGTCATGTCCAACTCCATGGACTGTAGCCCACCAGGCTCCTCTGTTGATGCAATTCTCCAGGCAAAAAATACTGCAGTGGGTAGGCATTCCCTTCTTCAGGGGAACTTCCTGACCTAGGGATTGAACCTGGGTCTCCTGCATTGCAGGCAGATTACCCTCTGAGCCACTTTACCACCTGAGCAACCAGGAAAGCCCTGCTGTATTTTTAAAAGGTGTTAATTAGGGCTGATATAGGCCTGAGAACCACTGAGCAGCATCATTTCTTCAGATCCCTTCCAGATTTAAAACAATTAATCCTGACCTCAGAAAACTTTTCCCATAATCCTAACAAAACCCTGTACACGGTGACTTTTAAACTGTCCAAAAGCATCATTGCCCTACCGTGGCCCAAGTGTGGCCAGAGGCTGAGCTCAATGAGCTGGCCCTGTGGACTCTTAAGAGGCTGCCTCCTGACCTAGTAGAAAAAATTACCTCGGCTTGTAACGTGACACTTGCCTAATTTCCTTTTTACCTCAAAAAAGAGAGAAAAGCTGATACCCCAAACTAAAAATCTTTCCTATGCCATCTCTTTGCATTTTGACAAGTTCAGTGCTTACCTAGAACGTTTTACTGAAGAGAAAAAAATAAATGGAGCTCTGAGGAAGCCTCAGTAACAAATTTTGGTGTGCTTGAGTGAGTTCATGCCACGTGACATTCCCTCCTGTTAATTATTCCTCCCGGGCTTATCTTTCCTCATCTCTTCTCTAACTTATTATATTTTAACGGCAGCTAGTAGAACGGCTGGGTGCCTCCTTCCCCATCTGCGTGGAACAGAATGTTCAAGACGTTGGAATCACGGATGCCGCTCGGAACCAGCAGATGTGCCAGGGAGTGAAAGACGGCAGGAAAAAAAAAGAGAGAAAGCAGAACCGAGCAAAGTCAGGGAGGGAACAGACTGCAGTGAGGGACGTTCTGCCGTGAAGAGCGCCCCCTAAATAGTCATATCCCCTCACATCTCAGAATGCACACTTACCTGCAGAGAACAGATTTTTGCAGGTATATGATTAGGATATCAGGGCTTCCCTCATAGTTCAGCTGGTAAAGAATCTGCCTGCAATGTGGGAGCCTTGGGTTCAATCCCTGGGTTGGGAAAATCCGCTGGAGAAGGGAAAGGCTACCCACTCCAGTATTCTGGCCTAGAGAAATCCATGGACTAAATCCATGGGGTCACAAGGAGTAGGACACGACTGAGCAACTTTCACTTTCACTTTCATGAGGAGGCCATGAAAGGGTGTTGAGTCACCAGAAGAGGTAGGAAGGATCCTCTCCTTGAGTCTTTAGTGGGAGCCCAGCCCTACCTGCACCTTGATTTCGGACTTGCGGCTTCCAGGACGGCGAGAGAATAAATTTCTATCGTCTTAAGCCCTCCAACCTGTGGTAGTTTGTTACGGCAGCCCCACGGCTTATGGAGGAAAACCGAGAAGCTAAGTGTTAGGGACCAGATGTTCATGTCCTGCCCAAAATTCCTATGGTGAAGTTCTACGCATAATATGATGGTATTTGGAGGTAGAACCTTTGGGAGGTGATTAGATTAAATGAAGCCTAAAGGGTAGAGCCCTCATGAATGGAATTAGGGCCCTTCTAGGGGGCTGTGCTCTGCTCTCTGCCATCTGAGGATACAATCAGAAGTCAGCAGTCCATACCCGAAAGAGGACTGTCACCAGAGTCTGACCTTGCTGCACCCTGATCTCAGATTTCTAGTCTCCAGAGCTATGAGAAATATATGTCTGCTGTTTATAAGCCCCACCCCCTAGTTTGTGGTATTTTGTTACAGCATCCTGAGCTAAGACAATATGTGAGCTGGTCCCCACCCCTTCCACATAACCCCCATCTACTCCATTCTGTCGTCAGTTGCAAAGCTGATTTTAAGATGTTTTGATGTGGACCATTTTTAAAGTCTTTATTGAACTTGTTATGATATTTTTAATGTTTTTATGTTCTGTTTTATGTTTTATGTTCTGTTTCTTTGGCCATGAGGCATGTAGGATCTTAGCTACAAAGATCCCTGGATCTTTGACCAGGGATCAAACCCACGCCTCCTGCATTGGAAAAGGAAGTCTTAGCCACTGGACCACTAGGGAAGTCCCTGCAAAACTGATTTTAAAATCAGTGTTGTGTCAGATGAAGGAAGGACCTGTCCATTTCCTGCCTTGACAATAGCAGGGTGGTTTATATTTTCTGAGCCCTGGGTATTATTTTAGCCCCAACTGAACAAGCCACTTCCTCCTACCCTCTGAAGATGCTGGCATTTATTGAGCTCTTACTATGATCCTGACACTATTCAGGTGGAAAATATGAGAGTGGTCAATCACTATTCTATATATTCTATCGATGCTGCTGCTGCTGCTAAGTCACCTCAGTTGTGTCCGACTCTGTGTGACCTCATAGACAGCAGCCCACCAGGCTCCTCCGTCCCTGGGATTCTCCAGGCAAGAACACTGGAGTTATTTGTATTAATAAGTAGAATGTGTATATTCTATTTATTCATATACTATTCATATACTGTTCTCAAAAAAAATATATTTTGTTGACACCATTAGTTGTAAGACACACCATTATGTTGTATACTACTAAGAATGAAAACTACTGTCAATTAAATCAATTAAACATGTCATTACTTGTAAAAACATTCAACATGTGAATCTTAGACTCAATGAAATGTAGCATTACCACCACTTCTCTTTTATGGGTAAGAAAACTGAGGCTGAGATCACACAGTGTAGAGCTCACATTAAGGGCAGAGTCCACATAAAACTGTCTGGAAGCTTGCTCCAGGGCCTGTGCTCTTATTCAGGGTACACACGGCCTCTCTCATTAGGGATACTGCTTCTGAGTGTCTCAGGCCAAGACTACTGTTCATCACCCAATACCCAATCTCCTGTTCTTTATTTAGCAATACGACCCTTGAGTTTCAGAGGGCACATAGTTGCTGGCTAGAAACTACATTTCCCAGCATCCTTTACAGCTAGATGTGGTCATGTGACTAAATTCTGGCGAATGGGATGTAAGCAAAAGAGAGTGGTTAAGAGTTCTGGGCCAGTCCTTAAAAGGAGGAAAGGGCATCCTTCATTCCCTCTTATCTTGTTGCCCTGGATGGAATGTAGACATGCTGGCAGGGGCTGGAGCAGCCCTTTTAGGTCTGAAGATGGAGGACATATATTGGGATTGGCAGAGCAACATGATCTTATATGTATAAGAGAAGCTAGAATTGCCTACATGGGCCTAAATTATTTAATCTTAGGCAATTGTGAGAGAAAGAAAGTCCTATCTTATTTAAATCACTGTTATTTTGGCCTTTATTACAGTAGCCAAGATGCAATCCTAATTAAAACATACTATTACATGACAGATATTGCCCCAGGGGCTCAGTCCTTTCCCTTCAAGAGTGCAGGTTCATTATGTGAAATGTATATAGAACACCCAATGCAATACTGAGCACAGAATATTAGTTCCTCACACAGGCATGGGTAACTCAGGCATTAGCTGCCTCTGTTATCTTTTTTTTTTAATAAAATTTTAAAAACCAATAATAAAATTATTGGTTGTGCTGGGTCTTCCCAGGTGGCACTAGTGGTAAAGAACCTGCCTGCCAATGCAGGAGATATAAGAAACACCAGTTTGATTCCTGGATCAGGAAGATCCCCTGGAAGAGGACATGGCAACCCACTCTAGTATTTTTACTTGGAGAATTCCATGGACAGAGAGACCTAGAAGGCTACAGTCCATGGAGTTACAAAGAGCCAGAAACAACTGAAGAGGCTTAGCATGTATGCACAAGCTGGGTCTTAGTTGTTGCAGCACATGGAATCTGTTAGTTGCAGCATCTGGGATCTAGTTCCCTGACCAGGGATCAAACCCGGGCTCCCTGTATTGGGAGCTCAGAGTCTTAGCCACTGGACCACCAGGGAGGTCCCTCGTGCATATCTTGACATTCTCCTATTTTCTCTGAATCCTATCCATGCATGGTAGGACAAACAGTGTGAAAGTTGTTTTTCTGGGTTCCTTTTCCCAACTACCCATCATCTATGCCTTAACAAATAAAACACTTTCTTGACTGGTAGAGCAACTCACAAGTAAGTTGTGGACCTGCCTTTACATGCTAGAATGACTCACCCTTTAGCTAATAGCCCCATCCCCCTTTTCCTTGCTGTGGTCCTGATCAAGCTGATCATCTCTGTCCCCATTCTTCTCCAGGCCAGAACATGACTCATGCTCCAGCCTAACCAGACAGAATATTCCACCTCTCTGGCCACAATGATTGGTTAAAGATGAGACTCACCCACAGTGAATCAATCATCTTTACTAAGAAATGATATGTGGATGTTGGGAGAATGAAGAGCTATCTCCTCAACTACCATTACACACTTGTTTGCTTGACTGAACCAGGTATTAACTGTGGCATGGGGGATCTTTGATCTTTGTTGTGGCATGCAGGATCTAGTTCCTTGACCAGAAGTCAAACCCAGGCCTCCTGCATTGGGAGGGTGGAGTCTTAGCTACCGGACCACCAGGGAAGTCCCCTGTCAACATTACATTTTAGGAGGGTATGTGGGATGGGACATATGTAGATGTGGCTAAATTTGAAATATATAGCCTGACATAGAAACCTAGAGCTACCATCACCCTCTGTTAAGCAGATGAGATTATCCACAGAGGAAAGCAGAGGAGACATACCACTGAGCCCCTGGATACTGCTGTACCTGAAGCTAAGGACAACTATAGATTCTGAACCAATAAATATTATTCTTACTTCAAAGATTTGGGTTGAAAATCTGTCATTTGCAGTGAAAAGAGCCCTGAGTAACACACAAGCTCACTAACTTGCTCAGGTAAGCCAAGACTCCAGCAGTTAGCAACATGAGGCACTAGCCGGGGCTCTGAAATGACAAGTTCTCCTCTGCTCTTGGCTAACCAGAACCCTGAGGCCAGCATCTCCACTATGATCTGCCACTTTTGAAGGCAAGAATTGGCAAGAGTCAGTTTTTCGTGTGTGTGTGGCTTGATTGTAAGCAGCCGAAACATTCCCTTCTGCCACGAGGACAGTGCAGGGCAGCATTTGGGAAGCACTACAAAAAATGACCCAGATCAAGCTAGAGGTGGGGCCAGGAAGGGTGACCCTGTGGCCTGGAACGTTCCTGCAGGCTGGGTGCCCAAGGGAGAAGCTGGGCCCTGGAATGAACAGCCATCATCCTGAGCAACTCCTGTGTGCCAAACGTCTGCATCTGCACACATCACCCCTCAACTTTACAGCAACCTTGCAGGAGACATCTTATCTCCACGCTACCAAGGAGGAATTGAGATGGAGAAGAGCCCTGCAACTCGCCCAAGGTCCACACCAGGAAGTTGTGAATGCTGCGTGGTTTTCTGACTGCAGAGCCTGAATACTTTCATGCCAAGCTAGTGGGGTGGGGAAGGGCATCCCAGGTGAAGTGACAATGTATGGAAAGTGAGGAGGGATGGGTGAGATGTCTGGTGTGGCCAGGGTACAGAGGGTGGGATGCGTCATGTGAGTGGATGCCGACAGCGTGGGCTTGCTGGTGGTCAGAGAGGCAAGGCCTGGCGTTCTGCCAAGGCTGTGCTTCTATGGCCTCTGCAAATTGAGGCCTGGCCATTCTGAGTGAGACTTGGGCAGCTGGTTGGTGGCTGTGCACTGGCTCCTGCTCGCCAGCCTCCCCGTCCGGGGCTCGGTGGAGTAGGCAGAATTGAGTCACACCCTGGTCCTGCCTGGGGCCCAGCCTGCCAGCCAATCCCAAAGGCACCATGCCTAGGGGTCAGGGGTCAGGAGTTGGGAGGGGAGGCGGCCCTGGAACAAGCACCCCCTTTCCAGGAAGGACCCTGTGGTTTGGGGTTTCTCTGGACACGTGGGCTGGTCCCACTGCCCATGTCAGAGGCCTGAGTTCAGGGCTGGCTGTGCCGCCAATGGGCCACGTGACTGGGCAAGTCCTCTCCCCTCTGGCTTTCTGTGGCTTTGAGTGTAAAATGCAGCAAGCGGATCCCAGCAGCACCCCGCCCCTGCGCCTAAGTGGCCTCCCGCATCCCAGTACTGTGCCTCTCCTCTCTGTCCAGTCATCTGCTGTCCATCTTTCCTTTCTGTTCTGTAAACTAGACCCTGTCCTTCCAGCAACCCCCTCCCACAACCCCTCTGTTGCTTGCCAGCCCCCAGCCCTGGCTGAAAGTGACCGGGCTGGGCCTCACACCCTACCCCAGAGCCTGCCCCACATAACCGCCAACATTCCAAAGTGGACCGGTGCCCTCCCCTCAAAGAGCCTGCGGTACCAAGTGCTTCTCGTGGTGGCCCAGGGACCACACAGCCCCCAGAGCTGGTACCAGGACCTGCGGAGGGGGAGGCCCCCGGGGGGGAGGCGGAAGGGGTGGCCAAGAAGCACCCTTGGAGTCTGAGCGGTGCTTTCCAGAAGCGGGGTGTGGCCGCCTGTGTCAGAGCTGGTAGGAAAGGCTAGGCAGGATGTGATTACTGTCGGCAGTGGGTGTGACAGCCACCAGCTCCAGCCCATTGTTAGCGAGGGCACGGGCAGCGCCCCCTGCCCACCCCTGCACCCTGTCGATCCCTCTCCTCCCGTCGTATGCACGAGCCAGCAGAGCCAGGCACTTAAGAATAGCATCCTCCCCGAGATGCAGGCATGAGACGGAACTCCGGGAAAGGAGACAGCGTCTGTGCTCTTGCCTGGAGCACGTGGCTCCCGTCTGTGCCTGGTGCTGGCGGCCGCTCTCCGCGCCTTCTGTTCCACGGGAGAGGAAAGCCCAAGCAGTAAGCTCCCAGCCTGAAGCCAGTGCCTCGACTCACTGGGACTGGTGTGTGCATGCTGGGCACCACGTATGCACATCTGGGGCTCCGCTGCATGCTGCCCTGAAGAACTGTGCCCCCTTCCTCACCAGCAGGCAGCCCTGGCATGAGGCTGGACGGAGGGGGGAAGAAGGGGGTTGGCACTGATCTCCCACCCTCCTCTCTTCAAGGTCACCACAGGCTGGCTGTGACCTTGACCACTACCTGCACCTCCATCTCGCTGGGTCAGTGACCCACCAGATTGTGCTTCCTGCCATATGCTTTCTTTGGCAGCACTGTTGATTATAGTAAAGAAAGAGAAAAAAAAAAAAAAACACACAAGGAAGGAGCTGAAATGTCCAAAAGTAGAAGTCAGTTACACTAATTATGGCAAAGGAACCCAAGAATATGATGTGGTTTCTAAGAAGTTCTTTTTCGAAAGCTCCATTGTTACCATATCTTACATGCAACATACCATTTCATAGCCCCCTTTTCAGGGGAGAAAGAGAAGAAAATAGCTGGCATGTTTCTTTTGACATTGACTCTAAAACACATCTTTATCTCAGAAATATCAAAATGTGGGAAAATATGCAATATGGTAAAAATGTAATGATTTGGAGAAGATGCTCTCCATATATTTTTAAGTTTAAAAAAAGTGCATTAAAAAAGATCATGCTTGGAATTAAGGACAGTTAGCATGTATATATGCATGTAAGCTGTACTCATTCAACAGTGAGCAGAATCTGTGAAAAACATGCATAGAGAATAGACTGGTATGGAGTGAAGTAAGTCAGAAAGAGAGAAGCATATATCATGTACTAGTGCATATGTGTGGAATCTGGAAAGATGTTACTGATGAAGCTATGTGCAGGGGAGCAATGGAGACAGACATAGAGAACAGAATTAAGGACACAGTGCGGAAAGGAGAGGGGATAAACAGAGTAGCACAGACAGATATACACCATCATACGTAAAACAGACAGCCAGTGGGATCTGCTCTATGACTCAGGGAACTCAAACTGGGGCTCTGTGACAACCTAGAGGGGTGGGAAGGGGTGGGAGGTGGGAGGGAGGTTCAAGCGGAAGGGGACCTACCTATACCTTTGGCTGATTCATGTTGATGTATGGTAGAAACCAACACAGTATTGTAAAGCAATTATCCTTCAAATAAAAACAATTTTTAGAAAAGAGAACAGACTGGTATGGCAGAAATTAACCCAACATTGTAAAACAATTAACCTCCAATTTAAAATTTTTTGAAAATTAAAAAGAAAATAGACTGAAAATCAACTATATTTCAATAAAAATTTTTTTAAAAAGAAGAGAGACTGAACAGCAACCTAACCACAAGCCAGCAGTGTGTACCTCCAGAGCCTGGGGTCACAAGGGGTTTTGCTTTTCTTCTTCGAAATTTTTGTATTTTGCCACTTTTTGATTTTATATTCAGACAACTGAAAAAAACACCAGCTACACCTGTGATCTTTCCATGTGCCCACACTTACCTATGCTGAATGCTTTATTATAATAACCTCATTCGGGTCTCAGAACCACCCATTGTGGTGAGAGTACTTGCTACTGCCATTTTGCAGATTAGAAAACCGAGGCTCAGGCAGACTGAGTACTTTTCCCAAGGGCACACAGATCTTAAGTGGAAGAGCCAGGATTCAAACCCTGGTCAATGTGATTCCAGAACGGAGGCCCTTAACCATTATGTGATCAGCTTGAACCTCGCCAAGAGCCCTGCTTCTTCACACAAGATGGCACCTGGGAACAGGAAGGATGCAGAGGTGTGGACCACAGAGGTGGTCCCCACATTGCCTGGAAGCTGAACGTTGGAGTCGAGGACCAGTCTCTTTGGTCTGAGCCATCAGTGTGCCCTGTGACATGAAACCACCAGGACTTGGCTGACAGCCTCTCTCGGAGGTGTTGCTGGCTGAGGCAGAACAAAGGACACGGATATTCCCACAGTGCCATGCTGAGATGCTCCAGCAAGCCCCCCTGCCCCCTCCTGTGGTTTCTCCTTGTTCTGCTGAAAGGAGCTCTTCAGCTTCCTCCAGAGATAAACATTCCTAACACCACTTTTCCTCAGCTAGGCGGCCATGGGAGCAGCTGGGAGACCTCCAAGCGCGGAGGAGTGTGTGTGTTTTCTGGAACTCTGCTGACAATCTTTTCTCCGGAACTCACTCCAAACAAACAAAAAGGCCACTGAGGAGCCTGGCAGCTGAGAACCCGGGGAGGCCCTGGGGGGCAGAGTGGGGTCAGCAGAGGCTAGTGTTACTGCTACCGGGCATCACTGCTCTGCGTGTCCATGGCAACAACTCTGGGGGTGGGCGTGGGTGGTGGTGGTGGGCAGGACTGTCCCCTCATCCAGATGAGGAAAGCGGAGGCTCAGAGATGAGATGGTCCCACGGCCAGAACTTAGCCTGAGCTCAGAGTACGCTTTCCCAACTCTTGTCAGCCTTCCTTGGGAAGGCTGGGAATATGGTGAATCTGGGAATATGGTGAAAGTCATGGACCCTCTGCTTCAAAAAAAAAAAAAAAGGTATGTACAAGCCAATGTCCTGTATAATTCAGGGGGATCATTCTCCTCAAGAGCCTTCTATCAGAATCCCAACCAACAGTCCATACCAATGCACCCCCACACTCCATCTCCATGCCAGGCCTGGGGCTCTGGGTAAAGGGGGGTGGGACAGTGGTTTCCACTTCCTGCCCCAGCCTTGAAGGGCGGAAGGATCAGAACTGTGTTTCCCCTGTAAAGTCCTGTGTGATTAGGACTGGCACCCCATGTATGGTGCGAGAGCCACAGCTGTGCCCCTATTTCTGGCTATAAGAGCTCTCCTCTCCCCAACACCCAACCCTCCCTCTGCTGAGAAGTGGGGGCCACACGGAGGTGGAAGGGCCCCTCTGCCTGGTTCCAACAAGTCAGAAAACAAACCAACAGGCAAACACTCTCCGAACACCTTCTCTATACAACAGGCGCTCCCCACCCGTGAAACTCTCGGAATTCTCAATTACACAGTACAGGAAGCTAAAATGTTTCCTACAGTCACTGATATGGGGTTTTGATTTTTGTTTTGTTTTGACAGCTAGTAGACGTGAATTCTTCAGCGCAAAAACTTTTCAGCACAATATATGTGCATTTTAAAATTTATGAATTAAACACATGCACCTTTGTTCTCATCTTTTATGCAAAGTCATAAGAGCCACATTAATAGAGAAAATTGGGGGGGGGAGGCAGTTACATTGTGAGGCTTGTGAGATTGACCAGGGGTGGAACACGGGTGAGCCCTAATCACCGGACTGCCCCGGAATTCCCCCAAGGTGGAACATTCTAAAGTGCTGAGTAAAAGACGAAACAATGTTTTTTAATGTTTTACTATTGTGTCAGCTTCCATCATCAGTAATAGGATACCTCAAGGCAGAAAGATGCCTTTAGGTGAGGATTTTTGCTAATGGTCCTGGGTTTTGGAATGTGTGTTTCCAATACACTTCCTGACTTGGATTCTGGCACTGTCTTTGAGGTCTGACTGGATGACCATCTTTGTTTCCTACGTGGATGGATCTGATGAAGGCTTGGGCAGAAACCAGACAGTTGCCTCTGCTGCTTTCTTGCTCTTACTTGTCTTCCAGTTTTGTAGCATTTGCTTCGATCCTCAGGTTCTGTGCAAACACCTTTCTAACGCACATGTTTAACTTAGTCAGGACTAGATGAGGTGGTATATAGCCTGCAAATCCACTTTGCTAAGCTAACATGTCACAGCTCTGTGTTGTAACAGGTTAACAGCTAGCAAACCAGTTGACAACTGGACTTTGTGGGGGAATCTTTTCTCTGCCTGAAGGATGCACATTTGCTGCTCTTTACTATCACAGGTTCCCTCCCTGCCTCTCTGCACTTCCAAATCTGTTGAACCAATGCCCTGTATTGAATTCTCCTGCCCAAATAGCTGGTGTGGTCTGTTCTCCTGTCTGGACTCTCATGGGAAAAGAAGGCAGGCGTCAGTCCAGCATTTGTAAGTCCAGCTCTCTCTCGGTCATCAGAAATAACCTAGGACCCCTTCCTGGTCCTCAGCAGGTGGTGTCACCCCAGGAGTGTGGTTGCTGCCTGGAGCATTAAGCACAGCACACTTATAATGCCTGCGAGGTCCCCTCTACCACAGGCTTGCTTTACACGCGCTGTAGCAGGTGAATAAAGGCCCCAAAGACACCCACGTCCTAATTCCGTGAATATGTGACCTTACCGGGCAAAGGGACTTCACCAATGGGATTGAAATAAAGATCTTGAGACAAAGATTACCCTGGATTATCTGGGGCCCAATATCCTCACAGAGTCCTTATAAGAGGGAGGGAAGGAGGCAGAAGGGTCTGAGTCAGAAGAACAGGATGGGAAGATGCAAGCAGGGACTGAAATTCACAAATGGAGGAGGGGGACTGCGAGCCCAGGTATGTGGCGCCTCTAGAAGCTGGAAAAGGCAAGAAACATTCTCCCCTGGAGCCTCCAGAAAGAGCAACCCTGCTGACGCTGATTTTTAAACTTGTGAGACTAATTTCAGACTTCCGGTCTCCAGAACTAAGATAATAAATACGTGTTAAGCTACTGAGCAGCCAGAGGGAGCTAACACACTCACCCAGGAGGAGACATAAATCCAAGAGTGTTTCTTTCCCAGCTCCCTGGACCAAGCAAGGAAGCTCACAAGATTTTGAAGCCGGCCCTCACAGGAAAATTTAAATTCTCCTTTCAGAGCGTGCCAAGATGTCAGATGACTACTGAATCAAGTCGCTCCATCCAAATTCACCTCGGCCATGCTCCATGTGTGGTAAGAAACTGGCCCGTAACTTGTAAAAAGTTCCATGGAGGAGCCTTGACTTGGTCCCAATTTTATTGGCCCAAGTCCAGTGAGGATAACATGGCCACTGCTCCTGGGTGCCAGCCACCCGTCAGGTTCCCGTATCCGTGGTCCCTGAGCCACAGAGCAGCCTGGCAAAGGCGGCACATAGATAAGAAAACTGGGGTACAGAGGGAATAAGTGGCATGTCCAAGGCCAAAGTGGGAAAGACAGAAGCCGGGCTTCCAAAGCCCTGGGCTTTCCCATCTGTGCCCTCTGACATTGTTAACTGTTCATGAACCCAGATGACACGAAGAAGGTTTCAGCCTGATCATCTCAGGATAAAGGCAGGGCACGCCCTGTTTCCACGCTGGTGATGTGCAGCGCTGTGTGTCAAGTGAGCGACCAGCATGAGGAGACTGTTGCTGAGACAGCTACTTCTCCCTCATCTGTGGTGGTGGAGCAGTGATAGGTGAGACAGCAAGTCTGGGGAAGTTCCAGCCTCATTACAGTCAGCCCCTGGAACCTCCTGCCTCATCAGTTTCCCAGGGATGCTATTGAGCGACCCAGGCAGACCCAACACCTTCCAGTCCTGGTGTGGTGCTAAGAACTAGCTAAGGGGTGGACAAGAAGGAAGAAAGCACTACAGGCTGTGGAGTACATTTCCCACAGAAGAGGAGGTAATTACCCTGGCAGACTTGACCCTCGCACAATGTTGGAATGAGCTATGTGGTTATCTGAAGCTAGATTGTATCTGCCCAGCTATAAAATTAATGATTATGGAGTACCTACACTCTCAAAAGCTGCCTCTAATGGAGTACAATGGCCACTGTGATTACGATGGTAAAAGGGCAATATCAGCTCTGTAATAATATAAGCCCTTCCCTCTCCTTCTCCCTTGCCACCTCATATAAAGCAGCAGGGTGCTCCAGTGGAGAGAGATTTTGGGTCCGACAGATCTGTGTTAGAAACCTGGCATAAAGCATATCAAATGTGACCTCCTGCAAGTTATATGACCTCTGTGAGCCTCAGTGTCCTCGTTTGTAAACAGAATCCTGATATTACTCTGGCTTCCACACTATTCCACGACCATGGGCTTCAGGAGAGGCTGGCTCCAGCCCCAGAAGGTGCATCCTTATTGGTCAACGATGACTCTATGACTCTAATGATGACTCTATTCTTCTTGTCTGAAGTTAGTTTAAGCATGGGCATGTGCTACAACCTGAACTAAGGGGCTTCAGTCAAAGTTTTTTTTTGTTGTTGTTTATCTTTGCCCTTAAAATTGTTATACATAGAAAGATAATCTTCCTTCTTCTTCTGGATGCTAGATGTGATTCCTGGAACAGTTGCAGCCACTTGTCAGCATGAGGAGAGCCAGACTAAGGTCGGGGCTGACGTTCTGAGGAGGGTAGAATGTACAGACAGAAGAAGACTGAGTCCTCAATGGTACACTTAACCCAATACATTCACCAACTCTAAAGCTTTCACACCTCAGGACTTTCTGACAGTGAATTTCTTTTTTTATTTAAGCCCTTTTGAGTTGGATCTTCTGGTATAAGTAGTCAAGAGCACTCTATCTATTGTAGAGTCATGCTGAGGATTAAATATATACGGTGCCCATTATAATGCTTGGAAGCTTGTGTTGCCTTGTAATGTGATGATATAAGGAGAAAGTGTAACAAACCTCCATTATTCCAAGGGCTGTATTCATGCATGTGTGTACATTATGCTCCCCAGCTAGAGACATAACCTTCCTGACAGACAGTGCCTTGGAGTCTGTGCTCTGCTCCAATTTCTGCTTCATAAATGCCCTGCTACTAACCCAGGGGTAAACAGTGAGGGATGCCTAATCTATCAGGTCACAATAGCCCCAATAATGCTGAGTAAGACATCGTCATAAATAGCAATTAATGTTGATTAAAGGTTACAAATGTTCAGTTACAAGATGAATAAGTTCTGGGGATCTAATGTACAGTGTGGTGATTAGAGTTAATACCATACTGTGCCCCTGAAATTTGCTAAGAGAGTAGATTGTAAGTATTCTCACCACAGACAAAATAAGGTAACTATAATACATTGATTAAACAAATTGAAGACAATATAAACAAATGGAAAAATATACAGTACTCATGGATAGGAAGAATTAATACTGTTAAAATGACCATGCTCCCCAAAGCAATCTACAGATTCAATGCAATCTCTATCAAGTTACCAATGGCATTTTTCACAGAACTAGGACAAAAAATTCTGAAACTTGTATGTAAACACATAAGACCCCAATAGGTAAAACAATCTTGAGAAAAAAGAACAAAGCTGGAGGTGTCACACTCCCTGACGTTAGACTACACAAAGCTACAGTAACCAAAACAGTATGAAATTGGCACAAAACCAGACGCAGAGATTAATGGAACAGAGGGCTCAGAAATAAACCCACACACTTATGGTCAATTAATCTATGACAAAGAATATACAATGGAGAAAAGACAACCTCTTCAATAAATGGTGTTGAGAAAACTGGATGACCACAAAATCATCAAACTGGACTATTTTCCCAAACTTCATACAAAAATAAACAAAATAGATTAAAGACTTCAAAGTAAGACCTGATACCATAAAACTCCTAGAATAAAATATAGGCAATACACTCCTTGACAGAGGTCTTAGCAGTATTTTGGGAGGATCTGTCTCTTTAAGCAAGGGAAAAAATAAACATGATATTATATCAAACTAAAAAGCTTTTGTAAATCAAAGGAAACTATCAGCAAAATGAAAAGGCAGTCTACTGAATGGGAGAAGATATTTGCAAATAAGATATCTGATAAGAGGTTAATATCCAAAATATACAAAGCACTCATACAAGCAATATAAAAAATTAATCCAATTGAAAAATGAGTAGAGGATCTGAATAGACGTTTTTCCAGAGAGACATACAGATGGTCAACACGTACATGAAAAGATGGTCCAGATCACGAGTCGTCAGAGAAGTGCAAATCTAAACCACAATGAGGTATCACTTCACACCCGTCAGAATGGCGGTATCAAAAAGACAACAAATAACATGTATTGGAAAGGATGTGGAAAAAAGGAACCCTCGTACACTGTTGGTGGGAACGTAAATTGATGCAGCCACTATGAAAACAACATGGAGCTTCCTTTAAAAATGAAAAAATAGAATTGCCATATGATCCAGCAATCCTACTTCTGGGTATTTTTCCGAAGAACACAAAAACACAAATTTGAAAATATACATGCACCCTTATGTTCATACAGCCATGATACTGAAGCAAACTAACTGTTCATGAATGGATAAATGGACAAATAAAATGTGATATACATAGTCGAGGACTATTACTCAGCCATAATAAACAATGAAATCTTGCCACTTGTGACAATACTGATGGACCTACAGGGCAGTATGCTAAGTGAAATAAGTCAGGCTATCAAAGACAAGTATCATATGATTTCACTTATATGTAGAATCTAAAAACTAAAACAAATGAACAAGCATAACAAAACAGAAACAGACTCATAGATAGTTGCCAGAGGGAATGGGGGTGGGAGGAATGAGTGAAAGAGCTGAAAGGGATTTCGGGGAGCGGCAAACTTCCAGTTACAAAATAAATACATCATGGGGATGAAATGTAGAGCATGGGGAATATAGCCAATAATATTGTAGTAACTTTGTATGGTGGCTGATGATAACTAGACTTATCCTGGGGGGCCATTTTGTTACATATAAAAGTATCAAATCACCATATTGTGCACCTGGAATCAACATAGTATTGTAGGTCAATTATACTTCAACTAATAAAAAACGTAGGTAACCTATGTGAATTGATGGAAATGTTAATTAGCTTGATTGTGGTAATCACAATTAAGTGTATAAAATAATCAGGTTGTATACCTTAAATATATTCAATTTTATTTCCCAGTTATACCTCAATAAAGGTAGGGAAAACTGACACATGCTACAGCATGGATGAACCTTGTAAATGTCACCCTAAATTAAAGCAGTCAGTGGCAAAGGCTACATTTTGTACAATTGTGTCTCTATGAAACATCCAGAAGAGGCAAATCCAAAGAGATGGAAAACAGATCAGTGGTTGCCAGGGCTGAGGTTGTTCTGGATAACTGAGGAGTGACCGTAACAGGTACAAGGTTTCTTTTGAGGTAATTAAAACTTCTAAACTTGTAGTGATGGTTGGCGCATGTTGTACTTTTAATTCACTAAAAATATTGAATTGTATCTACTTCTGCTTTATTGACTATGCCAAAGCCTTTGACTGTGTGGATCACAATAAACTGTGGAAAATTCTTAAAAAGATGGGAATAGCAGACCACCTGACCTGCCTTCTGAGAAATCTGTATGCAGGTCAAGAAGCAACAGTTAGAACTGGACATGGAACGAACTGGTTCCAAATCGGGAAAGGAGTACGTCAAAGCTGTATATTGTCACCCTGCTTATTTAACTTATATGCAGAGTACATCATGAGAAATGTTGGACTGGATGAAGCTCAAGCTGGAACCAAGATTGCCTGGAGAAATATCAATAACCTCAGATATGTAGATGATACCACACTTATGGCAGAAAGTGAAGAACAACTAAAGAGCCTCTTGATGAAAGTGACAGAGGAGAGTGAAAAAGTTGGCTTAAAACTCAACATTCAGAAAACTAAATGGCATCTGGTTCCATCACTTCATGGTAAATAGATGGGGAAACAATGGAAACAGTGACAGACTTTATTTAGGGGGCTTCAAAATCACTGCAGGTGGTGACTGCAGCCATGAAATTAAAAGATGCTTGCTCCTTGAAAGAAAAGCTATAACCAACCTAGATAGCATATTAAAAAGCAGAAACATTACTTTACCAACAAAGGTCCATCTAGTCAAGCTATGGTTTTTTCCAGAGGTCATGTATGCATGTGAGAGTTGGACTATAAAGAAAGCTGAGTGCCAAAGAATTGATGCTTTTGAACTGTGGGGTTGGAGAAGACTCTTGAGAGTCCCTTGGACTGCAAGGAGATCCAACCAGTCCATCCTAAAGGAGATCAGTCCTGAATATTCATTGGAAGGACTGATGCTGAAGCTGAAGCTCCAATAATTTGGCCACCTGATGCGAAGAACTGATACATCTGAAAAGACCCTGATGCTGGGAAAGATTGAAGGCAGGAGGAGAAGGGGGCAGCAGAGGATGAGATGGTTTGATGACATCACCGACTCAATGGACATGAGTTTGAGTAAGCTCTGGGAGTTGGTGATGGACAGGGAGGCCTGGCGGGCTGCAGTCCATGGGGTCACAAAGAGTCAGACACGACTGAGGGACTGAACTGAACACTGTTGGCTTCTTCCCTTCCTCCCTTTTTCCTGCATTTGGTGCAGGAGGTGATGTCTGGAGTTGTGGCAGCCATATTGATACCATTCAGTTCAATTCAGTTCAGTCACTCAGTCGTGTCCGACTCTTTGTGACCCCATGAATTGCCGCACGCCAGGCCTCCCTGTCCATCACCAACTCCAGGAGTTTACTCAAACTCATGTCCATCGAGTTGGTGATGCCATCCAGCCATCTCATCCTCTGTTGTCCCCTTCTTCTCCTGCCCCCAATCCCTCCCAGCATCAGGGTTTTTTCCAATGAGTCAGCTCTTCACATGAGATGGCCAAATTATTGCAGTTTCAGCTTCAGCATCAGTCCTTCCAATGAACACCCAGGACTGATCTCCTTTAGGATGGACTGGTTGGATCTCCTTGCAGTCCAAGGGACTCTCAAGAGTCTTCTACAACACCACAATTCAAAAGCATCAATTTTTCGGCGCTCAGCTTTCTTCACAGTCCAACTCTCACATCCATACATGACCACTGGAAAAACCATAGCCCTGACCATTAGGAAGGACCAAATCACAAATCATACAAAGCTGTCCCTGACATCAATGAGCATCATTGCTGAGGCAGCACCACCAACTACCCATCTCTGGATTTCTTGTCATGTGAAAAAAATAAACCGTAAATATTCAACATCACCATTCTTTGCAACCAAAGGTATTTCTCATTAAAGCCCAGCATCAGTTAGAAGGGTCTAGGATGCCTGTTAAGTGGGCCTTCACATTCAACGAGAAAGTCACAGGCAGCACTTCAATCCAAATTTCATCAATTATTCAGTCAACAAACATGTATTAATTACCTTACATGTACTAGACACCACAAGCAAGCGGAGATGCCCTGGGGAGCTGCTCATTAGCAGGTTCCATGGGTAAATTCATACCTGATGTCAGAACCACAGATGAACCGTGATTAGCACATAATATTGCAAACTGTTACCACATAGGTAATACAGAGAAATTTGGTCAAATGTAATTGATTAAAAACCTGAAGAGGCTGTAAATGACATCAATTGTTTTCTGCACCAGCAATCACTTCCCTACTCGAGTGATGAGTGAGTTGGCTAGGTGATCCCTGGTGGCCCTTAACCTGTTTTCCTCATCTACTAGTTAAGAACTTAACCTGCCTAATGGCTAAATGCTCTTCCAGCTCAAATCTTTCCCTTCCTGGGATTGAGGCTAGGCTATAAAGAAATATCAACAATATTTTGGAAAACATTCCACTTTTCAAGCACTTGGGTAGAACCATAATTATACATAACAAATCATAATTGGTAGACAAATATCCTGCTAATTGGAGAAATTAGCCCAGTACCATGATCTTTACAGAAGAAAAAGTTTCTGCTTGGGAGAAGCGTCACAAAAACTTATTTGGGAATTCAGAATGACCACCTCAAAATATTTAATAAGTGCCCATAAGGCATCTGTCTAGAGCTGGAAACCCAAGGTGGAAGAAAAGTACCAGACCCGGCCCCTGATCTTGGGGAACTGGAATTCCATTAAGCCACTGGCACATGTTTGACAGTATTAACCTCCATCTGGGACATGCCAGCATGGCCTTGCCATAAACTATCCAGGTATGGTTCTGATGGCTCCATCTAGAAGTTCTTGAGGAATATTATCCCTGTAGGAAAGAAAATAAGCCCATCACCAAGAATCACCTGTGTGACCTATGGACCAGTGGTTGCAAATGTGAGCCACACAATTCCTTCTTCACAAAACCTTAAGCTGAAACCAAACACATATTAATATACAAGCATATATCCTACATATATATCATTAAAATGCAGGGCAAAGGCCTCTGCTTGGTGAGGAAATTCTCAGTGATTAGGGTCACAGAGTGGATAGGAAGTGGGGTCTGTCCTTCCTGGCTGTCTACGTGGGCAAGTGGCCACCCTGAGCCTCAGTCTCTTCTTCTGTCCAAAGAGGGCTGACTAAGATGATGATTCAGAGCACCCAGCTTCTTGCAGGTCTCCATAGGGGCTAGCTCCTTGATACCAGACTCACCTGAGCTCCAGAGACCCTTCTTGCCCACAGAGCCATCATCCTGACCCAGGCTTGGTTTTCAGCCTTTCTGGAGGGCACAGGGCAGTAGCATTTGGGGTCAGGAAGCATTTTTTCTTGTGTGAGCTCTGCCAGCATCTGCTCTCCTTCCCCAAGGCCTGATCACCTCCTTGCCAGGTGGGGATAACAATCTATTGATGTCAAAGCATGTCACAGGGTTAAATGAGGCATGAAAGTGCCTTGTCCCCTGGCATTTCTGCCCTTCCTGCTCTCGGTGCCAAAGCCTCAGCTCGGTCGGGCTTGGCAGGAGGCACGGGGAGCTACCAGTCTCGAGGCCTTGCTCTGTCACTCGCTGTCTGTCCTCCGACAAGTGATGTCCTGCGCCGTGTCCATGCACCGAGCCAGCTCCCACAGTGGCAACAACCATGACGACGATAGAGGGTCGTTCTTGTTCTCTGACAGGATTGGCTCAAGCCAAAGTTAGGGCGGTGAGCTCTGAGGCTCGGGAACGAATGGGGTATCGACTGCTGGTTCGAGAGACCGGGTGAGATGGGCCAGTTTCCTTGCCCTGACCCCGAGTGCACCACATTTCCAGTGCTTAGGATTTTGTGGAGCCCTGCATACATCAGGCGGAGAAGGAAATGGCAACCCACTCCAGTGTTCTTGCCTGGAGAATCCCAGGGATGGCAGAGCCTGGTGGGCTGCCGTCTATGGGGTTGCACAGAGTCGGACACGACTGAAGCGACTTAGCAGCAGCAGTAGCAGCGTACATCAGGACCCGGGGCTGGAGACGCTCCTGGAAATGGTGGCAGCACTATTTCTCCAGCATCTGCTAAGAGCCGGCAGTATCTCATCTGACTCTCCTGCCATCTTTCCAAGTAGGTATCTTTATCTCCATTTCTAGGGGAGTGAGGCACTGGGAGGAGGGGAGAACTGCAAGCTGGAGGTGAGGGAGCCGGGGTAGGAGTCTGCTTGGTCTGACTCACAGAGCACCAGCCTTAACCTCTCTGGTCACCTGGAGGGAAGACGGGCTTGGAAAGGCTCATGTGGGCAGAGCATGGTACCTAGGAAGGCGTCAGTGGCAGGGAGCAGAAAGCCCAAGTGAGCTGAACAAAGTGGTTTTATTTTTCTCATGGGACAAGCTGAGTTGAGCTGGGTGAGGTCAGGTACAAGGTAACAAGATGGCAGCCTGGCTCCCCGATGCCGTGGCCCCCAACACTGTGGCCATGTTGTGCTCAAGCAAGCTCGGGTGGGGAGAGTAAAGAGGGGCGCCTGACACACTTGTCCTTTGATTTGAGAAGCAGAAGTGTTTTAGAAACTTCTCGGCAGACTTACTTGGGTCTCACTGGCCAGAACGGGACCACACAGTGACTCCTGGATGTGACGGAAGACGGGCACATAAAATGTGTTTTCCTGCCTCTGTAGCCTGAGATGATGAGAGAGAGCAGGTGGGGAGGGCCTGTGAACTACTGTGGATAGGTAGTTCCTGGGCAGCACTGGACATTCACCAAGTGGCTATCCCTGCCTGGGTCTTGGAGGCTGGATCAGCATTCTGGGGCCACCATAACCTAGAACCACAAACCACAGGGGCTTCAAACAACAGAAATGGCTTCTCTCACAGTATGGAGTACTTGAGTCTGAAGTCCGGGTGTGGGCATGGCTGTGCTACCTCTTGGGAAGCTCTGGGGAGGGTCCCTCCACCTTTTTCAGAGCCAGGGGTGGGGTGGCCAAGTGTCCTTGGATTGTGGTCACATCACCCCAATTTTGGCCTCCATCTTCACCTAGCCCCTCCCCTTTATGCTTCTCTTTGTATACGGACACAGGTCCTACTGGATTAGGATCTACCCTAACGACCTTGCCTCAACCTGATTACATCCACGAAGGCCCTGTTTCCAAAAAAGGCCAGGCTCCCAAGTGATGCAGGTCAGGACTTCAACACATCTTCTGGGGGCAGCAGGGGTAGGCGGGAGGGCGCAATTCAGCCCAGAACAGAGACCCTGTTGGCTGGAGGGGAGGTAGGGGCCATGCCTAGGCCATCTTCCTCCAAGATCAGACCCCTGACCCCTGCTCCCATGGCCTTCGATCTTTCTTGCCTGAGTGGGGCTTCTCATCCCTCCGCCTGCCTCACACCCCCTGCTTAAGAAGCCCTCCGGTGTTTCTCTGACTGCTCCTCCCTCTGCGGGAGGGCGTTCTCCAACACGTGAGTCCTGAAACCTGTTTTTAAAGCCCTGATTGCCCCCTCCTCCTACCCACACAGGGCACTGTGGCCCAAGGATGCTCGGGACTCTGGGCGGTCTTCCCAGGCAGAGGCTCAGCTCCTTCCCGTCCCAGGTGCTGCTGATGTGCTGCCAAGGTTGCAGGTCCCCCCTCTGGTCTCATTTCCATGATGGGACAAGGACACCTGTCTTGGGTCACAACACTGAGACCAGCTGAGACCAGGGAGGGGGCGGGGAATAAGCCTTCCGCTTTTGAGTCATCATCCCAACTGCCAAGGTTTACTGAGCACCTGGTGGATACCATGTGCCCGGCATCCACCTCCACTCTGCAAGGAGGAGGGTATCAAGATGCAGGTACCCAGAGTTGCTTATTCTCGTTTTTGTTTTTTTCACTTCCAGGGGATGCAATTTTCTGGGACCTTACCCTAAAGGAGGAATTGATTATGTGAAGATTCCTTGGTTCTAGGACGCTATAAAACACCCAGATAGACGGTGGTTAGACTCACCTGGTTGCCGGATCTTCAGTGAACTGGTTAACCACAGAGCGGCACAGGTCCTCTCCATCAGCCTCTGGAGCCGGTGGCCCCCACACCCAGCTCATTGTGGTGTCTTTACGTCATGGGCAGGGACCAGGAGCTCTAGTAGATGGCGTGGGTGAACACAGGACGGAAATGTTCCGGCGGAAAGAGACGGAGTCGCCCAACCCCTCTCTCAGCAGCCTCCCCGACCTCATCCAGAGCACAGGCCGGGTCCTGTCTCCCGCTGCACAGCAAGTCACCCCACACTTAGCAGCTTAAAATAACACCCACTCATCACCTGACAGTTCCGTGGGCCGGAAATCTGCATCCAGGCTTGACTGGGTTCTCTGTGCAGGTCTTACAGGCAAAAAGCCAGGTGTCCCCCAGCTGGGCTCTCATCTGCGGGAGAATCTGCCTCCCAGAGGCTGTAGGTCTGATGTTCCGTGTCCTTTCTGCCGTGGGCTGGGCCACACTCAGTCCTGGAGGCCACCCACATTCTTTCTCAAGTGCCGCCTCAGAGCAGAAACGGCATGTCGTGTCCCTCTGACACTTCTAACACCTCTGAGGGCCCCTATCTACTCCTAGCCAGGGAAAACACCCTGCTTTTACAAGTTTCACCTGAATGGGTCAGGTCCATCCAGATAATCTTTGTGTCTTAAGATCATCAGACCTAGGACTTTAATCTGCAGAATTGCCTCACAGCAGCACCTGGGCTAGTGTTTGGCTAACCAGGGGCTGGGGACCCCGGGGCAGGGCCTGGGGGCATCCTCAGAGAGCTCTCCCCTGGACCTCCAGGCGGGGCAAGCACCACCCCTCTCCTTCTCTGGTACAAAAGGGGACGTCCTTTGGCACAGAGAGGTTTGTATGAATTCACCCCTTACACTGAATGAAGAAGCATAACAGAGACCTGGCCTCCAGGGGGAAACCCAAATATTTATCTAGAACAAGCCTGTCTTCTGTAAGGCTGCAGGGCAGGCCAACTCTTCGTTCAGACTCAGGAGAGTTGGTCTCTCTCTAGTTTCTTTTTCCTTTCTCAGGATGTTTTAAAGTGACCAGCTGTCAGTGTTTCTCAAAACCGATTTGGAGAGGTCTGATGAAGTGAAGTAAAGTGAAAGTCACTCAGTTGTGTCCATATAGTCGATGGACTTCTCTAGGCCAGAATACTGGAGGGTGTAGTCTTTCCCTTCTCCAGGGGGTCTTCCCAATCCAGGGATCGAACCCAGGTCTCCTGCATTGCGGGTGGATTCTTTACCAGCTGAGCCACAAGGGAAGCCCAAGAATACTGGAGTGGGTAGCCTATCCTTTCTCCAGTGGATATTCCTGACCTGGGAATAGAACTGGGGTCTCCTGTGTTGCAGGCGGATTCTTTACCAACTGAGCTATCAGGGAAGCCCTGAGGTCTGATGAGTTTCCCAATTTAACAGACCTTTAGTCACTAGGCACGGATGGAGCCAACAGCAGCAGAAGACGTCCATGGAGGTCTGGCTCTAGGTGCTCTCGACAGTTCTGGTTTCACCTCACCATCCTCCCAAAACATGTATCTACCTGGAACCTATGATGGTGACCTTATTTGGAAATAGGATCTTTGGAGATGTAATGAAGTTAGATGAGGTTGTCTTGGATATGAATGAACCCTGAATCCAAGGATTGGCGTCCTTGTGAGAAGAGGGATGTCTGGACACAGAAATGCAGGGACGAGGCCACGTGAAGACAGGCAGAGACTGGAGTGGTGTGGCTGTGGGCCCAGGAATGCAGGGACTGCTGACAGTTACAGAAGCTGGGAGGACATCCTGCAACAGACTCCCCCTGAGAATGGGCTAACCTGCTGACATCTTGACCTTAGATTTCTTGCCTGCAGAACTGAGAGAAGAAATTTCTGTTGTTCTAAGCCACCAGGTTTGTGATCATTTGTTTCTGGCAGCCCTAAGAAGCTAATATACCCACTGTGAGGGGTGTTTTTTGACCGCCATCTATGTGATCTTAATTCCCTGATGAGGGATCAAACCTGTGGCCCCCGCAGTGGAAGTGCAGAGTCCTAACCACTGGGCCACAAGGGAAGTCCCAATGTGCGGGTGTGTTTTTTAAATGTAATCTCTGGTTGGCCATGGACCTTACCACTCTGTTTTATTATACCGTCTAGCTTTGCTCATTAACTTTCAGCCTGGCTCTTGAAAGCATTTTAATTTGCAATCCGAGGTTTTAATGAATACATCTAATAAAACTGGGTTGCAAAAGCAAATACCTGTTTTATGTAAGAGTAAAGCCCCAACAGATCAAGGATCTAAATGTAACAAAATGATACCATATACATAGTAGATGAAAATATGCGTTAATTCCTATATAACCTGGGTGTAAGGAAAAATCTTCTAACCACAATTCCAAATCCAGATGCAATAAAAGAAAAGGTAAATACATTTAACTATATAAAAATAAAAGAAAGCTTTTCAGGATAAAAATACATAAACGAAGTCAAAGGCAATTGACAAATTGAGAGAGAGTATTTCCAACATAAATCACAGATAAAGGGCTAATATCCCTAAACTATTTTTTAAAAAATGTAAAAATTGACAGAAACAGAGACCCAAAACCTCATAGAAAAAAAAGGCAAAAAACATGAACAGGCAATTCATTTACAAAAAGAAACAAAAATGGCCTCCATACCGGTTCTCCAATCCTGCCACAGACTCTCATCTCTCTGTTATAACTGAATAAATCTGTTTCTGGTCAAACTAGACATAGATTCTGTGTTTGCAATGTAGTTGGTGAAAGGCTATTTCCAGATCTCAACATACCTAGAAGCATAAAGACTTTCCAGCCTATAGGACATCCAAACACCACCTACATCAGGCCCTGGAGATAGTTTTAAGACTTCTCGGATGTATTTTCACGCAAGCACAATTTTATTGCAAGGAGAGGACTGCCTTCCGGGTGACTACTTTGACAGGACAGTGAGTTACTGGGTTGGGTGAGCTCTGGTATGACCATCAGAAACGAAACCTTCTGTATTTTAGAGTTACATCTTGTCACCCAAACAATACGCTCCCTGCCTCTGGAATGTGATTCTCATCCACACTCAAGTCTGGGTGTCTTATGTCTTGAGACTTGATTGGGGAGGCACTGGAAGCTCCACAGTGCGTCTGTCTTTGTCCACTGCCTGATCCTTCTCAGAAAACCACTTGGGGTCTAGAAGAGGTGGGTCAGCCTTCAGCCTAGTGCAAAGTCCAGGGCAGGCGGAACTGCCTTTTGGCACTCAGTCAGCTGAGCACAGACACAACCTGAATGCCTGACAATAGGAGATTAGTTGAACAAATCACGATACATCCAAACAAGATTCTGGGCTATCCTTGACAATCACGATTTGGAAGAGATTCCATGGCAAGGATAGATATCTGGGGTATGCTGTTAGGTGGGAAAAAAATGGATGGTAAAATGGGGAGCACAGTCCTATTGTTCAGGAATATACCATTTTTGTAAAAATAGATTTGCAGGTGTATATATGAATATGAAAGTGTCTAGAAAAATATATTTTAAAATGTCAATGTTGGTTACGACCGAGAAGCAACATTATTTGACTTTAAGGTTGTTTTTCACTGAGGTATAATCTCTTTACAAGGAACATGTATTATCTCACAATCAGACAAAATAACACAGTTTTAAATATGTAGTACGGGCTTCCCTGATACCTCAGCTGGTAAAGAATCTGCCTGCAATGTGGGAGACCTGGTTTTGATTCCTGGGTTGGGAAGATCACCTGGAGAAGGGAAGGCAGCTATTCTCACCACTACACCACCTGGAGAAGGGAAAGGCTACCCACTCCAGTATTCTGGCCTGGAGAATTCCATGGACTGTATAGCATATTGGGTCACAAAGAGTCGGACATGACTGAGCGACTTTCATTTTCATATATGTAGTACATATACAATTATATATGTGTGTAAATCCCCAATTTATTTGCTTTAAAATATGCCAGAAAGAAAATATATGTATTTCTCCCACTCTAGTGGGAAATAGATGAAATAAGAACAGTGAAATGTCATCTCTGTTGGAGGTAGGCTGTAGGGATGTGGAGAATGACTACACTATGCTCTTGATTTTCCAGGACGTTTCAAAACTTCTAGTAAAAAGATAAACAAAAGAAACCCAAAGCACACAAAACCAAAGGCAGCAACAAACTGTTAGTTTTCAGAGGATACCATTACTGTGGCATAAGAAACATAGAAATATGAGTAACAAGCAAATATACAACAGAAATAAAGCTGCAGAACTTAATGATGTGAATTCACTATTCACCAACTGGGTGGTCTCTTTAAGCCTCAGTTTCCTTACTTGTAAAACAGGGAGATCCAGGACTTTGTGGCAGTCCAGTGGTTAAAACTCCAAGCTCCCAACAAAGAGCAGGTGGGTTCAATCCCTGGTTGGGGAACTAAGATCCCTCATGCCACCCGGTGTAGCCAAAAAAGTAAATAAAATAGGGAGATCCTTGTGGAATGGTAGGCCTGTAACATGAACTTGACTCTGATTATGACTGGCTGTCAACCCAGGGAAGCACACTAGAAGCCTGAAAGTGAGAACTACTTGCCCGGGGGGAGTTGCCCAACTTGTGTGCCCTGGGGAGCATGTCTCATGCAGATCTGAAGGCCCCGCCCCATGGAGTCTGACTCCACACCTGGGGTCTGGCTGAGGAATCTGCATTTTAGGTGACAGCCCAGGTAATGAACTCCCCCTGGGGAAACACTGCATCTAGCCCAAGGTTAAAGACACCCTGGAAAGCAGGTCTGCCCTGGAGGAGAACATGTGGCCAAACAGAATGGGGCCGGGCGCGGCTGGGGACAATTGCCCGTTTATGACCTCAGGTGGACTTTGTTAGTCTCATGGCTAGAAAGAACCGCCATGCCACAGACACCTTTGGAATCTCTGGTTTGCAGAGATAGTGAATAATGACTTGTACCACTGTGCTTTACTCCCTGAGGGACAGAGTCCTAGCAATTGACTTAGGTTAGGATCTGGTTCCATCAGTCCCCCAGGCTCACAGCTGACTGCTCTGCTCTGTAAAATAGGAACAAAGATAGCATTATCAGGATTAGTCCCACCGGCTTGAGGCTACACCCGGCAAGGATCCCACAGAGGGGTTAGGGACCCACATCTTAGGGCCGGCACGTTAGGGGTCCTTTGCTGGCTCAGTCACAGGAAGGTAGGGCCTAGGGAACATGAAAACATCTACAAGGAAACCACACACATCCTGGCCACATACCCCAGGGAAAAATAAGTGGTGGCTCCAGACACGAAGCCTGTGTGTGCGTGGACCTCCAGCCCTAACTGTTTAAGGCACCCTCATCTTAATCGGAGTCTCAATCTTACTTCTGTTTTCTTTTTCCTAACCGCAACCTGGCCTCCAGGCTCTTCCTCTCTGACTGATCCTAAATGAGAGGAGAAGCAAGGCCCTGGTAGAGGAGCTGGGGTCGGGGAGGAGTGCTGAACTTGAAGTCCAGGTGGCTAGTCTCTCGTCTCAGCCTGGTCCCTGCCTACCGCAGTAATTCATCAGTGCTGCTAACTCAGACACACGAGGTCATCCCAAGCATGTCACTACAAAATCGTTCGGAGAATTTGAGGTGAATGCCAAATCTTTCTCTTTCTCAGAAGTAGTATTAAAACAATTTCTGCTCCATCCCAGCTCTATGGAAAATGCAGACAGACATACTGTCCTACCCCTTAGGGAAGGGCCCACAGCACTGTCATCCCTGGGCCCCCATGGGTTAGGCATGTGGCAGGAATAGCCTGAAAGAGCAAGTGAACTTGTTCCTGCTCTGCACTGTGTGGACATCTCCCTGTTGAACATGTGGCCCACCTCCCTGTTACCTGTAGCCCCCTTGCGCTCACAGGGAGGGGTGGCCTCTCAATCTCCTTCCATGGGTCCCAAGCCCCTCCAACTTGTAGGAGCTGGAGAAACACTCAAACGCAGGGGAAGCCAGGCGTCACCTCCTGGAGAGCAAGGGAAAGTGAGGAGCTGCTAGCAGCCCAGGGCTACAGGCTGTTTTCGGGCAGGATCCCTGGGCAGCAGGTAAAGCAAAGAAAACCTCAACCTCAGGACTGGACAGGGGGTCAGCACCCACCCTACCCCCTCCCCAGAGGCCCTTGGGGAAGGGGACAGTGTGTGGAAGGGAGCACTCCCTCGCAGACTGGCACCCATCTGCTTCAGAGGAAGTCCAGGCTGTCAGTTCCTTAGAGTAAGGGGTGGGGGGTGGGGGCTGGATTCCATTCTCCTTAGAAGCCCCAAACCCTTAATGAGGTCTGGTCTTGCAGGGAAGAGATTTAACTTGAGCTAGACTGAAGCTGACAAGGAAATAATACTGTAGGAGTCTCCTGGGGCTGCGGTGACAAGCAACCACAAACCTGGTGGCTTAACACAACAGAAACGTGTTCTCTTATGTTCTTGAGGCCAGAAGTTCAAAGTCAAGGTGTGGGCAGGGCTGTGTTCCCGCTGAAGGCTTCAGGGGAGAATCCTTCCTGCCTATTCCAGCTCCTGGTGACTCCAGGTGACCCTTGGCTCCAATCTGCCTCTGTCTTCATAGGGCCTTTTTCTTACCCAGTCTCTGTTGTTGTTGTTGGTTTTTTCCCCCCTGTCTCTTATAAGGCCGCTGTCCTTCAGGGCTGACTCTAGTCCCCAATCTCATCTTGATTCTTAACTGAATTATATCTACAAAGACCCTTTTTCCAAATAAAGCCACATTATGAGCTTCTGGGTGAACAGGACCTTTGGGGGGGGGACACGCTTCATCTTAGTGCATACTTTGAGTAGCAAACAGCACAGGCTGAAGTGACAAGAAGGTGGCTGGGAGCTGGGAGCCCTCGATCTAGTTGCTTGTGGCTCAGTTGCCCCAGTTGCCAAGGAGCTCCACTAGCATCTCCAGCCTCCATGTCAGCTGGGAGGTGGGGTTCCTGATTCCTTTTACAGATGAAGAAACTGAGGCTCAGAGGGATCAAATGAATGGCCAAGGTCACATGGCCAGCTAGAGCTGGGCCTGGAATCCAGATTGACTGGCACCAGAGCTTAAGGGTTTCACAGTCAGGTCTGGCTGGATTTGAGGAAGCCCTCAGCACCCATTAGGTCCCAAGATCTTTCCACTCCAAGGAACTTAATTTGTCAACAGAAAGCAAACGTGAACTGTTTTGGTTTTCATGTTCCTTCACTTCCTCATATTGTAGATTTGGGAATGTGGCTACTTCCCTGGAATCACTTGATAAAGTGCAGTTGGGGAGAACAAGGATTAACTCAATTACTCATAGGAGTCAGTCTGTACTGGGGAAGGAAGTGGGCACCCAGCTGGGCCCAGCCTTGCCCCTGCTGCCTGTGAGGATGTGATACACTTGGGAAGCTGTGCTGACCTTCACCTGGATGCCTGCTCCTTCCCAAGAACAGTAGGCAGTTCCAGGAAAAGTTGCCCAAAGAGTGGAGGGGGTGGAAGACTGGGAAGCAACTGTGTCCCCCAACCCCTCACCCCTCAACTATGGCTCTGCAATGTCTGAGCAACTTTGAAGTCCCCAGGCTGGAGAACGTCTTGTTAGGAGGTTTCTAGTATCTTGGACCATGTCCTGAAGAAATGCATTCATTTATTCAATCAATCTCTATTGCCTAGTACCCGGCACCAGACTGTTGGCTCCACAGGCGCGGAGGCAGGCTTGGCTCGCAAGCCCCCCCACCCGCCCCCCACCCCGGAGAGCTGCTGAACGAATGCAAAAGCGGGCCAGATGGAGGGATCGACAGGAAGGGCCGGGAAGAATGACTTTCTTGCTCCCATGGCCTAGGTTTCCTTATTGGAGATGGCAGACCGCTGCCTGCAGTTATGGCTGGGCCACCACCTTCTCCCCCGCCTGTCCCCAACCCGCACTCCGGGCCAGTGGAAATGCTTTCTGACCCTGGCCGGTGTGCTTACATCCTCTGGGCTCTCGGAGCTGAGGAAGTGACTCGTGAAAGGAGGCCGGCCTAACGGCTCCATTTGGGCGAGGTTTTCTCCAAAGCTTGTTCCCGTCACATCCCAGGGCAGGCCGGCAGCCTGAGGGATGCGGGCGCAGGGCCTTTGGGAGCTCACGACCTTCTCATGGGCCCCCGGAGGCGGCCTGTGGTCACCCTCACTTTCGGGGGAAGCACCCGGGGCTCAGAGAGGCCAAGCCACTCGCCCAAGGTCACGAAGCTTCGCAGAAGCAGAGCAGGAATGGCGATGCGGGGGGGCGGGGGGGGTCCTCCGTAGGCCCTCTCCCAGCGGCTTTTCGAAGACACCCGCTACCTCCCTATTGTGACGCTCAGGAATAAAACAGGAAGGCCGGACGCCCGGCTTTCACCTAAGACAATGCTCCACGCAAATCTGCGCGAACAAAAGCAACCATAAATCCGCCTCTGGTTTTCGGCCCACCCGGCCCTCGCCGGCCAATTGACTCCACAGGCCTCCGCGGGGCGGGCCAGGGAGGTTTCACTGTGATCGACAGCCCCGGGGAGGCGTGGCCTCGGCAAGGGCGAATAGGATTGGGGATCCGGAACAATCGCAGGCCGAGAAGGCGCAGCACGGACCAATCAGAGAGAGGGGCGGGCTCGGCCGCCCGGCTTTCGTGAGAGGCCCCCTCCCCGCCCACTTGCGCCTAGTCTCGGCGCCCGTCAGCTGCGAACGCGGCGCTCGGCCCGGATTCGTCCGCGGCGCTGGAAGCACAGGCGCGAGGCCGTGGCGAGTGCCGGCACAGATCCCTCCGCCGCCCGCTCCCGAGCCCTCTCTCAGCGCCGCTCCCGAGCTGCCGCGGCCTCTGTCCCGGGTAACGGCTGTCGGCCCAGCGCGGCGGCATGGCCCGGGCGGCTCCGTCGGGGGGCGGCCCGCAGTGACAGACCCTGCGGCGCGGGGGGAGATGGGGGCGGCCGCCTCCCGGGCGACGACGACGACGACGACGACGAGGAGCAGCCGCCGCCGCCGCCGCGCACCGGCCGCCGCCGGGGACGGGCGCGGGCCAGGAGCCCGCCCGTGAGCGGGGGGCCCGAGGCCGATCGCCGCCCCCGGCCGCCCCGGCCACCCCGGGCCCCCCCGGCGCCCCGCGCGCGCCCGCCCGCCGGCCCCTGGCGGGGGTCTCGCCCGCGCCGCGCGCCCCCGGCCCCAGCGCAGCCCGCGACTCCCGGCCGCCTTCGCCCTCGCCCGGCCCCGGCCGCACCCGCGCCCGCGCCCGCGCCCGCCCGCGCCCCCGGCCCCGGCCCCGGGCGGCGGCCCCCGGCCCCGCGTGGCGGCGCGGCGCGGGCGGCAGCATGGTGGAGAAGCGCTGCCCGCTGCAGAGGGACGGCGTGTACCGCTGGTTCTCGGAGCTGCCGTCGCCGCAGCGCGTGGAGTTCCTGTGCGGCCTGCTGGACCTGTGCATCCCGCTGGAGCTGCGCTTCCTCGGCTCTTGCCTGGAGGACCTGGCCCGCAAGGACTACCACTCGCTGCGCGACTCGGAGATCAAGGCCAACAACCCGGCCGACTTGGGCAGCCTCACCAACCTGACGGACGAGGTGGTGCGCAGCAAGCTGCTGGTGTCGCTGGCGCTGCTGGGCTCGGAGCAGCGCGAGGCGGCTGGCGTGTTGTACCGCACGCTCACGCACATTGACTCCATCATCCACAACTACGGGCTTCAGCTCAACGAGGGCCGCACGGGCGATGAGTTTCTGCTGCTCTTCACCATGGCCTCCAACCACCCGGCCTTCAGCTTCCACCAGAAGCAGGTGCTGCGCCAGGAGCTCACGCAGATCCAGAGCAGCCTGAGCGGCGGCGGCGGCCCCGGGAGCAAGAGCGCGCTGCCCACCTGCCCGGCCTGCCACAAGGTGCGTACCCGCGGCCCAGGCCCCCACCCCAAACCCCCACCGGAACCCCAGACCTCAAGCCTTCCTCCCCAAGCTGCCACATTAACCGCAAACCCCTACCTGCGCCTGCAGCTTCAGCCCTAACCGTGTCCTCACCGATCCCCCACCCCAACCTCCCACTCGCACCCCAGACGTCCGCTCCGCACTTCACTCGTGTCCCACGCCTCTCCACCCGGCACCTCCAACCCTACCCTCTCCTCAACTTGCCATCCCCACCTCGCACTCCGAACCCGCACCCCAGGACCCCCACCCCACCCCCCCGGCCCCGCATGCCCTTTGGGGGCCCGGGGGAGGGGGCTCCGGGATTGGGAAGAGCGCTCTGAGCTGAGTTTGCGCCGGCCAGGCCTTCGGTCCATGTCTTCCGCTGGAAGCGTGATAAGGCCTTTGTCCCCTTAATCAGGCTCTTGGAAGACAGATAACCGCTACACATTGTGTCCTCTTGGTTCCTCCAAATCTGGTGTTTATTATCAGAAAAGGAAGCCGCTAGTGAGGTGGGAGTTGGAGATTAGAAGGTGCTGGAAGGGTAGAAGACGTTCGCGGGGTGCCGTGCGGGGCCCGAGGCCTAGGTGCCGGTATCCCCGGAGCGGCGGGGCCCGAGTCGCCCCGAGGTTAGGGTCGGCACGGGCCGCAGGCCGCCGTGGGCACGTGTCCGTGTGTGCGTGTACGTGAGTACACACGTGAGTGTGTGCATGTATGCGTGTGTATGGAGTGCATATGTGTATTTCTGAATGTGTTCCTATGTCTGTGTTTATATTGCTTGTAAGAATCAGGCTACCATAACAGAAGGAAAAACAGGTTTGGAGCCTTGAACACCCGTGAAACAATTGCTTCTCGGTGACCCGCCTTCCTTTGTAGGAACGGATCCCAGACTGATGGGGAGCCGGCTAGGACTAGTTAAAAGATCTGGTGTCTTCAAATTAAACAGGAAGGGCAGAGTGGTCCTTCACTTAGAAATGTGAACTTTTGTCTAAATGTTTCAAAACTATGTAAACACAAAGTGTTTGGAGCTCAAACTTATTTTTAGCAGCCCCCTGGGACCCTATGCTAAGATTGTGCTCCAAGCAAAAGGATTTATCTGTGACCATGTGTGGTGTGTGTTTTTGTATTGAAACTGACTTTATTTTGGAAGTGGAAGATTGCAGTCACACCAGTAGTCCTAAGTGCTTTTTGATCAAGGCTGTGTCCTAAACTAAAACTTTGATTCTCTGGTTTGCTAGTGGTGGCTTTTAAGCTGTCTTTCACTGGTGAATTGTGGCTTTTAATGACTTCCTTTGAGACGTGGTTGTGGTACCTACATTGGTTTTTAATCTGTCATATCTCTTTTGAGATAGGTACCACCTCTGAGACTGTAGTCTCCTTTTTAAAGTGTGTGCTCAAATCCCACCCTAAAAATGTTCTTGCAGTTACAACAAAGGGAGCGCAGGGTCCTGTGAAATGTGGTTGTCCCCAGGGAGCTCAGTAGGCTTTGGGGTGCTGCTGCTCATGGGGGTTCAGTCCCCAGTGGCCAGTTTCACCAGTCAGTCCTCTGCTCCTGTTCCTCAGCACTGCCGATGTCCGTGGCTGTTACACCATTCGTAGTCAGCTCTTGAAGGGGATTCTTTAGTGTGTACAGATGCATTGCCTTATAAAAGCAGAAGATGGTGATGATTTTAATGGGGCAGTGAGCTAAAGCTAGAAAAAAATATCTTTGATAAGAGAGACTTTTTGTAAAACCAGAACTACCTCTTGGATGAGTTTCGGGGGCTGATTCCCCTCCGCAATCCCTCCTTCCTCCCTCCTCTGCCTTTCTGGCATGGGTTCAGAATTGACCAGCTGTGTGACCTTGACCAGACTCCCCTTTTCCTGGTGTTTTGGAGTGGATGGCCTTGTGGGCTTGTTTGGGGATTCCATGAGGTCCCCTGTGAAGTGTCTAGTAGATATGCTGTGAGCTTCCTTTGCTGCCTTGTCATCTTTGACTTTCTTTAGAGGAGCACTGAATTTTATTTATTTATTTTTAATGTTTTTGGCTGCAACACAGGGCTTGCAGGATCTTATTTTCCTGGCCAGGGATTGAACCCAGACCCCTGGCCATGAGAATGCCCAGTCCTAACTACTGGACTGCCAGGGAATTCTCTAGGAGCACTAGCTTAAGTAAGGTATGTTGTTAGGGAGTGAAATATTTATGTTTCAGAGTGTTGGTGTTTTCTAAGTTGAGTTTTGAATATGTAGTTACTTGGAGTTGGCATTTTTCTTGTTCATCTGTGGGAAATTGGAGAGATCTGGCTGACCCTTAATAATGAGGTTATAGTGAGTAACTTTGGGGGCTCTTGCTTCCATGTTTCAGAAACAGTCATGGTGTCTAGTTTTATCTGGACAAACTAAGCTCACTCACATTCATTTAACTTTCTGTTCCTTTGCTGATGTCAAGTGTATGCCTGACACTGATGCAAAACTTACGTGAAATCTACCATGTAGACCTTTGCCTTCTTGGTTAAGTCTGACATTTAGGGCAGTCCTGAAAGAGCAGCCTGGTTAAATCTCTGTTTGCATTTCTTTTTTAAGATGTTGTGTTTTGTTTTGAGCTCTCTGAGTTTAGAGACTTTGTTTCTTTTGGAGATAAAGATGTTGGTGGTTTTTTAAATTCTTTATCCTGTTTAAAGAGAGACTTCTAGTAATTAAATTTTCTGATACAGTGGTTATTTCCAGCTGCTTCTCCAAAGTCTCACTGTGTTATTTTAAAATTCTTTTTTCTCTTGTATGGCAAAAAACACTACAATATTGTAAAGTAATTAGCCTCCAACTAATAAAAATAAATGAAAAAAAAATAAAATTCTTCCTTCTCCAGGGACTTGTAGAAGAAGTTTAAAAGTGTGAAGAATGTAAACCAGACATTTTAACTTTCAGAAAGGAAGGTGTTCATAGCAGAAAACCTGGAGGGAGAGTAGGGTGGCTTTATGGTGCTCCATAGCTGATGGCACTATGGATGTGTAGTGCAAACTGGTGATGGAGGCTGGTTTCCACTTGACCCTACCTCTGTCTCTCATTTTATTTAATTATAAAGTCATTGTTTGGGAAAGCGTTTACAGTTATCCTTTGCTGTCTTTTCTCTGTATAAGTGATAAGGTGCTGTGGTGTATGCTTATTTTTTTAAATAACAGCTTCATTGAGATTTAATTCCTGTATTATGAAATTCACCCCTTGAAGGTATGTCATGCAGTGTTTTGTCGTATATTCATAGAGTTGTGTAACCATCACTGCTGTCTGATTCCAGAACATTTTCTTCACCCGTAAAAGAAACCTGTGCCAATTTGTGTCGCTTCCCATCCCCCCTCCCCTGGTCCTGAGAACGGCACTACATTGTGTCTGTGGGCTTGCCTGTTGTGGACACTTCGTGTCAGCGGGACTATGGTGTGTGGTCTCTGGCTGACTGCCTTCCCTCAGTGCACTGTTCTCAAGGTTCACTCATGTTGTGTTAGCACTTCTTTTAGGTTGAGTGCTGTCCATTATGTGGATGGATATACCCTGTTTTGTTTATCCATCAGTTGGTGGATAGGTGGATTGTTTCTGATGCTTGTTTCTAGACTTTTTTTCCTTCGTGGCTAGTAGACTCTTGTCTTAATCCCTTACGCCTAAAACTCACCTGGTCATCTTTGGAGTGTTGCCAACATCTGGCTGTACTGAGGGACCTGACCCTCAAGACCGGAGTCCACCTGGCGGATGGCTATGTAGCGTTCAGCGCAGTGCCCTGCAGGTCTGACTCTGGGCTCCCAGAGGGGCTGCGTTGAAAGTGGCAGAGGCCACTCTGCTCTTGGGGCTGATGGTCAGCTCCAGGGGCACACTGTGAGCCCCTCCTGCGCTTGTGTCTGGAATCCTTGGGTCAGGAGCCTCACGGACCTATTAGAAGAGGGTGTAGAAACTGTTTTTAATTTTTATTTACTTATTTTTTTTAGAAACTGTTTTTAAAGTGTTCAGTGCAGGAGTGTGGCGGGTGGTGATGGTCTTCTGGCCGTGTGCCCTGGTCCAGCTCTGGAGCCCTCTGCTGTGGGATGAGCATCAGAGAGGATCGGGGTCCACACAGGTGCGGTGAACACACCTGCTAACAATCCCTCACCCAAGGCGAGCAAGAGCTTACTTTGTGTCATTGATTTTCCAAAAGTTTTTGGAAGTCATTGCAGTTCCAAAAGGGAGATACCAGGTAGTTTGTCATGTGAGCTAGAAGTAGCTTCCTCTGGTTTCTCCTTTAACCCTAAACCCTGGCCTGTTGGAGCTGGAAGTCGTCTGAAACCACTAGGAGGGACTTTGCTTGGAGCCGCTGCGCTTCCTGCTCAGGTTAAAGGAAGCACTGTGTCTAGGAGGCCACTGCGGCTCCTCAGTCACGCTTGTTCCGGGCAGCCCACGTCCAAGGCCACCCGTCAAGGCCACTCCCAGCAAGTCTAACTTCCTTCAGTGCGCTGCAGGAGAGGGTGTCCTGAGATAGATTGATTGGATTTTTTTTTTTTTTTTGGCCAGCTTTTGTAGGTCCTAAAGACTGTCCTCTTTTTATAGTGAAGTACATGGTATAGGAATTGAGACATCCTGGGGTGCAGTTTTAACTGCTTTCTTGCTGCTGGTGTATTCATTGCAGATGAAAACCCCTCACCTCTTCTGTAGCTGCCGTCCTGCTGCTTTCCTGCTGTACAATGGCTCAGACTATGACACTTGAATTACTGTCCTTTGCCCTCAGGTTAAATTCAGGCCACTTGCTTTGATATGAGCTAGTTTACATGTGCGTTGTTCAACTCAACAAACGTTTGTTTCCTATTCCACATGTGTTCTGGGGTGTAGTTGTGGAAGCTGGAAGTTTCCTATCCTGTTAGGACGTGATGAGCAATGGGGTGGCATCACTGAAGCAAGTTAGGACGTAAGTGTAGATAAACATCAACGTTAGCCTTGTTTCTGCAGTTTTTGAAGTTCATTATTTTTATTTAGGCTTTATTTTACCCATTTTCTCCTCAGTCCTATAGACTTTATTTCCCTTCTTTTGGATTGAGGACGTTTTGGATGAATGTATTTTCCTAACAAATTCATGTGTGCATTTTACAGCTTCAGAGGAAGTGAGAAGGGACCTGTGCTGGTCCAGCTTCTGTTTGTTGGTGGAATTAGTGACTGTAAAAGAAAATTTTTGTTACATCTAGGAAAAGCAGTTTCTACTTAAGTATCCTTTTTCCCTACCTTCAATGGATTAAATTTTAGAAGAGATCCCTTGAGTATCCTTTTTTTTTTTTTGAGAAACCCCCACTCAGAATACTATTTCTCTCTAGTTTAAGTAAGAGCTGTTGCTGCAGGTTCACTATTACTGATAGTCCACAGATTATTGAGGGGTTTCTGATTTTTTACTTTTACCCTTGACATATACATGGTTTAGAAATTAGTTTCCACAAGAGAGTTTCATCCAGTCTCCATAGCTGTTTTGTATGTGCCTCACTCTGTGTAGCAGCCTCTCTGTTTTACAGCTGCCCTGTAAGACCCAAACATTATAGAAACACTTCTATCAAAGGCAAAAGCAGTTATTGAGAAGTAATAAAATATTTGATTAGTTCTGAAGCAGCTTGTTTTGTTCTGGGTCAGAAGGCCTGAAGTCATTTCGAGTGAAGAGAAGACAGAGGCAGGACAGGCCCTCTTTCCAGTAATTGCTGCCCTGACGGCTCTTGCTGGTGCCGAGTGTTGTGTGTGGGAGGCAAGGCTGGCATCGGGACCCGCAGACTTGCCTGTGAGGGGTCAGGGCTTGGGGTGGATGTTGTGCAGGTTTGTAGAAAAATCACCAGCCCTCAAAATGTCTTCCCTGTCCCCATCCTGTCCTTAATTGCTCCTTTCAGGGGCAGAGCTTTCCTTTCTGTCCCAGGAAGCCCCTCTGCCTCCATCCTGGTCACATCTTTCTGTTTCTTCAGGGACACTCTTGGGTCACGTGCTGCACTTTGCCACTTCCTGTCCTCGCCACCTCCCCACACCAACCTTTGACCTCCGCTGTTTTCCCACTTGCCGCATCAGCACTTTGCTGGAGGCAGCAGAACCCTTCCTTGCCCGTGAACCCTCGGCCATCCACTGTGGTCTTGTTCTTCCGTGGCCAGGTCTTGCTTTCCAGGGGGAGCCCATTTTTAACAGTCTGGTGTGAAGTCTTCCAAGGTTCTAATGCCTATCTAAATATATACTTAGGTATTCTTTGAAAACATTGTGTATACATAATTCAGTACAAATGGATCTCCCATCTACGCCATTCTTCATGAGTGTGACTGAGTGCGCGTGCACACACACACACGGTGATACAGGACACAGCAGCCTCCTTGGAATCAGTACTGCTGCTCTGGGCCTGACTGTCAGCTATTCCTCAGTCTCCTGGAACCTGCCTTCTGCCTCCAGCCTCTTCAACGAAAACAGTTTTAATTAAAGGGTACCAGTAATCTTTTAAATTAAAAATATTTTAATAATGAGAGGTAAAAATAAATTGAAAAGCTACAAAAGAATAGTCAGTGAACTTCTTGATCCCTTGTGAACTTGATCCCTTGTCCCCCATGCACTCGGGGAAGGATACACAGGACATTTCAAGCTTCCGTTCCCTTACCTGGGTGTAGATACTTTTTATTTCACATTTTAAAAACAGGTTTATTTTTACCCAGGAACCCATGCAGTTCTGTTCCCCTCTTTGTTTCTTGTAGAACCTTCCAGAAAAACTATTAATAGATAGATGACTGGTGCCTTACCGCATGCACAGGTCAGTCCGTCGCTTGTGCCTCTTGGCGTCTTTCTTGATGAGCATCGTTCGCCTGCAGAGCTGCTGCCCTGTGTCTCTGTTGATGGGCTCTGTTCCCATCTCACTACTACAGACCACGCCGTCACTTCCCTATCGTGTGCGCACCACCTGCATGTGGCAGACAGCATGTGTAGCCTTTTATGTGTTGTAAGCGTGTCTGAGGAGGAGAAGCCTGGACGTGGGGTTGGCTGTGGGTCACATGGCCTGTGCTCCTGTGATTACTGGGATGTTGCCGAGTTTGTTTGTGGTATCCCCACAGAATGTGAGGAGGTGAGGAATACTGCTCAGTGTGGGGGCACATGTTCAGGTGATCCATTTTATTTATTTTTGTTGAGCTCTCTATATCCTTTACCCCCTCTCTGTTGGGTTATTGATCTTGTCTTTATTCTTTTTAAGGCACTCTGTAAGTTTCAAGGAAATTGTCCTTTTGTCTCTAGTGAAAGTTTCAGGAATTTATTTTCCAGGTTTGGGTTTTTTTCCAGAAGACTCTGCCATACAGTTTGGGCTTTTCTTTTTAATGTTGTCTTGGTCAGTCTCTCCTGGCTTCAGGGTGTTGTGTCGTAATTAGAAATGCAGTGTACACTGTGCATTGTACACATTACATGTGCATAGATTGTGCTCATATAAACGTAATGCATTGTACACAACAACCACTCCCTGTGGTGTGCTTATATAGAACTTGTGTGGTTTCTCATTTTGCATTTAACCAATCCATCTGGAATTTATTTGGTCTAAGGTACAAAGCTAGTTTTATATTTTCCAGATGATAGCCTAGCTGTCCCGGTGCCATTTGTTGAAAAACGCACCCTCCCTCTCAGATTTGAAATGTGGCGTATTTCCGGGTATGTTTCAGTTTTCTTCTGGACTATCTGTTGGGTCTCACTGATGTCTCTGTCCTGATGACCTGTGATTTGCCAGATTCACCCCTTATCTTTCTCATCTCTCATTTGTTCTGTGGGCTCTCTGCACTGTGAAATTCTTTGGGGGATGGTGTTTTGTTTTGTTTTTTAAACAACTGTGGCTGCTGAGACACCCAGTTAAAGGGTCTGGGCGGAGCTTGGTTGGACCAGCCTGGGAGCCCTGCCCCCCCCCTTATTTTCTGGCAACCCCCCCCCCCAACTTCCTCCACTTGTATGAGCATTCGTTTCTGTTTCTCCTGCTTTCCTGCCCTTTTGATGATGGTATTTCTCAGACTTCTCTCCTCCTCTCTGGTTACTTGATAATTCATGACATTTCAGCTGTGGTCTGCCCTCTCTCTTACACCCTCAACTCTAACCAGCTGCGACTGAGCTGTGGCCGGATGTTCCAGGGAGCTCGGGGTGTCCAGAGGCAAGGTCCTGTCTTTGTCTCTGACCGCTGAGCCCCTGTCCTGACCTGCCGGCCAGATCCCACGCCGTTGGCAAGTCTGCCTGCTTTCTCATCTCCACAGTCATTGATCTCCACTGACACTGCCGCGGCGGCTGAGTTGTGTTCTTCCTTTCTGTCTGTCTGTCCCTTGCTCCCCGCCTCTCCCTGACACACTTGGCATGATGGTTACATATGCGGGATGCTTCTTTGTAAGTGGATTTGGATGATTTATGAGGGAGTCAGGGCACAGATCGCAGTAGTCTTCTGGGAACAAGCACAGCCCTAGCCACGGACAGCTCCACTTCATCCCGAGTCAGGAAGCAAGCGAGTCACGGCCTCCTGTTAGAACTAACTGCTGTCCTTAAGTCCGCAAGAGACAACTAGGGCTTCTCTCCCTTGTTTTGTGATTAAATTTAAAACAGAAACTTTGGTGCCTTATCTCTTTTTAGAAATAACAGTGACATGTTCGGGTGCTGCCCTTAAGCGGGCTCTGGTCTAGGATCCCCAACCTGGGTCTAGTGTGCGATGGTGCCCCGCCGCCTCCCCGGTCCACTCTTAGCTGCTGACCACAGCCCCCAGGTGTCGCAGCAGTGGTCCTGGGAAGATGCCCGTAGGGCTGGTCTCCGGCCTGAGTTCCTAGCGTGGTGCACTGTGCCCCAGCGTGGCCATCTGCCCTTGGCCTTGCTGTGTGTCTTCAGCTCTGTCTGTACTCAGTTTCTCGTGTTCATGTGCCCCTTTTCCCCCGAGCCCCTCCCAGATGCTCTTCTCTCAGAGGGGGCACCTGGCCCCACTTCTTAGCTCACACAATCTGTAAAGCCTTCTTTGGCTCTTTCTGTCCTAGCCCTTACCACAATGGGTTGTAATAGGTTTCTTCACATGTTCATTCCCAAACTTTGGTTATTGCAGGCAGAGACTGTGTCATCGTCTGTCAGTCCCAGAGGCTGGCGGTCCCTGCCTCCTGGCAGGGGGGCTGTGTCCTGAGCAGTGGAGGGACATGCCGGGTGTTTTCGAAAGGCCACCCAAGTGAAGACATTGTCTTCCTCAGTGCTTTTCTTTCCTGTGGGCCTATTAGTAACATCCAACGGCTGTTTCTCTTATGTACTATATAGCTGCAGAGTCTAGCGGATTTTAACTTCTGTATCCTGCTTTTTTATTTTTCAAAGGCTGGCATGCGAAAGCTTCTGTTGGGAAAAACTCTCTGAATTTGATGGTTTGGCTTTGTATACGCCATGACAAAACCGAGTTTATGGACAGGTATGCTGAGAGCTGGGAGCAGAGTGTATTCTTCCAGTACTCTGATGGGCTTGTCACCTGTAGGACTATGCACGTGGGTCACGTTGTCGGCTTGTCACCTGTAGGACTATGCACGTGGGTCACGTTGTCTCAGAGAGGAGTCTGTAGCTCTGAAAGTAAGACTGTTTGATTGTATTCCTTTAATATTTGAAAAGTTGTAAATTGTGGTAAGCCTAGATATTTTAGTGTGCTGCAGAATGGCAGTAAACCAAACGACTGTTACCATCCCAGTTGTTAGTTTATATTTGTTATACTTTAAACATTGACATTGAATTCATTATGAGAAAGGAGCATTGTAGCATCACTTCTGATTATTTAGGACTTTTACATAAGAACCTCAATAGAATTCCTAGAAAGAAATTGTATCCTCAGTTTTCTTACTGATTCACAGTGAATCTAATTAAAACATGTATTATGTAGGAACTACTTCTAGAAATATTATAGTCTAGACTAGAAAAAAGAATAACTGAAAAGGAAAGAATTAATTTGTGGGGAAGAAAAACAGCCCCTCCTCCCATCACATTTGGGCATTTTAATAAAAATTAAAAGCTTGGGAATAATGGTAACAACCTATACCTGTAACAGTTAATTAAGTGAATGGGATACTTTGATGTGGGTTGTTGGGGCCATGTGGGAAAATGTGTGGTAAAAATAACCTACAGTGGATGCCCCGTCTGTGTCTTGGGTGGTGACCCCACTGGACACAGCGCTCTCTGGGCCCCTGCTTCCCCGGGGAGGACCGCACTTCTCCTGTCACCAGCTTCCTGGCCTCTGCTGCGGCGTGCTGACTGTGCAGGTGGGAATTTTCTGAAAAGTCTTGTTTGTGTGGGTCTTTTCCTTGACTAGTTACGAAGCTCAGGAGCCATGTGCTGTTAACACTCGTATTAGGGAGGCTGGGTTACCAATTGCAGTGATTTTTTTCCTTTCAGAATAGGCGTCTGCTCCCAGGGCTCCTACCGACACACACCCCCGGGGCCTGCTTCACTGGTGCTTCTGAGCCTTTGATATACCCTCACGTCCTCTTTTCCAGCTGGGATCCGGCTCACCCCCAGTGTCTTTGGTTGCCTGTTCTGCCCGTCACAGATGCCCCAGTGTTCTGAGCTGTGTCGTGGCTCGCGCCCCGGGGCATTGTGGAGCACCCCCGGGAATGCGCGCTGCTCTGTGAGGTTCGTGTCAGGTGCTGGAATGATACATCAAGGGCCAAGTTGGGCGTTAGAGCCCACTTCACTTATTATGACTAAACACTGAGCCAGGTTCTCAGAGAATACCCCAATACTGATGCATCCTTCTGGCCAGGATGTGCACCATACCAGTGTTGTGCGTACTGTGCCCTTCTTGTCGAAAGTGCTGAGGGTGAAAATGGTCTGCAGCGGATACCCTGTCTGTGTCTTTGGCTGTGACATTCTGGAAAGAAACTATTGGAATGGACCTTGCATGCCGGGAACGGACCTTGCAGGCTGAGGGGAGCAGCTTCCACCAGGACACCGGTCATGTGACTTAGGTTTTTCCTGAAGGGAGAGGGCTGTCTTCCTGAATGTATTTTACATTTCAAACAGAGTCGATTTCAGAGTTTATAGAGATGGGGGTTTGTTCCCACCTGGCTGTGCCTTTTGAACTTGTGCATTTAATAACTTTTCTCTGTGACCCCGTGTATCACTGTGCTCCTCACCACTAACATTGTGCCTTTCTCTCCAAAACACTTGTTTTGAATACTCCCCAGCCCCACCTTAAATTTCCTGCCTATTACCTGCTCAGTTCCAGGAGAATACACCTGAGCTGTTCGGTCGTTTAAAATAAAGCTCTGAGTGAGAGCTGGTAGTGCGCTGTTCAGACGAAGCCTTGCCTGCTCTGCACCTCAGCCTTGTCGCCAGCCTGGACTGCGGTGGCTTCCTCTGAGCTGACAGGCCCCGGGTGCTCCCCCACTGCCCTCCCCTCCCGCCGGACTCTGGTGTAATCACTGGCTGTGGGGTGGCCTGAGCTGAAGTTCTGGGCTTCCTGGGGCACACAGTGAGGCTGGGCGCGCCGTGGGACTGTGCCTCCCAGGCTGCCCGTGAAGAACCTGGCTCTAGATGTGCTTTGCTAGAACTCATCTAGTTATGTACTTGGTACCTCGTGCTGAGATTTTTGAGCAGTAATCATTTTTTTCTCCCATCTTTTCTCTCTTTTTAATGAGCAGAGCTCTAGGGTAAGGAATATTAAAAGGAATGTTTTTATGTGGAAAACGGTTTTTGGTTAGCTCTGGCTTTCACTTGTCCTAAGTCAGCAAATAGCTTTCACTATTAAACTATCTATTTTCTTGTTCTGGTTTCTTCAAGACACGTAATCACTGCTTTAGTAAAATGCTTACAAATCACTTTTTGTTCTGATTTTATGTGTTTTTCCCCATTGACTTACAAGTATCAACATTCAGCACGTTGTTCTTCCCACTATAGAGGCGGCACTTGGAGAACAAGTTGGAAATCAGGGACTCTGTTGGTAGATGGTGGAGTTGAGGGTCCATTGTGGCTCCTGGAAGCCCCTCCCACAGGTGTTTGCTTGACTGGCTCCTCTCCCACCAGGCTTCAGCTCCACCGGTCTGCCCCCAGTGGCGGGGTTTCCTGTCCGGGCTTCTCAGCACCTCTGACAGCTCCGTGACAGCGCTGGCCGGCCAGGAAGACAGGGCAGCTGCCGAGATGAGCAGCTGCCGTTTTTTAGAAGTTGCTTTTGTTTGACCTTTTCATGTTGTTTACATCTTGTAGGAAGGTGCTCTCATTTACACTTGGTATCTTTACCTTTATTCCGAATCCTAATAATAAAGCTGAGCTCTGAAGAATTGATGCTTTTGAACTGTGGTGTTGGAGAAGACTGTTGAGAGTCCCTTGGACTGCAGGGAGATCCAGCCAGTCCATCCTAAAGGAGATCAGTCCTGGGTGTTCATTGGAAGGACTGATGCTGAAGCTGAAACTCCAATACTTTGGTCACCTCATGCAAAGAGTTGACTCATTGGAAAAGACCCTGATGCTGGGAGGGATTGGGGGCAGGGGGAGAAGGGGACGACAGAGAATGAGATGGCTGACTGGCATCACTGACTCAATGGACATGAGTTTGAGTAAACTCCGGGAGTTGGTGATGGACAGGGAGGCCTGGCGTGCTGTGCTTCATGGGGTCGCAAAGAGTCGGACACGACTGAGCGACTGAACTGAACTGAATAGTGATTATTCCTTTCTAAAAAATTAGAAAACAAAAAAATACATGTTAATCACTCAGATAAAAATACTATTAAAATTATGGCATATTTTCTTTTTCCAATGCCTATAATTTATGTGTCTATAGAATTTATATGTTACAGATTCACATACCTAAATGTCAGTGTTCCCCATGCCTTTCATTTTCTGAAGTTTTTTAAAGGCTGCATAATATTTAATCATATGGATGTACATTTACATATTTAAGTATTAATTTTGCTGGATATTTGTTTCTTTTTTTCTCTTTTTGGCCACACTGCATGGCTTGTGGCCATTCCCTGATCAGAGATCAAACCCGTGCCCTCAGTGGTGAAAGCTCAGAGTCCCAACCACTAGACCACCAGGGATTTGCTTGTTTTTCTTCTTTTGAAACTTAGATGATCCTTGTTGCTGGATCATCATCATCAAACCCTTGTATCACTGATTATCTTCTTAGGACAGATTCCTCCCAGAGCATGAGTGGGCCCAGGGGTCTAGAGGCAGTGAAATTTGTTAGACACACAGCTGGAGCAGTTTGTGCTTGCTGGCTGAGGACGAGCTTGCTCCCCTGTGACATCACGAGCACTGACTCTGGGGGCATTTGTTAGCCTGTGGTCCAGATAATCAGGTCACCATCCACGCTGTTGCAGGGTGGCGTTTGCTCGTCACAGGAGAGTTGCCTGTGGGTGGAGTGTCTATTTAGAGGAGATGGCAGCCCCCAGGTTCCCAGGATGGGGATGCGGAATCCGGGCGGCTGCCTGGTCTGCGTCCCTGGTGAGGTTAGCTTTGCGTGCTCCGCTCAGGGTGCAGTTGACCAGCTGCCCGGGGAGCTTCTCTGCAGGACCCTGTGAGTGTGCGTCCCCTCCAGGTGTCCCCGCTGCGCCGTGTGTCAGCACGTGAACCTGTGTAATTGCCTTCCCGGCTGGCCTGCACGTGCCCTGGTTGTCGCAGCAACTGCCATTTCACTGAGTCCTGACTGTCTTTCCAGCACGCTGCTTCAAATGCTTTCCATTTAATTCTCACAAAAACCCTGTGAGGTGGGTGCAGTGGAGGAAGCTGAACGTGTGCCGGACGAGGTCTTGGCCTTGGTGGCTCGGTCGGCAGGGCCACAGCTGCAGAGCCCGAGCTGTGTATGAGACGGGGTCGAGGGGGCCCTGGCCGAGGGCACAGCCCGGACAGAGGCCTCCAGTTTATCCTGACCATCTTCCTGCCCCAGAGGCCCAGTGGACGGAGCGGAGGGCCGTGGGAGATGTCAGGAGCCAGACCCTGTGGGTCGTAGGAGGGGCGGCTGTGAAGATGGAAAAGGAGCTGACTGGCCCAGAGGGCGTCAGTTGGTGGGCACTGGCAGGAAGCGGGACTGTGAGCCTAATGGAAAACATCCGTCAGGGCTGCGCTGGGCTGGCGGCTGGAGCGCGTCTTCCCAGAGCCTCCCGGCAGCAGCAGAAGCGACCCCGGCACTGAGCAGAGCTCCGTTCCGAGTCTATCAGGCTGCTGACGGCTCTGCTTGTGAGCGTGAGTCAGACAGCGCTCGGCTGAGCTGCGTGGGTCACATGGGGCAAATTAGCTTCACCAAAAATAACCCCAAAAACAGCATTTCTGGGAAGCACAAGTGAAGACAGCTTTCAATGTAAACAAAGGACCAGAGAGAAGATAGAGGCTGGGTTGAAAGAAGTGAACGTTTGGAAAACTAGGAAGAAATGCTTCAGAAGTGCCAAGGAAAACAACTGGTTTTTTTTTTTTTTTTTCTTGTTTCAGTTTTAGTTTTCTTTCCTGTATTTATGTAGGATGCAGTGCATCCATCCTGCTGGGTAACTCCAGGGTTCCACGTGCAGTCAGGGCTGAGAACCAGAGTCATTTCCATGCCCCCACCCCCCCCGCCCCAGGCTTGACTGGCTGAGTTCTCCACCCCAGCGTTCACCAGAGATGCTGAGGACACTGCGGTCCATTTTTGCAGCCCCCTCCCCAAAGACTGTGAGTCTGGAGGATGGCGTCCTGAGGACTCAGGCCAGTTGGGCTGTTGGAGGCTGGGCAGGGGTATGTGTGTCTGCTCCATGCGGAGAGGTTCATCATGGGCCAGCAGGGCCTGCACTTCTGTTAGCGGTTGCTGAGACCCTCCGTCTCCCTCTCCTTAGGACCAGGACTTAGAATTACCCGCCAGGGCAATTCTTGTCAGCCTTGTTCCCTAAAGTTGTTCCCTAAAGTCGTATTTACTGTTTGATATTTAAAATCTTGCTCTTTGAGTAACTTTGTTGTGGCTCAGTCGCTAAGTTGTGTCTGACTCTTTGTGCTGGACTGCAGCACGCCAGACTCCACTATCCCCTGGAGTTTGCTCAAATTCATATACTTTGTGTTGTACCTGTCCCTGCTTGTATCTTATTTAATAAAGGAGAAGTTCATTTCTGGAATATTCTGATCATTGGATGATAAAAGAAAACTTTGCTCTACCTAAAGGAAATAATGCAAATTAAACTACAAATATAAGTAATTGGAAAATGTAACTGTCTTACAGCGTTTCGGTAAATGTTATCAAATGAATGGACTTTAGAGGAGTGCTGGAGGGGGAGGGTTTTCTTCCTTGAGTTCTGTAAACTTGCAGATTAGCCAGACCTGCGGAGTTACTGAGCTTGTGTGGGTCCTCGCATGTGGGGAGGGGACCCCTGCACAGCTGGGGCCTTCCTGGGTCAGAGGCTGGCCCCTGGGAGCAGGCGGGGTCGTGCCTGCCGTGGCCTCCCTGAGCTCTGTCTGTGGGGGGCTGGGTGTCCTGTCTTCCGAGATGGCTGGTGCGATCTGCCCACCTCCACCTGCCCCAGGCCCTCCACCTCTGCCGGGTGCCCTGGCCAGGCCTGCAAACAGCAGGGTTTGTGCCACTGCGCGCGCTCCCCCCCCCCCCCCCCACCGCCCCGCTAGCCAGGTAACAAGGTGAACCGAGGACAGTGGCGGCCTGAGAGCTTCCTGTATGCATCTCTCGTCCCCTCCGGGTCAGGTTTGGGACCAGAAGTCATGCCCCTTTTTCCCAAACCTTCTCTTTGGCTGTGTGTGAGGCACCGTGTTTCTCCATCTTTTAAAACTTGCTGCTTTTGGTAAACTTGAAAATCGTAACTTTTCTGTACTGTCCTTTTAAATTGTGAGTAGGAAGACATTAAAGCATTGGTCATTTTCATTCCTCTAAATCCTAAAAGTAATAAATACACTTAGCTATAAAAATTTTCAAATACTGGTCGTCATTGGGGGAAAAGTAAAGGTGCTGCCCTCCCCCACCAGCTCCCAAGGACCCCTGTCCCCTCCTCTCTCCCCCTGAGGTCCCTGTAGAGTCCGAGGTAGCCTTCGGGGGTCCTGGCTGTCTGTAAACCTAAGACAAGGGAGCGGAGACGGGGCAGCCCTCCTGGCTCCTGTCGGGAACTTGGTGTAGGCTGAACCCGCACAGCCAGCATAGAGCGGGGGGCTGTGGGCGTCGGTCCTTTTTTCCCGGGTCTCTATCAGTAGCTGTTCAAGGTGTTTTCAGTGTTTCACTGTTACAGTGAGCATGTCCGCCTTCCCCCTGCTGACACACATCGTTCTCACATGTGAGTACTTTGTATGACAACTATCCAGAGATGGGATTGTAATGTATTTCTAGAATATTCTTTTTAAAAATGCACCCCCAAATAGATCCAGGTCTATCCTGTTCTCTCCTGTTTTTGTTAGAGCATTTTATTACTTTTCAAGATTTATAGGACAGTGTTAAGTCCTGCTTTGTAATTAATAAGAAACTGTGATTTGAAGAACTAAAGAATCAGGTTTTGGCTCAGATAGGATTTGTGATGGCTTAGTTAACAGTTTACCCGGCGAGTGAACCGCTGGCACAAGACATTAGCCCGCATGTTTGCTCAGACTGGGATGGCTTTACGTTTCAGTGGTGAGTGGTGGACTGCTCACAGTTTTGTCTTCCACCAGAAGTGCTCACGCTAATGATGACTGTTTTACAGAAAAATTGGAAGTTACAATAAACATAAGTGACTTTCAAATAAAAATGAAAATCCTTGCACGTGAACTAAATTTTGGAAGAAAATAAATTGATTCTGACTTTGTCCCCGCAGGTCACACCCAGGACGGAGCCCCCCGTCAGCAGCGTGGGCAACAGCCTGGAGAACGCCCTGCACACATCCACACATTCCACTGAGGGGTCGCTGCCCAAGAGGCCTGGAGGGAAACTGTCCAGAGGTGGGCCACGGGGCCGCAGGGAGGATGGGTTGTGGGGAGGAGCTGAGGGTCATGATATTTGGCTGGATGCTTCCAGATGGTTTGAAAACGCTAGTCTTAGATGTATTGTTTTTTCTGAATTCCGCAAGTTATACACGGATGTGTCTCGACTGTAGAAATCTCACGTCTGGATGTTTATTAAGAGGAAATCAGTGAACGTTATCATGCGCCGCCCCGCCAGGGCTCCTGAATTGAGAACAGTGCTCTGTGCAGTGACGCACTGTTGTCTCCACACTGACGTGGTTGCCACCAGCCCCACGCGGGGCCCCCAGGACTGAGGGCCTGAACTTGTAGTCTTATTTCATCGAGTTGCAGTTGCGCTGGCTCAGCGTGGACAAAGCAGCTCTCCCTCCCACAGTGGGAGGCTGGTCTCCCTGGTTCTCGGCCGTCTGGCTTTGTGCGGCCACAGTGGACAGCGTCAGGCTGGTGGCCCCCTGGTGGCCTTGGGGGGCTCACAGGGACAGGATGGGGCACAGCCCGCAGGGCCCCTGGCTGCTCTCACTTCCCAGTTTGGAGCTGGGTGAGGATGCCAGCGGTGCTGAGTCCTCACACCTGTGGCTGTGGGCCTGGATGGCTGCCCTCCTCATGGCCCTGGGAGCAGCAATCAGCTCGTTTACTGGGTTCTGCTGGAGGCTCAGTCGTCCTGAAGGCAACAGGGCCTCTGTTTCTGGGTGGGTAGTTGTCACTCACTGAGCAGAGGGTCTTCCTTCGGCATGTTGTTATGGGGGAGGTGCCTCCCGGTGGGCATTGCTTCCTTGGTCCCCAGCCTGTCCAAGTGGAGCCTGTATCCTTGTACCCTCGCAGTCCTAAGGGGAACGGCCACTTCTTCACCATCATGCTTTTCTCCTGTCAGCACAATTATCAAGACCCCTCGTTCCTGTGTTTTAATGTAATTGCTGGTTGAATAGCAGTGTCTGTCTCTTGCCGGGGTGCCTGGTGCAGGAAGGCAGGACTGTGGTAGGACCGGACCTGACTGCTGTCATGACCCTTAGAAGATGCAGTAAGCCAGACCTTGCTGATTATCCGCAGTGGTCTCCATTCAGTGGTCACAGGTAACCATATTTCCTCTACCGTGAAACTGACCCAGCAGGTCAGTCATTGGTTTATTGTTCATGCTTTCCCCAGTACCCTGTTACTGCTCTTCGGAAAGCCTGAAGCCACTCCCAGCGTTACTAGTTTTCTTATTGTTTTTTTCTGTACCCCACTTCAGTTTTGGATTGTCTGTGCTTTTTAAAAGTCGTCAGAGACACAGTTCACCTTATAAAGAGGTCAAACTTCTGTGTTTCTTCAGATTATAGCTCAGGGGACATCAGTAAGGACAGTCTGAAACCCTGACTAGTCTTAGAAGGTGGTCCTAGCTTGTTACATACATAACCCACCCGATCTTCCTAAGACCCTGTGGGACTCAGGTATAAATACCTGGTTCATTATAACCACAGTCCCCATTTCAGACAGGAGAACTGAGTTGTGGTTAAGCAGCGTTCCTAAGATAACGCTGGGATTCCAACCCTGAGATCCCAACACTTTGTTAAACAGAAGAGACTAGAAAAGGAAAGCCATGCACGCATTAGGCAGAAGCCTTACCTTTTTCTCTGTACTGTTGACAGAAGGTTTTCAGACTTCCTCGGGAAGCCACCTGGCAGTTCACGGGAGCCTGCCAGGTGATGCCGCAGCCCCACGGAGCAAGCTGGTGCTTGTTCTGTTCGGGGATTAAATAATGGTGCCCAAGGTCATGCAGCTGGGGTGTCACAATTCACACAGATGGAGACTGCAGAGCCCCTGGTCTCCCCCTGCCCTGATGCATGGGTCCTGGGCCAGCCGCCTGCCTGGCCTCCTGTTCCCCGTCTCCGCCACCACTTTAACTTCCTCCCAACACAGGTGCTGTCACCCCTGGGCCTTGACTGCGTGTGGCTCTGCTCAGCAGACCCTTCCCTTCCCTTTTAAAGTCTTGGCCCACAGTATTGCTGTGGCCTGAGTCATTCTTCCACCACTCAACGGCCACTGCGGGGCCTCATGCATACGAAGGCTGAACAAACGCTTGCCTTAACACACATAACAAACGTACATAAGTGAATTCATCAGGTCCCTAAGTTCAAGTACAGTATCGCTAACCATCCAAATGGAATATGCATTCATTTCCTAATTTTCTACTTCAGATGTATCTTTTATCAGCTTTATGTTTTCTGGATCATGTTCAACTTTTGTTTATATCTTTCTGGAGAACTAACAAATCAAAATCAAATTAATGCAAGGGAGCTAGATGATAAAAAAAATCAAAGAAAAGTAAATTTATAGAGTTCTTAAATTCATATAACATGACCTAAAAAGATGTAGAAAAGAGGATCAGTTTAATCAGCATAGTAGTTCAAATTTTAACAATAGTTAAAAGAAAGTGTTTAAAAAAATTATTCCCATTAACACAGATGACTGAATGCTAAATGAAAGTGAGAAAGTAAATTGATATTTAGGAACATTATTCAGCTGAGACTTTTAAGAATACAGCTTTTAAATTCTTAGATGAAAATTAGGTTTCAGTAATAAAATTGTAAAGCTGGAGGCATCTTAAATATTATTCTAGTTCCATTTCTTTAAGTATGAGGACACTGAGTTCTGTTGTAGGGAGCTTGAGAGAAGGTGTTGTGCTAGAAAATGATCATTTTTCATCTTTTCCCTCATTAATAAAACCCTTTTTACTGTGCTTTCTTTTAGCTTTGGGTTTGGCATAAAATTGGTTTCTTGTTATTGACTGTACCAAATTAAGCTATTTAATAAAGATACACTGAAATCAAGTAAAACATATAATTAGCAGAAAACTGACGACAACTCGGCTTTTTCCAGAAGTCTTTAGGGTAGAAAGGGAAGTATTTCAGAGGAGAGCCTCCTTCTTGGGACATATTAAAGTCATTATCTTGGGCTGTCCTGTTCTCTCCTGCGACGTGGCCCTCAGCTCCTGGGGATTGTGTGACAGCACTTGGCAGCAAAAGGTGGCTGTAGGCCGTGGAGGTTTTAGCAGGCACTCCCAAGCTGGAGTTGGGAGCGTGTTCCTGGACCTGGCGGTGTGGCTGCTGGAGGGGGTCATTGACCCCGCCGGACCCCGCTTGGGCCTTCCAGGGCGCCTGCCTGCACTCTTACCACGGTGCATTTTATGGTCTTATCCATGCAGCTCGGCCTCCCTCCTTTCTTAGTGACAGTAGTGCTCTGGTTTTTTAATTAGGCATGGATCCAATTATAAAAATGGGAGTTCAGTGCAATTACACATCTTATTGAAGGCTATGTGCTCTGACTTGTAAGATTTGAGGAGAACTGCTGGTGTACAACTTGAATAAGAAAAGAAGAAAATTTGAACCCAGGAAATGTTGAAAGGAAACAGCACACTATCATATACTGTTTCTCCACGTGGGAGCAGGCTGGTGGCCACAAGCTGGAGTCCCACTGCGTGCCCTGCCCAAACCCCTTCACAGTCTGGGCCCCGGGGAGGTGCGTTCGTCCTGGGTGCTCTTCCTGCCCAGTCCTGGGGGTCTAGGGGGTCTTCCCAGTTGGCACTAATGCTGTCTTGGGCTGTGTTCTCTTCCTCAGATGATGGTTAGGTATCCAGCCACTCAAACTGACACAAGCTTTTTGCTTACACGTTTCAGAAAGGAGTGGGGCTTCGTGTGTGACATGACCCAGTCTGCAGGCTCACAAGGGTGGCAGGAGGGAAGGAGGGCCTTGTCTACCAGTGGGCTTTCAGTGGGCCATCAGCAAACATGCGTGCACACAGGTAAACACTCTAAAACCATGAAACCACACTGCAGGGATGTGGCAGGAAAACTACCCATAACTCCACCACCAGGCACAGTTAAGTTAACCCTGTAACTTTTGATCATTTATTTTCAGTCTCTCTTTAACATTTTAAACAACTATAATCATGTTATACATGCAATTTATAATATTTCAGGTAACAGGATAAGCACTTGTTCATGTTTTTATTGTTATAAACGTGGTCTTTAATAGTTCTGGAGTTGAGAGTGTCTTACACATCTTTGAAGCCCAGCTGAACACACCCAGCCCGGCTCTCGTGCTGGCCGCCGTTGCTGCCCTCACCTGCTGCAAAGCATCCCCCTGCCCCAACCCTCTGCCCCCAGCGGGCCATCCTCCCGCCCTCAGAGCCCTGTGCGGCCACAGGTGTTGCTTCCAGGGCAGGCGGTACCAAGAGAAGACAGCAGGTCTTGTCCGTGTGTTTGGTCCAGAGGCATCCTGGCGGAACCGGGGCTGGTGATGCAGACACAGAACGCTGTCCGGTGGGCTGGGGGCTCCAGAGAGGTCTCGCTAACATTTCAGACCTCTGGTCCGAAATGCCTCTTTGATTTGAAAACAGCTGAGTAACATTCATCTGCTTTTCACATTTTCCTGTCTAGATATGAGTCACTTCCCGCCTTCAGTCCAGTTAGGGTTTTTTCTTTCTGCTTTTTCTCGTAAATCCTAATATTCAGCCCTGGAACTTGTAGGTACACGTTGGTGTCCTGTGGCCCAGGAAAACGCCAAATAGGCTTTTCTGGGTTCGTTGACTTTGTATATTCTATTGTCTAAAGAAGTGAAGGGTCTGGATTAGAATGAGATCATTGTGCGTAAGTTTTTAAAAACAGTGATTGGGAGAGTGTAAGAGCTGTTTATTTGCTGACAGTCTGCCTGGGGAAGTCAGACAGGAATAGCGGGCAGTTTCACTGAGCGAGGTCGGGCAGTGCACAGCTGCTAAACGTAGCGTTTTGTTTTGCCAGAAAGGAAGCAAACGTTCTTGTTTTTTTTTAAAGAGTAATTCCTTCCTGTGAGATGCTATTTTAAGCTTAAAATACTCTAAACCAAATGGGTTCTAGTGTCTCCCACGATCTGTATCAACCCTGATACAACTTGATAAATTTATAGAGGCTCAAAAATTCAGGCAGTGGTTTGTGAAGGCAAGGACTCTGGTCAGTGCCGGCCGCCTTGTGCCCAGCCCCGGAGTACGGCCCAGCACACAGTAGGCGCTTCATAAGACAAGTTGGTAAATGAACAAGTTGTTGGTTTAGGGCAGGGGTTGACATGTTGTTTTCTGCGAAGCTCCAGGTGGTTTGTGTTTCTGGATTGGGGAGGAGGTGTGTGGAGTCTGGCACCACTGCTGGGCTGTGCTGTCGGCAGGTGGTGAGCACCTTTGGCGGTGCATCAGCCCACAGTGTGGCTCTGCACCCTGGAGGCGGTCACACCAACGGGCCGAGGGCTGCCTGCAGCCCACCCGCCCCTGACTTTATAATGCTGCCCAGTAGAACTCCCTGTGATGACCAGGGTTCTGGGTCTGCTCAGCGTGGCAGCTACTGGCCATGCGTGACTGCCGAGTGCTTAAAATGTGGTTAATTCAACTGAGGAATGAGATTTTTAACTTTATTCAATTGTAATTAATACCAATGTAAGTGGTCCCATGGGGTCAGTGGCTGCAGTAGTGGGAAGTACAGGGTTAGAACCTTCCCGAAGCCTGGTGCCCAGAGTTGCTCATATTATGGGAGGAGAGAGTTCTGTGGCCAGAAAAAAAGGGGGGGGGGAATGTGGTTAATAAAAGTAGATTTATTTGTCACAGGACTTCTCAGAGTCTTTAATATAATCACGTTCATGGGCAGTCTACGAAAAAGAGTTTCTTAGATCTTTCCCCCCAAACTTTTGACCACGAAACCTTCTGGGGGTTGGCCCTGAACATCTTACAGAGTGGTGTTTGCTGGAGAAGACTCAGGATGTGTGGCCAACCAGGAGATTGGGCGTCTGCAGAAAGTGTGACGTGATAGTTTTGTGGGTTACACTGAATGTGTCAGGTTAGACAGGTGTTGAGGATCTGCAGATATGCCCATAGTACACAGCCAAGCGACCTCCAGGAACATGGGTGAAAAATTAGGAAGGTGTGTATGCTGTTCATGCAGGAAACCCTCTGTCATTCGCTGGGGTCTTTCCGGAAGAGGTGGATTGTCTGACCTGCCTGGTGCACCTGTTGCACCTGCCAGAAGTTCATAAGCTTAAAGAAGCAAGCAGTTAAATGAGTATTTGAGATGCATTCTTTGTTTGAATCAGCAACAGGACGTACATACCTGAGTGTGATTTGTGGGTTTGGAAACTAGATCATGTTTATTAAGTGCTGTTTTATTTTCAAAAATATTTGTGCTTGAATATTTGCATTTTACAAACTTAATTTGCATCTTAAAACTTAAGTGCTTACAAGCTAATTGTATCATTTTCTTAGGAGAGAAAAAAAAGCACCCGTGCGAGGGAACGGGGAGGCCTGAGGAGGTGATCGCTTTGGGGCTGTCTGACAGGACTGTCTTCTCCGGTCCTGCCCACCCGTGCAGCCGTGGCCCCTGCTCTGTAGGACCGGTGCTAGGGGTCCGGGAGCCTGCTCCACAGGCGCGGTCCTCGCACCTACAGCCTGGCCCGACGAAGGCTCTGGGCAGCTGCGTCTCTAAACAACCAGAGTGGGAGACGTTGCGCTTTAGTTTTTTAGGGATAACAGAGCATAACTAACCTTCAGTTACAGTTATCATCTGTTGCCCTCTAGCAGGCAAAGAAACGTATGTTCTTTTCAAGCACCGATCCCTTTTTATTGATGTGTTTTTATATTTTCCCGGTATTTTCTGTCTCACGAGCAACTTTGCCCTCATTCTGAGCTCGGCCTCCAGCCTCCCTCGTTCCTGACGAGCTCTCTGTGGAGGAGACGGCGTGGGGCGCTGGGAACTTTCCTGTGAAAGCCGCTAACATACCGATCAATGCAAACTAATCATGTGTACTTCAAGCTTTTATTTCATTTTTATAATTCTGTTTGTTGTTTTTTTGTTTTGTTTACTTTTACAGTGAATGTTGAAAAGATAGACCTGAAGGGATTATCACACAAAAAAAATGAAAGAAATGTTGAATGTTCCTTTGAGGTAAGATACTAAGTTTTTTTCCCCTTTTCTCCTCTAAGGGATAGGAACGGAATATTTACTACGAAGCAGTACTTTTATTTATCTAAATAAAAGACAGGTCTTTTTGCAAAGCTCGGTACCAATGCTATGGGAGATAGAAGTGGGGCGGCTGGGCCCCAGGATGAGCTTGTTGGGGCTGCTTGCTCTCCGTTGACGGGGAGGGTCTGGGCTCGGGCGCAGCCTGGAACTCACAGCCCAGTTGTGTCCCTGTTAGCTGTGTGACCACAGACAGTGCTGAACCTGTCTGTGTCCCGGCACCTCCGTTCAGTGAGAGGCTGGAGTCTGGGGGAGTCAGTGCCTGCAGAGATGAGCCGTGATCCTCTGTACCTCCTGTATTTCAGAACCTCCTTGGTGGGCTTGGGGGGAATGTGCTCTGGAGACATACTTGGCTCCTGGTAGTTAGTTGGTCACCTGATCTGGCTACAGTGGAGAATTGTGAAAATTGAGGCATACTGTTTATCAGGCCCTTGGAACCCCACTCATAGCCAGTCTGCTCAAACTGGGTTTAGATTCAGCCCCCATCCTCAGCCTCTCTATAAAGCAGTGAGCTTGGGCAGGGTGGACCCTTGGCCTCTCCCCAGATGAGCGGCTTGTGACCAGGATTGGGGCAGCAGGCTGGCAGACAGGGACATCCCGAGTCTTCTGGAGGCCCAGCAGACAATTCCAGAAGGCTCCTTGGAGGCCTGTCTCAGCTCTGAGCTTACTGTCTCGTGTGGTTATTGTTGAGTTTTGGACGTTTCTACCCAGATGCGTGAGCTGAATGAAGTGTTTTAGTGTTTAAAAAAAACCTTTGGTTATCTGGAAGGTTACTTCTCCTGATGAGATAACTGATAAGCACACTCTTGTGTTTAGGACAGTGATAACCCTTCACCAGCCAACAGTTCAGCTAGTTTTTTTGGGGGTGGGCGGGGGGTGGGGGTTACTAACCTGATGTGCCTTCGGGGATTTACAGCCTGTTTGTCGGATTGTGATTTGAGGTACTAAGGAAAGATGAAATGAGCATTTAAAAGCACACAGCGCTCTCATTTATGAGGCGTGCTGCTCCTTTGTGCAGCCTCAGCCAAGTGTGCTCTGTGCAGTGAGATGCCCTCCTGCTTGTGACTCAGCTAAGTGGCCGCCTGTGGGGTGTGAGTGTGTAACATGCATGAGCTTTGCTTTGGGCATCCCATCACGCTAGAAAGGTAAGGCGCCTTACGGTTGCCTAGCTTCCAGGCTTTAACCAGTCTAGCTGGCTTTGGTCAGAGCTACAGTTCTGTAAAGAGGAAGGACCATGGACCCTGTTGAGAACATCTCTGCTCATACCTGTAAACTTCTAAATTCTTTGTCATATCAGACAACCATCTGCAAAAGTAAGTCCCAGGAGCATTTTTCTGTTCTAGAAATCAACAAGATGATGCTAAAATTTGCATGGAGAGAATTCCCTGGTAGTCCAGTGGTTAGGACTTGGTACTTTCAACGCCATGGCCCGCGCTCAGTCCCTGGTTGAGGAGCTAAGATACTGCATGCTGTGTGGTTCAGCCTATATAAATAAGTGAATGAATAATAAATAGCATGTATATGGAAAAAACTACAGAGCAGTCAAAACACTTTTGGAACGAGCAAATTGGAAGCCTCACTACCTGATCTCGGCACTTGTGTTGAAGTGCAGGGGCCCTGACGCTGAGGTGCTGCTCAGAAGTATAGGGGCCACCCCTGGGCCAGAGCTGTTCTCACATGTACATGGTCATTTGATTGTTTGGAAGACTTTGGGAGAATATCATTGGCATTTTTAAAGATGAAACATTTTAAAAATTTTCTAAGCGACTTTCTTTTTCACACCTCTGATGAGACAGGTATCACATACCATAAAATTCATCCATTTTAAGTGTTCAGTGTTGAGACCTCCCTGGTCATCCAGTGGCTAAGACATCTGCGCTCCCAGTACAGGGGGCCGAGTTCGATCCCTGGTCAGGGAACTAGATCCCCCATGGCACAACTAAGGCCCAGTGCAGCCAGATAAATTTTCTAAAAAAATTTTAAAGTTCAGTGTTTTTACAATTTATTCAGAATTCAGTAACCATGGCCACAATTTAATTTTAGTATTTCTATTACCCCAAGAAGCCACACACCTGTTGGCAGTCATTGCCCTCTTCTCCTCCCCAAGTCCCAGGCAGTACTGATCCCATTTCTGTCTCTGGGTTTGCCTGTGCTGCGTGTTTCTCATGAGTGCAGTCCGTACAATATGTGAGCTCTTGTGACTGGCTTCTTTTGTGCAAATCACGTTTCTGTGGCTCATCTGCATTGTGTGTGTACCGGTACTTCCCTTTTGGTGGCTGAGTGAGTCTCACTGTGTGGATGCACACGCTCTGTTTGCTCACTCAGCAACTGGCTGGTACACTTCTGGGTTGTTCCCACTTTTTGCCTCTTACAGGTAATGCTACTGTGAATATTTGTGTACAGGTTTCCATGTGGACAAATGCTTTCATTTTTCTCGGATATATGCCTAGGACTGAAATTACCGGGCCTTTTGACTTACAGATGTTTTCTTCCGCTGTGTGGGAATTTATTTCATGTTCGTGATGCTGTCCTTTGACACACACAAGTTTTGACTTTTGATGAAGTACCATTTACCTACTTTTTCTTTGGTTACTCGTGCTTTTTGTGTTTAAGAAATCTTTGCCTAAGCCAAGGTAATAAGGAGTCATTCTTGAGTTTTCTGATAAGAGTTTGATTGTTGTGGAATTCCCTGGCAGGCCAGTGGTTAAGTCTCCACGTTCCCAAAGCAGGGGGCATGGGTTTGATCCCTGGTTGGGGAGCTAAGGTGCTGCATGCTGCTCGACGTGGCCAAAAAAAACAAAAACTGGAACTGTGACCCTCAGAAGGACAAAGGCTGCTCGGGCACCATCAATCAGGCTTAAGTTCCCTCCTTGCCCCAAGTGCTCCATATGTGTTCTGGGACCAGCAGCGTTCTGATGAGGCCAGAGCAGCTCAGGCTCCCACTGCTTGTGGCTCCGCTCGGGGTGGCCCTGGGCTGGGTTTGGGGTCAGCGGTGGTGACTGCTCTGTCCTGTGGGCCAGACCTCCTCCGCTTTGGGCTAAGGCCCTGGATGCCACACCACTCTGGTCAATGATTATTGACAAAGGTATAAAGGCAGTTCAGTGAAGAAAGGTTGGTCTTTTCAACAAATGGTTCTGGAGCAGACAACCATATGCAAAGAAAAAAGAATCTTGATCAAACCTTACCTCTTGTATAGAAGTTAACTCAAAACTAATTTTGGACCTAAACATAAAGCATAAAATAGAACTTCTAGAACAAAGCACAGAAAAAAGATCTGTGACTTAAACAGGCAAGTATTTCTTAGGTAGGATACCAAAACATGATCCATATTAGACAAAATGAACAAGTTAGGTTTCATCAGATTTAAAACTTGCTCTTTCAAAGGCTCTGTGGAGAAAATTCAAAGACAAGCCACAGAGTTAGGAGAAACATATTTGTAAATTACGTGTCTGTTAGAGGATTTGTATTCAAACTATAAAAAGAACTCTCAAGAACTCAATGATGAGAAAATAACCCAATTAAAATGCACAGACATTTTACCAAGAAAGATGTGTGGATGGCAGAGAGCACACGTGAACAGATGTGCTGCGTCATTAGCCGTTAGGAAGAGACCAGTTAAAACCACTATGAGCTAGTGGTGCCTGCTCATCAGAATGGCTGAGATCCACAGGACTGATCACACCAACTCCTGGCAGGTATGTGGAAGGACTACCCTGGGAGCATAAAACTGTGAAACTACTTGGGGAGACTGGCAGTTTTTTTAAAAAGTTAAACATACTCCTAAAATATGACTCATCAGCCCCACTTCTAGGTCAGTACCCAAAGGAAATGAAAGTATGTGTTCATACAAAGGTCCGTCCATGAATGTCTGTAACAGCTTTATTCGTAAGGCCCCAAATACCCATCGCTGGGAGACTGGGCATACACTGTGTACTGTGACCACACAGTGGGCCGTTGGGCATGGAGGAGTGGGTTCCTAATGCAGTATGGACAGAGAGAGCTCCATAATTACGTGTGTGAGAGAAGCCAGGGGAAAAAAGTATGCTCCGTACAGGTTTATTTAGATACATTTAGAAAATGCTAAATAATCTGCAGTGACAGAAAGCAGGTCTGTAGCTTCCTGGGGAGGGGTGATGGCTATGTCCATTATATTGACCAGAAGGATGGTTTCATGGGTGGATATGTACATCCAAACTGATCAGAGTGTACATTTTATTTTATTTTATTTTATTTTTTTTCCATTTTATTTTTTTATTTTTATTTTTTTTTTCATTTATTTTTATTAGTTGGAGGCTAATTACTTTATAGTATTGTAGTGGGTTTTGCCATACATTGACATGAATCAGCCATGGAGTTACATGTGTTCCCCATCCCGATTCCCCCTCCCACCTCCCTCTCCACCTGATCCCTCTGGGTCTTCCCAGTGCACCAGGTCTGAGCACTTGTCTCATGCATCCAGCCTGGGCTGGTGATCTGTTTCACCCTAGATAATATACATGTTTCGATGCTGTTCTCTTGAAACATCCCACCCTCGCCTTCCCCCACAGAGTCCAAAAGTCTGTTCTATACATCTGTGTCTCTTTTTCTGTTTTGCATATAGGGTTATTGTTACCATCTTTCTAAATTCCATATATATGTGTTAGTATACTGTAATGGTCTTTATCTTTCTGGCTTACTTCACTCTGTATAATGGGCTCCAGTTTCATCCATCTCATTAGAACTGATTCAAATGAATTTCTTTTTAATGGCTGAGTAATATTCCATGGTGAGAGTGTACATTTTAAATACGTGCATTTCCGTGTCAGTTACACTTCAATAAAACACTTTTAAAAATTACCTGAGGATTAATTTTTGTCCACAAAGCCCTAAATAATTAGGATAAATTGTCCTTTAAATAGGTTGTCTTTTGAACTTGGAAATGAATATCTATTGTACCACGGCCAGAACAGTAAAAACCTTTATTAGGAGTGTCTGCCATACCACAGTTAGGTGTGCCCTCTGTTGCTTACAGTGTAGGAAGATTCAGGAAGCAGTTTTTTCTGGAAGCTTTCACTTATTAAGGGAAAAGTCAGCGACACTGCCCGTGCTCCCCTCCCCCTGCCCCGTTTTCTCAGCCTTGTTTATCTCTAGTTTTAATTTTTATGTGTCATTGTTTTCCCCGGATACAAATGAAAGGTTACTCTTTTATAGGAAGACGTAAGTAACAAATAGACTACAAGTAGGAGTTTGAGTTTCCTGTTCTTTTTTTTTTTCCATGGAGTTGGTTTTGTTTTTGCTGAAGTTGTAATTGCTAGTTACTAGTTACTGTGGAAATCAAATCCAGGAAGCAGATGACAGAATCTTTTAAAATACAAAATGATTTTGTACCCATGTAGAAATGTCCACATTTTACCAGCTTCCCCAAACTCACTGTCGAATAACTAAAACTTCTTTAAAAGTATATTTTTCTTTGCTTATTACGCATGAAGGACAGGGTGGGAAAAAACCCCAGAAGATGACCCAAACACTTGAAATGCCTAGCGGACGGGAGAGTTGTATTGACTTAAGAGGCACTGTGGCGCAGTACCAATAAAAACCCCACTCTTCTCATGCCCATCTCTGTTGGGAGCCCTGTTGTTGCTGTCCAGTCGCTCAGCTGTGTCTGACTCTCTGCAACCCCATGGACTGTAGCCCACCAGGCTCCTCTGTCCATGGGGTTTCCCAGGCAAGAATACTGGAGTGGGTTGACAGTACATTTATTTTAGTGCTGCGCCTTTTCTTTAAAAGTTTACTTTTCCATCTTGAAACAGTCTTCACTGCCTTGAATGCTTCCTCACTGGTAGCTGAGGGTCAGTCTTGACAACTGTTTCTTGCTTAGTTTTTGCTCCCATCGGCTCCATCTGTGCAGAGACTCCAGTGAACGTGCTCGCGTCACCAGGGGACACACTTTACACCTTGGTGCTTGTATGACAGCCTGACCGTGTGAAGGTTGTGGTACCCGGGCCGTGTGGTGGATACCTAGTGCTTTTCCTTTCCCAGTGCTCTGTTCTACTTGGGGTTAATTGTCTCTCTTTGTTGTTGCTTGGGAACAAATACTTGGAAAATCGCTTTGCCCCCTAAGTTTTCCTTGGTTGTGTTCAAATGCGTCCGACATTCCGTTGGTTCCCCTCTGGAGTGTGGCTCTCCCTTTTCCCACCTGGACTCAGGCTGGCACCGTCTCATTGAGGGCCCCCGTGCCTTCATCTTGGGGTCCCCTCTTCCCTTCCAGCTCTGGTTCCCTGCTCTTGGCTCACAGATCACCTCTTGTGCAGGTCACTTCTGCTTCTTGTAGCTTCTTAGAGAAGGTCCTGGGGAGGCAGAGGTCCCGACCTTCACGTTTGGCAGTGTCTTTATCCATCTGCCCTGACACGTGACTGGGAATACAACTCTAGGCCAGCTGTCATTTTTCCTTAGGAGCTTGGAAGCACTTCTTATTTCCTGTCTTGCAGTATTGCTATTGAGAAGCATGGCTCTGTTCTACAGTTTCTAGTCTAGAAGTTTTAGCACCTTTTCTTGGTTCCAGTCACTCCCACATTTCTCAGAGCCAGACTTGGGTGTAGGTTTCCATCCAGTGTGCTGGGATGCATTAGCCCTTTTTACTTAAGCCTGTTAACTTGGGGACCTTTTCTTGAATCATTCTTTTGATTTCCTCTGCCCCATTTTTCTCAGTTTTATTTTGGAACTCCTGCTGTCGGCATATTGGACCTTAAGACTGGCCCTCTCTTTTATTTCTTTTTTCCTCTATTTTCTTTCCCTTTGACTTTTTTGATTTACTTTGTGGAAGAGTCCTTCATCTTCTGTATCTTGAATTGAATTTTTCACCTCTGCTGCCCTGTTTTAAACTTTGAAGAACTCTTGTTCCCCAACAGTTCTTTTTTCATAGCATCCTGTTCTTGGCGATGCTTTCTCCTTGTAGTTCACAGCAAATATTGTTGATAGTTTTAGCATTAAAAAACAGTTCTGAAAGCATGTGGTCCATGCTGCTTCCAGGCTGCCTTGTCCTTTGTGACTGTTCTGCCTGTCCTTGTGTTTGGCTTCAGAGCTCCTCAGAGGCCTGATGGCAGGTCTAGTGGTGCTGGGCACATGAGGGCTGCTCATATGAGGGCTGTGACCTGAGTAGCAGGGCCTCTTCCTGAGCTGCTGCCCCTGCACCAGTGGGTGCTGAGAGCGAGACAGTGAGTCAGAGGAGTCAGACTCTGAGCGTGAAGAAATACTTACGTATTCTGTGCATACCATGCTTTTTTGTGTATGTTTCAGATACATTGAAATCCATCCCTGTAGGTCTCAGTGGCTCTCTGAGTGAGTACAGGTGATAGGAAACGACTGTGCCAGCATTTGATTGGCAGTGTTTTTTCTTGCTGGTACAGGAACCGTGGGTTAGCTTATGACTGATGCTATCCTGGACTTGCTGGATCACGTGTCTCTAGCTTGTAGCAAGATGCCAGGCTGCTCTCCTGGTCCATACCCCTCTGGGGGCTGGCTGGCCTCTCTCTGGCTCAGGGCTGGGTCAGGTCAGCCTGCAATTCCTGCAGAGGTGTGTTGCTGAAGTCAGCTGGTTTCCAGTCCTTGCTTTCTATCTGCCCTGGGTGGAAACATCAACTCCTTTTGGAAGTCAAAGAAGAACATATCAGGAGCAGGCAACCTAGAATAGTTGTGCCTCTAAATGTAAAATTGTCAGGGAAGCAGATTGTCTGTTTTAATGTAAAATGGTATGTTTGTGCTGTGCTCACCATTTGGGTGTTGGACTTGGTGCTTTAAGTTGAGTTAGGGTGTGTTTGTGCCACGTGACATGCAGCATATTTTACTTTGAAAACCGCAGTGTCAACAGTGCTTTGGGTCATACATCTAAAGCTAGAAAGTTCTCACCTTTAATCGTGTCTGTTACTGGTGTTTTACGTGGGTAGCAGCTCACTACCCCCAATCTTGTTTTTAGTGTTGTTAAAAGATTTAATTATTTCAAACAGAAAAAAATGGTGTTGGTATTTTCATTTTAGTGTAGGTAGATTTTGGATGGCGCACAGCACATTCATTAAAAAATGCTAGTGCTTGCTGTGATGAATTCTAGGAGGCATCGATAATTCAGAGATAAAGGAGAAAAGTTCCTTGTCTTGATTGATTTGTATTTTGTTGGGGCTTGAAAAACACCTTAATAATTGTTCTGTGCTACAACAGCTCCAGAGTAGAAAGGGACTTGTGTGAATTTCAGCAGGGAGGAGAGGTGCCAGGCTTGAGTTCAGGCCTGGGAGACTGTCAGCAAACATGCAGGAGGCCGGCGGGTAGTGGGAGCTTGAGAGTTGCTTGGTTATCTCCAAGCCCTGGTTTCTCTACGTCAGTGTGCATGTAATGCCTCCCTTTGGGTGACAGAAGACTCTCAGTCATTTTATTTCCTGACTTGAAATTCTCCAGTGCTTCTGAACTTTAGGGTGAATGTCATGGTTTCATGGTTTAACCTTTCTTGTTCTGGGCCCTGCTTCCCTCCGGTCCCACCTTCTTCCCTCTGTCCTGTCTCTCTCCTTCTGAGTTCAGCTCACGCCTTTCTCAGCACAGGAGAGCCTCTGACAGGCATGTGTGCTGACATACGTGGAAAATACCGCAGACAGTGCTGGGAAGCCAGCCCGCTGCCCCCAGGAGCTCATAGTCCATTCAGGAGGATGGATATTTGTGGTTGTGAACTAAAACTGCCCGCTGTCACAGGTACATGGAGGAAAAGCATACACATCAGGCTTTGTAGAGCTTCCGGAAAGGCCTCTCTGGTGTTTTCTGCCGAGTTCTTCCCCCGCCCCCTGCAGTGGGAGCTGTTCCTGCTCTCCTGGTCCTGACTGCCCTGGCCTGTGTCAGACTCCTGAGAGCTGCCAGCACCGCCACAGCCCTGAACGTGAGCACTCACTGTTGGACGGGCTTACCTCGCGTCTCGTCTTGACTCCATGTAGACTGACCTGAGCAGGGGGTTCCCCCATGAGGGCCTGTGCACACAAGCAGTCAGGGTCATCAGGGACTTTATGATGCTTTAAGGGGCAACCTTAGACTCCACACATGAGTGACTTAGTGATGTTTGAATAGTTGCGCAAAACAGGAAGTTAAGCTTTAATGGACTGGAGTTCCGTGAACATCTTTTCTATAACATGCAAAGGGGTATATAAATGCACGAGGTTTTTATATATATAAAAGTCTCGTCCCACTGCTGCCATGTCCTGGCTATGACTCCCTGGAAGGTTGTGCTGTGAATTGAGTATGTGGTGTCTGTTTTTAAGGTTTGTTTGTTTGTTTTTAAGGTCTTGTGGTCTGATTCTTCAATCACATCAGTAACCAAATCTTCCTCTGAAGTGACTGAATTTATTTCAAAGGTAAGGTGATTTAAGGGTTCTTATAAAAATTACAGGGTCCCATTCATCATGGTCAAAAGGCAGCCTGACGTCCGTGGATGCTACCTTGAGCCAGGGCAGTGAGTGCAGGGTGGGCATTCCCACTCTGGCGGGGTGTGTGGTCCACACTCTTTCCCATTGTTGAGAACTAGTTGGGGCAGAAAGATGTGAGTCTGCGGGTGCCAAGGGCTGTTTGGCTGGTGGAGGTTTGTTGCTTTCCAGCCACGGCTGAGGGAGGGGCTCACATGGGCGGCAGTGGGCAGACTTCACCTGCTTCCACCTTTATGTGTTTACATATTGAATCTTCCTGTTTGTTTTTATTTTTTCAAATATTCAAAAAAATTGAAAGGCAGATGTTGTACATCCTGCTTGTTTTCAAATTGATTCAACAAAAACCTTTTCAACAACAAGCTGCACTGGTAAATACTTCTTTACCCCCATACACACATATGCGTCCACACACGCCTGCATGTTTAAAGTCGCCCGGCCTAGCCTGTGCCAGGCGGTGAACCACCGTCTTAGCCATAATCGAGCATCTGAGGTGGCCACCTTCGTCGAGTGGAGCCAGCACGGCTGCGGTGCCTCCAAAGTGCAGCTGGCAGTTTGATTATATGATGAGGGAAAACATCCCATTGGAGAAGATCGAGCTGAAAAGCTTGGACAGAAGTTGCTCGATCACATCTCTGGTTTTGGCCTGCCCTGCCCTGAAGAGTGCCATAGGCCTTCTTTCTAGGGCTGTGGGTCCTACCTCAGGCTCTCCCATCCCTCTGCAGCATGTAGACCACTGAGTTTCCTCTCCTCTGGGCCTCCCCACTCGTTCTGTAGTAAGGTGCTTCTCTGGACTCTGCTCATGCTGGCAGACCCTGCTGCTCTTGTCTGGCTATCTGCAGCAGCTGACACTCGCCTGGCTTCGGGTCCTCTGCCCTTCTGGGCCTCTGCCTCACTGTTGTGTCCATCGCCTCCTTCAGTATTTCTTCTCCACTCTCTCCTCCTGGGCCTTGAGTTACGTGCACTTGGCCCTGTCTTCGGGTTGAGGGATGTTTCTCCTCAGCTCTGTCCAGGTTGCTGAGGAGCTGAATTCTTCATCTCAGGTACCATAATTTTAGGGGTTTTTGTTCATTTTCAAGTCATCTAATAGCTCTGATATCTGGGTTATTTCTGAGTCTGGTTCTGATGAGTATCTTGACAATCGATTCCCACCTCTTTTTTATCTTATAATTTTTGATTGAATGTTAGACATCATGTCTAGAACTAGCCGGGAAATGGAATCCATCAAACCATTAGTGCGGCTTCAGGTTAGTCTTGTCAGGAGCAGAGCTGGGTTTGGGTTCCCCCGGCGAGACCTGCTGGTCCCTGGAGCCTTGAGAGGAGTGTGGCGTGGTCTTGCCTCACCTGTGGGACAGAGGGTGTCTGTCTGCCCCACTGATTCCACTCCCAGGGAGGGTGCTGTTACTTGTTGCTGGTGATAGATTTGTGGTGGGCATGGGGGCTCCCCGTCCTGGTGCAGCCCGAGCTCCAGGCACAGGGTTGGGGCCGTTTCTCAGCGTCACTGCCCTTCCCTCCCCAGCAGCTGACCTGGTCCAGTCTGTGCTTGTGCAGGCCCTTCCTTGGGGCTGGAGGGGTTTTGTTTTTACCTTCCCTGAGAAATGACCAGTGTCAGGAGGACTTCCTCTTCTTCCTCTTCTCCCAGAGGCAGGAAGGTGTTCTGCCTCATCCCCAGAAACTTGGGGGTTGTGCTTGAGCTCTGGGAGCAGGCTCCATCTCATCCCTCTCCCAGTGGCCTGTGGACTTTCTGCTTTGGATGGGGAAGCAGGCTCCAGGGGGAAGTATGGGGCTTCCCGCCTGGCCCTCAGGATAGCTGTTGCACCCTGTGCCACCTGCAGAGGCTCCCTGCGTCCTGCCGCCCACAGAAGAGAGCTCAGAAGTGAGGGCACAGTCTCCCTGCCCCGTGCCTGGGCTCCTGGCCGGCTGCTGCCTGACCCACATTCAGCCTGTGGGGCGTGTTTATCTCTGCCCATTTCCTCCGCCCGCTTGTATGGCAGCGTGTTCTGCCGCGGCTGGACGGCTCATGTGCACTGTCTCCTCAGAGGGCAGGTCCCTCTTGGAGTTGGGTTGATGTGGTGGCTTTGCCGCCCAGCTCCCTGTGTTGGGGTGGGCTGTGGCTTCCTACGTCCCAGTGGATGCAGAAGCCCAGACTCAACCAGCAGACGCCACCTCCTTGACCTGCCCAGGTGTTTCTCACACGGAGGAGTCCTGGTTCTGTAAAGTGGATTGTGCAATACTTCTTGGGCCTTTTTGTCTCTTTCAGTTGTCTCAGCTGTATCCTGAAGAAAATTTGGAGAAATTCATTCCTTGCTTAGCTGGCCCAGATTCCTTTTATGTAGAGCGAAACCACATGGATCTGGAAGCGGACCTGAGGTAATGCTCCTCTCCCGCCCACCCCCCAAGGCCATGGAGAGCAGCCCCCTGCAGCAGCACTGTGTGACTGGTGGACCGACAGCCCTCTGTGGTGTGGGTGGGGCTGGGCCTCCTGGTCACGGAGGGACTGCTCAGGTGACACATGGTGTGGATGCTTCCAGTCTCCTTTTCAGTTACAGAGAATTTGAAGGATCTTAACAACCTGGGCATGCTTTTGAGGATATACAAGTGAAGGAATTCCAAAGTATATGCCACCATGTGCTGTAATTTTGACAGTCTTACGAAATAAAATCTGGTTATTTTTTCTGTCCTGTAGTAGAAGGGATGAAAGGAAGACCTAATAAAACGTCTCCTGGGCCCAGTGTCTCTGGACCCTGAGGGTCCTGCACGCTGTCCTGTACATGCTTGCGGAGGGAGCCCTGTTGCCAGGACCCGGGGACTGGGCCCACCATCGGAGTGGGCCCTGAGAGACTCTGTTCATACAGTGTAGTACCATGTAAATGAGGAAAGGGGCTCCGGGAAACACACGAATCCTGCCAAGAACTAAACTGAATAAAACAGGAAGATTAGAGGTTAAGACACTTCTGTTTACTTTTTCTATGATACAAATGTCTCTTAATTGAAAATTAAAATCTCTCTCCCAGTTACTTTTTGGTAATAATACATTTTTATGCTGATAAAATGACTCTGTTTCTTTTTTAGGTATTTGGCTTCATTACCTTCTCATGTGTTAAAAAATGACCATGTTAAGAAATTTTTCAGCACTTCTTCTCCCACCCAACAGCTTCAAAGTCCAAGTGAGTTTGTAAAATGTAATTCAGTAAAAGTAGAAATATTTTTATGGTCTGTGAATGAATTATTTTCATTTTAACTTGCAGGTCCTGGCAATCCTTCCCTTTCTAAAGTCGGTACCATGATGGGCGTGTCTGGAAGGTGAGACTTCTACCATGCAACCAGCACATTTCCAGTCAGCCTTGCTACAGAGCTTGCTTCTCACTGTGTGTCAGTAGTTGTCTCTGGAGTTGAGGCATTCTTGATCTTAGTCTTAATTAGTAATATTGGATAAGAATTGGATAGAGATAATCCACTTTTTGATTTCCTAAAAAATAGGAAAAAAGGGGTTCTCTGAGCCACTGGAATTAGAATTCCCAAAGACCCTTATTGCAAATGCCAGTTTCTGGGCCCTGAACATTCTAGGAAACTAGAATTTCTGAGAATCTTCATTTTTACAAGCTCTCAGGGAGTGATTGAGCCCATGAAGGGCCAGAGTTGCTGCTCTAGGGGTTCTGCCAGCTGGGCCCTGACAGTGGTTGTGGTGGTGCCCAGGTGACAAGTGGACTGTCACCTGTGTGGACTGACAGCCTTCATTAAAATGGGCTAACCTTACATGTGGTGGGTGTGTGTGCACGCACACGCGCACACACGTGGTCCTACAGATGCTAGTCAGGCAAGGAGGTCTTTGATGTCCCGCCTTTCTTGTTCACCCCCACACCTGGAGTATGTGAGCACATGATAAATCTGTGGGTCTGCAGTTTAGTGTGGAAGGGGCTGGGACAGAGAGAGATGCTTTAGCTCCTTCCAGCTTTCTAGAATTTACTTTAAAAAAAAATGTTTGGAGTCGATTTTAGTATAGGATTGTCAGTATCATCCTATGATAGAAACAACAGAAAGAAACTAGGTAGCTCAACCAGAAGTCTGGCGGTGACACACACGTGTGTACATGTGCTCAGGCACTGTGTCTAGACAGGTGCACGCATACGTCCATGTCCACACACGGTCACCCGGGGCAGTGGTGTAGTGACAGAGGCAGCAACTTGAACGCTGGTGGTGGAATCGGCCGCAGACTCAGTCCAGACTGAGGAGCCTGGTCTTGAGTAGAGGCCGTGACTGTTTGAAAACCACCTGTCTGCTGTCCTTGCAGGCCTGTGTGCGGAGTGGCCGGCATCCCGTCCTCTCAGGGCAGCGCCCAGCACCACGTGCAGCACTCGGCCACTGCGGCCGCCTTGCCCCACTGCTCGCACTCGGGGGGCGCAGGCTCGGCTCTGGCCTACCGGACCCCGATGGACAGCTCGCCCACCATCCTGATGCCGTCCAGCCTGCAGGCCCCACAGACCCAGGAGCAAAACGGGATTTTAGACTGGCTTCGGAAACTGCGTTTGCACAAGTATTACCCTGTCTTTAAACAGCTCACGATGGAGAAGGTATGTTGGTTACTGGCAGGCAGATAGAACACGCTTGTTGTCTCCGGTAATCTTTCTTTCTTCGGACCTTGTTCCCAGAGGAACCGAGCTGAGTTTTGGCAGTGTGTGTGTCGTGGAGGTCATGCCACTTGGTCCTTAATACTGCCAGATGCATGCCCCCCAGCTCCCGGGAGCTCACTGGAAGGGGCCATGGATTTGAATTTGAAGCTGCCTGCAGCTGGAAACAAAAACTGGAACGTAAATTGCTTGTGAACAAACAGCTTTTTAAAGGTAGTTTGGGGTCTTCCCAAGTAGATACTTGCTGTGTGTGATGTGAAGGATGTTGTGCCCCCAGCCACCCTGCAGTGGGTGGAAGTAGTAGAGTCTGGTGCTCGCGTCCCCTTTCTTAGACGCCCCTCAGTGCAGGCCTTTTTAAAGGATCCCACATACTTTGACCCAGGTAAACGCTGGCTGATGACCTGGCTTCCTTAAGGGCATATAGCTAAAGGAATAGATGAATTTTGTATTTTTCAAGCAGTCCTACATAGAAATTATTTTTATAATAGAATTTTGACAAGAACCTTTTTTTTTTTTTTTTTTTTTTTTAACCATTGTTAGATTCTGAAATTTCAAGTTTCAATGTCTCTGATAAATTAGACCTATAGGGGATGTTTGAGCTCTGAGCGCCCCCTGCTGGATAAAGTGCTGTGGTAGCTTTGATCTCTGTAAACATTTCCTTCGTCCAAGAATCTGCAATTGAAGAACTAGAAATCAAGCCTTTACTGCTAATAAGAAACACATTTTAAGTGTATTTTCAGGACTCTCAGTTTAGGATTCATAAGTCTTAAAAAACAACAGATTTTACTATCCTTTTCCATGATCAGTTTAAAAAGTTGTAGTGTTACGTATGTAGTTGAAAAGGCTAAAATCACAGATGATATTACGGACCGTCACAAGAACCAAGTAGGATATTTTTCTTAGTGTAAGGGCAGTGGGTTAGGTTTCCATTCAGTTTGAATGGCATCTGCTTTTCTGGATCACTTGCTACTCAACAGAGTTGCTGGTGTCCCATGATTCTAAGAAACAAGAGCTGCTAAAGAGGACGATGCTCCTGTCTGTGGGAGTGGGGTCCCAGGAGCAGGAGACACTTCCGTGAACTGCATCCCAGTAGCAGTTGAGACTGCAGGACACTGTCCTTGTCACCTGCCCGCACAGCACTGCCTTCCAGGGGCCCCACCTTCACCCCTCTGTGGTTCAGACACCTGTGCTGAAGGCTCGGGAAACACAGCCTGTGACCCTCAGATGCAAAATGAATGTCTTGTATTTTGGACTCTGGACACCAAGTCACTTAGCAAGTAAATGTTGTAATGTTTTCCTGTCTTTTATTGTCTGGTTAAGTTTTATGGGTTTACGTATCCGAGGGGTCAAATATGTTTATTAAGTTAAACTCCAAGTTCTTTGTTTGCAGAATCCTAGTTATTTCTCAGTAACTTTGTAATTTGTTTCTTCTGTGGAAGTTTCTGAGCCTTACGGAAGAAGATCTAAATAAATTTGAATCCCTCACCATGGGAGCAAAGAAAAAACTGAAGACTCAACTGGAGCTGGAGAAGTGAGTGTGAGATTGTTTATGAAATGTGTTCATTTTAGTTTCTAACATGAGGAACAGATACTAGGACTTGTTACTGCTGGTGGCTTATCAAACCTTAATTAATACTCTTAAAACTCTACAAATGTGGCTTTGGTTTGCTAGCAACGACCCTTTAGAGTGAACCTGACAAGTCAGTTTATCTTCTACCCTGGGGATTATTTTGATGGAAATCACCCTTCTGTGGAATATCTGTACTTAAGTAGCATCTGTGAAGCATTGGAGAAGGAAATGGCAACCCGCTCCAGTATTCTTGCCTAGAAAACCCCATGGACGGAGAAGCCTTGTAGGCTACAGTCCATGGGCTTGCAGAGTTGGACACGACTGAGTGACTTCACGACCTCTCACGTGAAGCACTGAGAGTTTGTTCAGCAGAACTAACACTCGGCTATTGGTGTGCTTTCCTGTCACACAGGGAGAAGTCAGAGAAACGGTGCCTGAACCCCTCGGCCCCTGCCCCGGTCAGCAGCAGCGGGGTGGCCCGTGTGCCCCCCACCAGCCACGTGGGGCCCGTACAGACAGTGCGAGGCAGCCATGCTGCAGGTGGGTGGCCGGGTGTGCCCCAACCCGGGGCCCTTCTGGGGAGGATCAGACCTTAGATCACACCGCTTTTCCATTTCCATCTCCTAGTACTTAGAGAGTTACTTTTCATCATTTTAGCTCTTGTAGTTTCTGCAGTAGACAAATAGAAGGAACCTTAGGTTCACAGCTAGAGACAGGTGACTCGCCTGAAGTTGATTGGGCAAAAGGTTTAGACCCAGAAACTGCTCTGGTCAGAGGGAAAGAACAGGAAGTGTGAAAATAGATGCCAGTCTCTCCCCTTCACATGGGTGCAGAGAGGTGGCCCTAGGCTGCTGCCCTGCAGGTCCTTGATGCCAGACCACCAGCCTTCTCCCCTTCCCCCTGCCTTCCTCTCCTCAGGGGGCGGTGGAGGACCACAGTAACAGCCCTTCTGCTGTTTTCCTTATGCACTAGAAACATCAAGAGTGACAGGAACCAGGAAGAAAAAACTGCCAGTGCATTTTTTTGGTACTTGTTTGACCGAAAAGGTCTTGTGTCCCTGGGCCTCAGCACACAGAGGTCTCTGTTGGTGGAGGGCTGCTCTTGGAGCACCTGTGGTTGGTGCTTCTCCTGGTCTGGCATGTGCTTGGGGAGCCGAGGCCACGGCCACGTGTGCATCTGCTGAGCATGGGAGCCTCAACCCTGTGTGCGTAGGGACAGGGTAGGACCTGTCTCCTTGGGGCTGATGTAAAGACAAGTGCGACAGGCATGCCTGCGAGCGGGAGAGGCGGGCACAGTCAGCGCTGTGTCCTGTGGCTTGAGGACCTCAGTGCCACCTTTGGACTGTCACCTGTGCCTTCTCCACAGCGCTGCGGGTGGAGGTGGAGCAGTCCCCTCACCAGACGGCCCGGGAAGGCAGCTCCTCCGAGTGCTCCAGCTCCTCGCCCAGCCCGATGGGCGTGCAGGCCCGGGAAGAGAGCTCAGACAGCGCGGAAGAGAATGACAGACGTAAGGATGCCCTTCCTTCCTACGTGGCTCGTGAGGCACTGCCCCCGCCCGGCCCAAGCAGGCTGTGCTGACGCTGTTTCCACCTCTAGGTGTGGAGATCCACTTGGAGGGCCCTGACAAGGAGAAGCCTGTGATGCTGCTGAACCACTTCACGTCAAGTTCCGCCCGGCCCACAGCGCAGGTCCTCCCCGTGCAGAACGAGGCGGGCTCCACCCCGTCGGGCCACCACTCGCTTCCCCCACAGATGATGACGGCGGCCTCGCACATCGCACCCATCCGGATGCTGAACTCCGTGCACAAGGCGGAAAGGGGGGGCGCGGACATGAAGCTCCTCTCGTCCTCTGTGCACTCACTGCTGTCCCTCGAGGAGCGCAGTAAAGTCTCTGGACCAAGAAGCAGCATCAAAGTAGACAAGAGCTTTGGCAATGCCATGATGGACGCGCTCCCCTCGTCCACCCCCCATCAGCCCATGCAGGTCCTCTCCGGACTCGCCGAGAGCAGCTCCGTGTCGCCCACCGTCTCCTTTGGTCCCCGCACCAAAGTCGTCCACGCGTCCGCGCTGGACAGGGTGATGAAGCCGGCGCAGCAGCCGGCCCTGGTGGTGGAAGCCAGCACCGCTGCCACGGGGACGTCCAGCACTGTCTTCCACGTGGCTCGGCCGCCCATCAAACTCCTGGTGTCTTCATCTGTCCCTGCGGATTCCGCCATCTCTGGGCAAACCTCCTGTTCTAACAACGTGCAAATAAGTGTGCCCCCTGCAATAATAAACCCCCGGACTGCTCTGTACACAGCCAACACCAAAGCTGCCTTCTCTGCGATGAGCAGTGTGCCCGTGGGCCCCCTGCAGGGCAGCTTCTGTGCGAACAGCAACACTGCCGCCTCCAGTAGCCACCCTTCCCCGTCTTTCACAAACATGGCCACTGTGCCCAGCTGTCCGGCCCCCAGCTCCAGCCCCGCGCTCTCCTCGGTCCCCGAAAGCAGCTTCTACAGCAGCAGTGGCGGCGGCGGCGGCAGCTCCCCTGGGAACCTCCCTGCCTCAGCCCAGAACCACCACCACCACCACCACCATCAGCAGCAGCCGGTGCCCCAGCAGCCGGCGCCCGCCCCACCGCCCGGCTGTGTCGTGTGCACATCGTGCGGCTGCAGCGGGAGCTGTGGCTCGAGCGGCCTGACCGTCAGCTACGCCAGCTACTTCCAGCACCCGTTCTCGGGGCCCTCAGTCTTCCCCTTCCCGTTCCTGCCCTTCAGCCCCGTGTGCGGCAGCGGCTACGTGGGTGCCCAGCAGTATGGCGGCGGCGCCTTCCCAGTCGTGCACTCGCCCTACGGCGGTGGTGTGGGCCCAGAGCCCGTGCTGGGCGGCCAGTCCGCCTTCACCGTCCCGCCTGTGCAGAACTTCATGGGGGCGGCGGGCGTCTACCAGGCCCAGGGCTTGGTGGGCAGTAGCAATGGTTCCAGTCACAAAAAGAGCGGGAACCTCTCGTGTTACAACTGTGGGGCCACCGGTCACCGCGCTCAGGACTGCAAGCAGCCGTCCATGGACTTCAATCGGCAAGGTAAAGGCTCTCGAGGTGGAGAGATCCAGACAGGAGTGTCCTTTTTATGAAAATAATAATCAACTTCCTTTTTTCTAAAGCAAGCAAGAAGTGATTTTCAAGTGCTCTCTGAAAAGGCACCAAACTCTTGATGGGCTATGCAGCCCCCTGAGGGCAGCTTTGGTTCTGAGACTGTCTTTATGATTTCCGCCTGCTCCTCACTCCAGTGTGGCTTGCTGGCCGTGGCCCGATGGCTCCGCGGTCTGTTCTTTTGTGCCACGTGACTGGGGAGCAAGCGTGGGTGATTCAGAGCCACCCCAGTGTTAACTGAGAACCGAGGGCGTGGCGTGTGAGCGCAGGCGCTGCCGATGGGACTCTGTCCCCGCTTGTGTCCCCGGTCCAGAGTGGCGTGGCCGTGGCCGCCGTGTGGCTCCGTGGTGTCCTCGCTCCCTGTGCTGTATCTTCTTCCTCCCCCCTTTCCTACTTCCACTCGCTATTTTTTTGTCTCCTTTAGTCAGGTGTGTGTCTGCTGTCGTTACCACACCAGGTTTGTTCTTGCTGTTTTTCTGGGCATGGGGAAAGCTGGACAGTCAGCCACTTGCTTTCTGGAGACTTTTGAGGGGAGCTGCACAGACAGCCTGGAGTCGGGTCTGGTGGCAGGTGGGGTGCCTGTGGGCTGTGGCCACCCCCGTTGACAGATGGTGCTGCATCTCCTGAGGCAGCGAGCCCAGAGCCCACTGTGGGGTCGGGCCTCCCTGGCCCTGCCCCAGGGAAGGGGCCAGTTCTTGCTGTCTGAGCTCCCAAAGTTTGAGGGAAAGGACTGGGAACCCGGTAGTCTCTGCACCCTTTGTCTGATTTGATAAACTTTACAAAAGAGTTTGGGGGTGCAGCAGGGGAATTGGGAGTGGTTAGAAGAGGTGGTTTAGATTTCCAGCACCCAAATCTTGACCAGTGACTCCGGAAATAACTTTGGACAGATCATGGCAGTAATTCTATGGTGATTCAAATTTGATCTCTTTTTTTTTTTCCCCCTTCTCTAGGTACTTTTAGGTTGAAATATGCCCCTCCAGCAGAAAGTCTGGACTCCACAGATTGATATTTTTCTCTGGCAACAGAACACTATTAAGCCATGGAGACCTAAGGAAAATTAAATACAAAACTGAGAAGTCTAGTTGCTGTTGAGCTTAATATTTTTAATCCAAAGGTGCTTTACTTTACTAGACTGGATAGAAAACCTAGCGTAGGAACGCATCAAACTCAGTTTTATTGCCAAAATCCTAGACGGGAGCTTGATGTCAGGACTGGCCTAGTGGGTATCTCCACTATGGGTGAAAACTGGCCACCTCCACCCTTGGTCGCAATGCAGAGACCTGCCGTCTCCTGAAGAGCATTGCCATAATTGGTCCTTCTAGGCTCACACGTAATTCCAGGGCAGCTACGTGAGGTTGGAATCGAGAACTGAAGGTCGGAGTTCTCCAAGTGGAGTTCTACCAGTCGGACTCTTGACACCCCTGGTGAGGGAAAATGTCGCCTTTGTTTTGTTCTGTTTGTTCTGTTTTGTTCTTACAGTGGTTAGGCACTAATCTCTGGGCTTTTTAAGGATTGCACTACAGAAGAATGTAAACTGATGTCAATCTCTGCAGTTCTGGGAGACAGACTCCCTGAGACCAGTCAGTGCAAGACACTCAGAGAATCCGTCTTTATTGAGTCGGCACCAGCAGGCTACATGACTTAGTACACAACAGAGATTTTAGTATTCCTTCCCTCCTTAAAAGCACTTGTAGCAGTTTCAGGTTTTTATTTTTATTTCTTCCTGCAAATACATTTAAACTACATTATTAAATAGAAATAGTTACTTGCAACAACTTAATTTCTAAAAGGGTCCAAGTCCCAGAGAATCCCTAGCTGTCAAAGCTTTGAGGACACCTTCCTTCCCAGCCCTTCAGAGCTTTGAGTCCTGTCGTCTTCCCTGTGAAGGAACCCTGGCAGACGCGATAGCAGCATGGCCTCGTGAGCGGCATTGACGGGAGGCTGCGTATCCTTAGCCAAGTTTGCAAGTTATTTTATCTCCCATGGACTTCCCAAGGACCCCAAGGCTCACTGCTAACGGATTCACACTTGAGACAGACCTTTCAACAATAATACAGTCCTACAATTTCTGAGCAAACGACTGAAATTTTCTCCTGTCAACTTCTTTTGTATTAGGCTCTGTATCAATAGTTAATTCCATTAAAAAATTACTGGAAAACTACGATAGAAAGTGGTTAAGACTCTGAAAGAGACTACACCGACAGGACAGAGCTACAAGATCTGCAGAAGTCTAGTTTTGTCAAGGTGGGAAATAAAGTCCACCACGCAGCTCTCAATTTTACCCCACTGCAATGAGAGCTTTTGTTGTGAAAGTTAGGGACTTAAAGCTTCATGGCTAAAGGGAATTTTGTGCTTCAATAATACTGTTTTAAATGCTACAGCCTTCATTGTTAAAATACCAATTGGTAAGGCCTTGCCCAGGGATTTTCCAGTTGAATATTTAAAAGAGAAGAAAATAGTAATACTCAGACCATTCTTAAAATGGGACAATCAGCCTCATGCAAAATTGGTGTAAATCAAAAGAGTACCCTAGAATTTGAGGCATTGTGTTGTAAGGCTTCAAATTTTTGAGATCAGTTTCCTGACTTCTTGGAAACTAAAGCAGAAAGTTGTTACTTTTTTTAATGAAAGGCTTTTAGAGTTTTTTAGAGTTTTATTTTAGTAGAGTTTTATTTCTATGCAATGCAGAATTGACAGACCTCTGTATTCTCTCTCTTCTTGGCACACAGTATTACCTACAGTTTTGAAGTAATGATGATGCTTACAACAGCTTTTTGGGGGAATGTTACATTGATCTCTTAAATTATAAACACTACAAAATGTCAAAATTGTGAGAACTGACACAACTTTGCCTTAAAGAGTACTAGACTGGAACTTGTCATATTATGTTTAAGGAAGACTTGGAGTGTTCATTGATGTTTACGATTTTAATATTTCTGAAGGCCGTTACAGTGGCCTGGATATGTGCTGAAAGCCAAACTTTTAAAATTTTTTGGTTTTTTTTTAAACAAAGAACTATTTTAAATAAATCCTATTTCAACACAGTGAAACTGTTGAAAACCGTCTCATAACAAAAGAGAAAAATCATATTTAGGGTTTTTTTTTGTTTTAGTCGTCAGTATTGGGGAATTAAAGTGTCTGTTGTTACCCTTATAACTGTTTTGATAAATATTAGAGGTTAGCGTTAAATACAACAAAAAATCAGAACAAACTTCAATTTGAAGTATGACATTCAAATTGAGAGAAATAGGTTCAGACATTGTGGGGCTGTGTTCCAGTCATCAGAAGTCTCAGAGAAACTTCTAGCTGTCTTTGAAAATGCGTGTGTGGCCACTCAGAGTTGCTAACGGTAAAATGTAGACACGGGACACACAGGCACAGAGCACTCAGCTGCCGACCCTGAGACCTCTTCTCGAGCGAGCGAGTCCCATACTTGAACTTAGGAATATCTGCGAGCAGTATTCTCTCTGATCAAACTTCTCTCCAGAAGCAACCACAGTCAGTGAGCCTAAAGAGCATTTGGCATTTCCTCATCAGCTAGAAACAGATCAGACTGACCCTTTCAACTAGTCACTGAAGTTGTGGGCTCAGTTTCCAAACGCTGTGGCCCCAGGTAGGTGTGGCCCCAGCCACTTTGCTCTGTGTAGTCTGTCATATTTTAAAGTTTCTATCCCCAAGAATGGGGAAAGTGGAATGTACAGATTGAAGTAGATACAACGTTGGGATAAAACACTAATCTTTTTTTTTGTTTTGTTTTTTAAAACAGAACACTCGATTTTCTACCTTATTTTCTAATTTTTATTTTATGATATTGAAAATTGGAAAGTGTATAAATGTTAAAACCTTCTAATTGCTAAAGGGCACTGAGAAAATGGGAGCTAGCACTTAGAATAATAAAGACAAAACTATTTTCTTGAAAGCAGGTATGTGATTGGATGTTTTAAAAAACCAGCATCATTTATAATCTCCAAAAAATTACACGAGTTCCGCTTGTTAATATAGTAGTCAGTAGGTTCAGTATTTTAATTTACCAATTTAGAATTCTAGGTCCTTTATCGCAAGAAGGCCCACATAGTTTATACTGCACGCTTTATGGAGGTGCAGAGCGGGTAGTAACTTTGCCTAACGTTACACGGCTGTAACGCGTTCCCGTCTGAGCACAGGCTGACCTAGGCTTGCATCTGTCCACTCACTCCAGTGTTGCTAGTGAGCACTTTTCTGAGCGGGAACTGGGTTGCACCCTCCTCGCTCCTTGTCACTCTTCCTGCTTCCGTGATGGCTTACTAGATGCCTTGCTAGTTTCACACACTGATAACTGATGGTGTTACGTGTCCAAGAGTCTTAAAGGTTGTAAGGGAAACCGTGACCCTGCTCAGATCAACCACCCATCCAGTGGATGGGCCTGTGGATCCTAAGCAAGGTGGCCGTCCTTTCCAAAGTGCAGATGACTCCCAAAGAATGAGGCAGGTGACATTTACATCCATGGGTTCTGAAGAGGCTCAATTACTGAAAAGTCCCGAGGTTCTGAATCAAAGTGAGTATCTTTAATCAACACTCGCAAACTACGTACTGTGCTGGTTGAGGCCAAAGGTCAATGTTACTACACTGTTATTGGAGGGAGGGGAGCGCCGGCCAGTCCATCCCGGTGCTGTAAGGAGCCCCTCATGCGTTAAGTTCTTAGATGCACAAAGACAGGCTTTGGTACTGAAACTGAAGACCTCGTGTACTCAAGAATCTTCACAGCTTCTATTGGACATATTTCTTTTTAGGAATGAAGGAAAATTCTCCCATTTTTGAGCCATTCTTTTATGTCAATTCTACAAAATTGCATGTAACTTTATAAATATTTTTAAAAGATATAGTTTTGTAAATATTTAATATTCTGCTAATTTGATTTTGAATTGTAAATGTCAAGTATTCTGTTTTTGGGGTTTTTATGTTTTATTATACTTTGTTAAAAAGGAAAAATTGTACATTTTTAGAATGTTTTTATGAGTAAATTTAATGTACTGAAAATAAAAATTAAAAAAAAAAAGGTTCTTTTTATTAGGTCTTTGTCTCATAGAATACGAGGCACATATCCTTTCCAGTTGCGATTCTTGATTTCCAAGCTAGGGAGTCTCTTCTTTCTGCCGCTCAGTGTTAAAAAAGGGATACCTGGTCTTAAATCCACTTTCTGTCTAGTTTCCTGGGTTTTTAAAAAATGTTCTATGAATAGAAATGTGAATTGATTTGGGATTGGTTTTAAGGTGTTCCAACTCCCAGTTCCATAATCAAGGTCAGCATTACTAGATCAACTGTCCTTTGGACGTTTCCAAACTCATGGTGAGTGTGCCCTGGCATCTGTGGCCATGTCCTCTCTGGACTCGGGATGGTGGCAGGCTAACAAGCATGTGTTTGCCCTGGTCCGTGGTGCTACCCTGAGCAGTGCAGGCCACAGAGGGAGAATTCAGGGACTTTCTCCCTAGCAGGAAATCTCCAGTTTGGCTTGGTCTTCTCAGACTTGTGGATACCTGGGGAAAAACACGTGCATATGCATGGTTCCAGGACTGGTCAGGGCTCCTGTCAGGTAAGTAGCATCAGGAGACACAGCTGGCCACTCCTGGGACCTGCTAGGTTGCAGCCCCTCAGATAGGGAAGGCATTCCTCTGGTCACGCTCGGGGCCTCTGAGGATGGAGATCACGTACACACCTGCTGTTTAGTATATACAGCTCCCAACCGGGCCACGTCAGGTACCACATACCACCACGTGATACCTTCCAGACCACACCCCACACACAGTCAATACTTTGTGTGTTGTACTTTAGTTCATTTAGATCAGGTTTTCAAGTGCTTATTCCCACAAAACACCTACCCCCGACCCATCCCCCGCCCTGCCCCCACACTTTTGGCACATCTGTAATTTTAAGAGAATTGAGTTTTTTGAAGGCAGGACACTTTGACCAACGTGAGCAAGGTGGAGCAAGGTCTCTTGTTCCTAAGGCAGAGACCTTCAGAGGTGGGTGTCCCTACACCCACAGTGAGGCCAGCCTCAACACTCCTCACTGGGAAGGGTATTATCCACTTGGCTTTGGATAGTACAGACTGCAAGTCTCAAATACTAAGCCATTAACTTGAACTTTGATGAGTTTTTAGTTGTGCCTTTATTCACCTTAGTTCATTAAAAATGTTTTAAAGATCCCATAAATAGAGTGACCACCCATTAATGTGGGATGTAAGTTAAGTCAGCCCTCTCAGCACGGTATTTTTGTCTTTAAAAAGCAGAGTTTCTTATAGGAATCTTATTGATCACACAGTAGTTACAAGAATGTCAGATATAATGATGTATACAATCTAAACAAGACAGGCTAATTAAGAATGTACATAATGTAAAAATATACATATTAAAAGTTACATGTGGACAGGTGCATGCAGCAGGAAGAGTAGATTGGGGCTGAGTGCCCGTATGCAGTAATATTGCTTTTTCTTCCTCAATTACAGTAAATAACTGCCACTAACAGATACAGGTTTTCCACACACATCTAGATACACAAGGATGAATGGTGACCTGCTACGTGTACAGTCTCAAGTGGGTCTGTGATCATTCTGTGGTAACTCTCAAAAAATGGTACATAGTGAACCCCATGCAGGTAGTAGGAAGCACTCGTTATTTATTCTAGTTGGACTTCAAAAATGTTTAATGTTTGACAATATCTACGAAGAACGTTTCCTTTTGCTATTTTCAAAATTGACATGCACACGGAGTGGGAGTACTTTGATGACTGCCTGACCTAACAGTGATAACTGAAATACTCTTAAAAATGTTTTAATAACATTTTAGTCACACACAACATAAAACATGGATCATCTACAGCTACAAGCCAAAAGGCAGAAGTGTATCTGAATTTTAATGCTTTTAGTTTCAGTATCCTGCAGTTTTCTACCTTTGTCCCAAAGAATGAAACCCATGTAACTGCTTGTTTATTTACCAAAGCAGGCACCATTTTGAGCTCTTAAGAAATATTCAAAACAAAAAATGTCATTCTCTTTCTCTAGGCCTTCTGAAAAACTTGACCAAAATTATAAATTATTAAAGGTTCCTGTTGAGCAGTGGTGTTCTGTGTTACTTTCTAGAGAACAAACCAAATGAGAACTCTGGAATGAGAGTGCTAACTTGAAACACACTTATTAGCAAGTGGTGACCCTGGACAGCAGCACGGTTTCCTTATTTCCTATACACCCCTATTCACCCTGCTTTTTGCCCACTATTATGGCAAATGCATTGGGGGTGGGTGGCTATACCTGACAACATACACTTAAAGATTCTCTCAAGGAGATTCCTCCAGTTGACGGCAAACCCTTCTATAAAAAGCTGGCAGCTTCTGTGAACCGAGAGAAGACAATGTCTCTCTGAATGCTCAAAACTGCAAGTTTTCTTTTGGGGGAAAAAAAACATTAACTTGAAGGTCTATTTTATTGGCAACTTATAATGCAAAGTATTTTATTTTTAAACATTAAATTTAAAAACAAGATAGCCTAGGTTAAATAAAGTTTCCCAAAGCTGAATGTGCTCATTTGGAGCTCAGTTTTTCTGCTTGAAGTACAAAAAAAAACTTCCTAAAACTCCTAGGCAGGAAACTACTATTTTGATGATCGGTGATTAGATGAACTGATCAACCTCAGTTGGTAACATCCCTTTTTTATTCCTTGGTAAGGGTTTAAAAAATTCTGTAACAGACGCATTTTTCTTTTAGTCTTACACAGATAATTTCATTCCAAAAGTCTCCTGAGAGGCGTATACCATATACAGGAATCCATCTTCATCCTTCTCGCTTTCATACACTTCACAAATCGGAGTGGACACACTCACCATGCTATGTCCATTCACTAACAGGAAGAAGGCTTGATTAGCATTGAGCTGTAAGCGCCTTCTGTTGAAAGAAAACATGTGAAGAAATAGATACATCAATACACAGGGAGAATGTACAAAATATCACCCACATTGGATCAGTATAAAAGTAAAGATTTTGCTAATGTTGCTTCTGGCAAAATGAAATATGACTTAACTGATGATTACAAAGCACAAAATGTTTTCTATGACTATACGCATGATAAGTATTAACGATAATCCTTGATAGATCATTCTTACTACATTCCTTAGGCCAGTTTTAAACTAGTATGCTGGACTTTCCTGGTGGTGCAGTGGATAAGAATCTGTTAATGCAGGGGACACAGGTTCAATCCTTGGTCCGGGAAGATTCCACATGCTTTGTGGTAGCAACTAATTAAGCCCATGCACCAAACTACTGAGCCCTTGTGGTATCTACATAGATGTCAGGATGAAAGAATCAGAAGGGACTTGAGATTCAGCAGGTTAAGAAACCTAAGAACTCAGAAATGAAACACCTTATAGTTTTAAGTTGCATAGATTTTTATCAGAACTAGATGGCAGATTTATCTGTAAGCCTGTTAAAGAATGAGAAGTTAGCCAAAGAAGTTTAAAAGATGATTAAATACCTTATTATCTTGATGAGCTCACTCATGTTGACATGATCAGGAACCAAGAACTTTGTTTTATCCAGGACAGGAAGCTGTTTCTCACCTTTGTATCGTTCTATTATTACCTAGAAAAGAAGCCACAAAAGTAGTTTTTAACATAGCCATTAACAGTGAAAAACAGTAAAACTACTTCCTTTGTTGTAACTGGCACATGCCAAAACGGTTTACCACAGCACACGTGTTCCTTACGAAATCAGGGGCACGAGACAACATGGCGGCCTTCAGAAGGGCGAGGCAGCCACCTGGGGGCAGAGTCTGCTCTGACTGCTGTCATTTGGGACCATGAAAATACACTACCTGGTCAGAAAAAGACCCCAAGCCTTAAAAGAACAGAGATGCTGAGTACCAGCTTTAATCTCAATCTACACCAATTCCACTACATGTGACATGACGAGAGTTTTAATAAAACTTTAAGATCTTAACTATGGTAATAGACTCAAATGCTAAGTAAATATCTGACAAGTAGAGACCACGATTAGCTGATCTGGAGACAATATTTTATTTATTATTTTTTTTGCAGACTTCTCAGAGATTCTATCATTTTATAAGATATCTTTGCTTTTTTAAAAAATGAGTTTTAAAAGAATCTTGAACTATGCAATGATCAAAAATAGTTCCACATTATGACTTAAATTCATTAGCTTCTTGCCATACTTCCTTCCTATAAAGGAAAAAAAATTGTGTTAGTGGTAAGCCACATTATATAAGCTATGACTGCAGACTAGTAACTGCCCTTGAGCCTTAGTATTACCTAGTTACTGAGTACCATGGATATCCTTCCCCATACAGAGCAATTCTTTAGCCTGCTGTTATAACAACAAGAAGTTGTAAGGCAGGAATGGGAAATCTTGAGAGTTTAAATGCTTATATATATGCTGTTCCATTGTATGGGACCTACATGAGGTTCTGTAAGGCAAGCCAAGCTGTCGTCCCCTTCCCTGGCAAGATCAATAGCTTGAAAGTGAAAGCGAAATCTCTCAGTCATGTCTGACTCTTTGGAACCCCATGGACTATAGCCTACCAGGCTCCTCCGTCCATGGGATTTTCCAGGCAAGGATACTGGAGTGGGTTGCCATTTCCTTCTCCAGGAGATCTTCCCAACCCAGGGACTGAACCCAGGTCTCCCACATTGTAGGCAGATGCTTTACTGTCAGCCACCAGGGAAGTTCAAGACATGATATCTGCAAGTATGAATATGACTTCTGCAAAAAACCTGAAACTACTAGCAAAAAGATGACTGAAAATGTATGCAAACATTCATATTTCAAAAGGAGGTTATGGAATACTGGTGGACTGTTGGGCTGCTTATTTTGATTCCAATGACCAACAAGTACCTGCTAGCAGACAGACACAGCAGGTACTCAAAAGTGAAGAAAAACCTTAAAATTAGCGAAATTACCCAGAAACCTCATGCCCAGGTCGTATGTAGGCCTAAGCGTGAAGACAGACTGAAATTTCCAACCAGTCTAAGAAACACAGCAAACATACCTTTAAGTACAGAATCCTAGAGTCCTGACCCTGCTGAGCAGACCCTTCCTACTGTCTCTTCTGTCTACTTCACAACCCTAATCCCAGATCTTCCCTTCTTCTCTTCCCTCACTTTGGTATGAAATGATCAATCAGAAAGTCAACCATAGAAGCTTCTGCAGAAGTTAGCAGTGGGTGCAATCTTTAAGAGGTGACAATCATGTCCCCAGAATTACGCAAATTTTCCCAGCCACATAGAATAGGATTCTCTTCCCATTTTACAGATGAAGATACAGCAGCTCCTCTCAGAATTTTAGTAATTAGCCCAACATCACTTAGTAACCCTGAACCTAGGGCCACAATTCAGTCTCTGTCTGAAGCCAAAAGCTCCTTGACCATTTCTCTATAGACCTAGTGTCACAACAGAAACCTATTTAAGGTCCACCACCAAAGGACCCAGGGCACAGCACATGTAGGCCCTTATTCTACAGGAGCAGCATCTTTCCCCCTACCTTCTGCAAAGAAACCGAACATAAGTCTTCTTTCTCTGGGGCCAAGTCGGGCAGCCTGGACTGTACATTCACAGTTACATCTTGAGAGCTACTGATTCTCCCACAGTTGTAGTCTCTGCTTCCTTCAGAAGAGGGTGGACTCCACTCTTCTTCGATAAACAGATCTAGCCCCCTTATCAATTCTCTACCAAGTAAAATTTACATGGCTTGTGAAATGTGCAACATTAAGGCAGCAGACTCAGACTTGGGAGGAAACAGTGATCAGATCACATTGCAGATGAAGACGCCTCCATTCCAGGTCACTAAACAAACACACTGGTTGCATGGTTGTAGATTCCTGCAGAAGCCCATCAGGCAGTCACATGGAGAAACACTACTGAAGCAGTGCTCTCTTCTGTGTACATTAACAACAACTGAAACAGAGATGACCTACCGGGATTTTGGTAGGATGCTGCTCTCGGATAAGTCGGACATCTTCTACTCTTTGTTCTGCAAAGAAAGGAAGAAACACTGGCATTATTAAGGGCCAAAAATCCAACTTATTTTCTGCACTGGTAGACTTCCATCTGACTCCACCTATCCTTAGCTTTGGCAGAGCAAAGCAGTAAAAACGTCTTCCCTAGAACTGAGAGAAACCAAACACTAACATCTCATACCTCACAAAGGTTAATATGCAAGATTAACATACAGAGATTGGTTGCATTTCTCCTTATTAACAATGAAATATCAGAAAGGTAATGTAAAAAACATATATATATATGCATATCTTTTAAAGTTGCATCAAAAAGAAAATGAAACTTGGGAATAAACCTGACCAAAGAGGTGAATCACTTAAACACTGACAGCTATAAAACATTAATAAAATTAATGTTCATTCAAAGAAATAGAAATATATCCCATGCTCTTGGAGTGGAAGAATACTGTTAAAGTGGCCAAACTACACAAAGCAATCTACAGATTTAATGTAATCCCTATCAAATTACCCTTGCACAGAACTAGACCAAATAATCCTAAAATCTATATAGAACCATAGGAGACCCAGAATTGCCAGTGCAATCCTGAAGAAAAAGAACAAAGCAAGAGGAATAACCTTCCAGACTTCAGACAATACTACATACCTATGGTAATCAAAACTGTGTTAGTCGCACAGAAACAGACATATGGATCAGTGGAACAGAACAGAGCGCCCAGAAATAAATCCACACACCTATAGTCAATTAATGTTTGACAAAAAAGGAAAGAATATACAATGGAAAAGTGTCTCTTCAGCAAGTTGTACTAGAAAATTTGGACAGCTACATGTGTATCAGTGAAGTTAGAACACACGCTTACTATTCTCAAAAATAAACTCAAAATGGTTTAAAGACCTAAATATAAGAGAGGACACCATAAAACTTCTAGAAGACAGTATAGGTAAAACATTCCCTGACATAAATCTTAACAGTGTTTTCTTAGTCTCAAGGCAATAGAAATAAAAGCAAAAATAAACAAACAGGACCTAATCAAACTTACAAGCTTTTGCAGAGCAAAGGAAACATTTAAAGGAACAAAAAGATAACCTACAGAGGGGGAGAAGAATATTTGCAAATGATGCAGCTGACAAGAGCTTAGTTTCCAAAACATATAAACAGTTAACACATCTCAACAACAAAACAAACAATCCAATTAAAAAATAAGCAGAACACCTAAGTAGACATTTCTACAAAGACATCCAACAGGCACATAAAAAGATGCTCAACATAACTAATAACTGATTACAATATATCAAAACTACAATGAGTTGTTTATCATATACACCGATCAGAATGGCCATCATTAAAAAGCCTACAAATAAATGCTGGAGATGGTGTGGAGAAAAGGGAACCCTGCTACTGTTGGTAGGAATGTAAGCTGGTGAAGCCACTATGGAGAACAATAATGAGTGCCTCAAAAAACAAAAAACAGAACTACCATATGACCCTGCAATCCCACTCCTGGGCATATATGGATCTAAAGAAAACTAATTTGAAAAGATATATGCACCCCAATGTTCACAGCAACACTATTCATGACAGACCAGATATAAAAGCAACCTCAGTGTCTATCAACAGAGGAATGGATAAAGATGTGGTACATACATACAATGGAGTATTATTCAGCCAAAAAGAAGAATGAAATAATGCCATCTACAGCTACATGGATAGACCTAGAGATTATCATACTAAGCAAAGTAAGAAAGGACAAATATATGATATCACTAATATGTGGAACCTAAAATATGACACAAATGAACTTATCTATGAAACAGAAATAGACTCAAATACATATAGAATGGACTTGTGGTTGCCAAAGAAGAGGGAGAAGGGGAGGGTTAGATTGGGAGTTTGGTATCAGCAGATGCAAACTATTATATACAGAATGCATAAATAAGGTCCTATTTTATAATTCAGTTCAGTTCAGTTGCTCAGTCGTGTCTGACTCTTTGCGACCCCATGAATCGCAGCACACCAGGCCTCCCTATCCATCACAAACTCCCGTAGTTTACTCAGAAACTCAGGCCCATCGAGTCAGTGATGCCATCCAGCCATCTCATCCTCTGCCGTCCCCTTCTCCTCCTGCCCCCAATCCCTCCCAGCATCAGGGTCTTTTCCAATGAGTCAACTCCCCGCATGAGGTGGCCAAAGTACTGGAGTTTCAGCTTCAGTGTCAGTCCTTCCAGTGAACACTCAGGACTTATCTCCTTTAGGATGGACTGACTGGATCTACTTGCAGTCCAAGGGACTCTCAAGAGTCTTCTCCAACACCACAGTTCAAAAGAATCAATTCTTCAGCGCTCAGCTTTCTTCACAGTCCAACTCCCACATCCATACACGACCACTGGAAAAACCATAGCCTTGACTAGATGGACCTTTGTTGGCAAAGTAATGTCTCTACTTTTTAATATGCTATCTAGGTTGGTCATAACTTTCCTTCCAAGGAGTAAGCGTCTTTTAATTTCATGGCTGCAATCACCATCTGCAGTGATTTTGGAGCCCCCCAAAATAAAGTCTGACACTGTTTCCACTGTCTCCCCATCTATTTTCCCCCATGAGGTGATGGGACCAGATGCCATGATCTTAGTTTTCTGAATGTTCAGCTTTAAGCCAACTTTTTCACTCCCCTCTTTCACTTTCATCAAGAGGCTGTTTAGTTCCTCTTTACTTTCTGCCATAAGGGTGGTGTCATCTGCGTATCTGAGGTTATTGATATTTCTCCTGGCAATCTTGATTCCAGCTTGTGCTTCTTCCAGCCCAGCGTTATTTTATAATAAGGGAACTATATTCAATATCCTATAGTAAGTCAATGAAAAATTAAAAAAAGGTTCGATGAGATCATTGGTACACCCCTTGCAAATATCTGCACATAGATGGTTAATAAATGCTCCCTGTTATTCAATATGAAATAATGTCATTTGCAACAACATGGATGGACCTAGAGATTATCATATTGAGTAAGTCAGAGAAAAACAAATATCATATGATATCACTTACATGTACAATCTAAAATGTGATACAAATGAACTTATTAATAAGGGTTTGGAGAGCTTCTGGGTGGCAGGAGAGTGCAATTACCAAGCCCCAAGGAGACAGAAGCTCCTGTGTTCAGCACTCTTCCTTACTCCATGCATCTCTTCCCTCAGCTGTTCCCTGGCAGGCTTTCATAGCCGTCATATTTAGTGAGTTAAGTCGCTCAGTTGTGTCCGACTCTTTACGACCCTGGGGACTGTAGCCCACCAGGCTGCTCCGTCCATGGGATTCTCCAGGCAAGAATACTGGAGTGGGTTGCCATTTCCTTCCCCGCCGTCATATTAGGTTGGTGCAAAAGTAATTGCGGTTTTGCACTGTTAAACATCACCATTTGATATTGGAATACATTCTGAAATAAATGTGGTTATGCTATACATCATTTTAATGTGCGTTTCTCACTTTATTTTTTTTTTGCTAACATTACCTGCTGTTTATATCTATTTTAGACTACAGAAATGATGTACAAAAAGCAAATCTGAGCAACTTATGAGTTCAAAATGGGTCATAAAACATCAGAGACAACTTGCAGCATCAACACCACATTTGGCCCAACTGCTAACAAATGTACAGTGCTTTGGTGGTTCAAAGAAGTTCTGCAAAGGAGACGAAAGCCTTGAAGATGAGGATTGTAGTGGCCAGGCATCAGAAGTTGACAATGACCAATTGAGAGGATCATTGAAGTTGCAAGAGAAGTTGCCAAAGAACTCAACGTCGACCATTCTACGGTCCTTCAGCATTTGAAGCAAAGTGTAAAGGTGAAAAGCTCAATAAGTGGGTGCCTCATGTTGTTGTTTAGTCGCTAAGTCATGTCTGACTCTTTCTGACCCCATGGACTTTAGCATACCAGGCTTTCCTGTCCTTCCCTTCTGCAGGAGTTTGCTCAAACTCATGTCCATTGAGTCAGTGATGCCATCCAACCATCTCATCCTGTCATTCCCTTCTCCTGCTGCCCTCATAATCCTTCCCAGCATCAGGGTCTTTTCCAATGAGTCAGCTCTTTGCATCATGGCCAAAGTATTGAAGCTTCAGTATCAGTCCTTCCAGTGAATAATATTCAGGATTGATTTTCTTTAGGATTGACTGGTTTGATCTCCTTGCTGTCCAAGGGACTCTCAAGAGTCTTCTCCAGCACCACAGTTCAAAAGCATCAATTCTTCCGTGCTCAGCCTTTTTTTATGGTCCAACTCTCACATCCACACATGACTACTGGAAAACCATAGCTTTGACTATATGGACCTTTACCAGCAAAGTGATATCTGCTTTTTAATATGCTGTCTAGGTTGATCACAGATTTTTCTTCCAAGGAGCAAGTGTCTTTTAATTTCATGGCTGCAGTGAGCACCAACAATGATTTTGGAGTCCAGGAAAAGAAAATCTGTCACTGTTTCCACTTTTCCCCCATCTATCTGCCATGAAGTGATGGAACTGGATGCTATGATCTTAGTTTTTTGAATGCTGAGTTAGCGGACTGAAAATAAAAGAAAAAAATCATCATTCTGAAGTGTTGTCTTCTCTTATTCTATGCAAAAACAAAGAAGCATTTCTCGATTGCATTGTGACGTGTGACAAAAAGTGGATTTTATATGACAACCAGTGACTGACTACCAGCTCAGTGGTTGGACCAAGAAGAAGTTCCAAGTGTAAGTGTTAGTCGCTCAGTCGTGCCCGACTCTTTGCGACCCCATGGACTGCAGCCCACCAGGTTCCTCTGTCCATGAGATTTTCCAGGCAAGGATACTGGAGTGGGTTGCCATTTCCTTCTCCAGGGGGAAGAAGCTCCAAAGCACTTCCCAAAACCAAACTTGTACCCCAAAAAGGTCATAGTCACTTTGATGGCCTGCTGCCCGTCTGATCCACTAGTGTTCTGAATCCCAGTGAAATCATTACATCTGAAAAGTATGCTCAGCAAATTGATGAAATGCACTGGAAACTGCAATGCCTGCTGCAGGTATTGGTCAACAGAATGGGCCCAATTCTCTATGACAACACCCGACCGCAAGTTGCACAACCCACACTTCAAAAGTTGAACAAATTGGGCTATGAAGTTTTGCCTCATCCGCCATATTCACCTGACCTCTCGCCAACCAACTACCACTTCTTCAAGCATCTTGACAACTTTTTGGAGGGAAAACATTTCCACAACCAGCAGGAGGCAGAAAATGCTTTCCAAGAGTTCCCAGAATCCTGAAGCATGGATTTTTATGCTACAGGAATAAACTTATTTCTCGTTGGCAAAAATGCATTGATTGTAATGCCTCCTATTTTGATTAGTAAGGATGTGTTTAAGCCAAGCTATAATGATTTAAAATTCAGGGTCCAAACCTGCAATTACTTTTGTACCAACCTAATGATAATCTGATAATCTAGTAATTAAAAGTACTGTGAGCCACTCTAGTAACTTAGTCAAACACAAAGTGGTCTTGGAAAACTGATTTATATAACTAATCAGAGCACTTGCAATTAGCCTTTGGTGGGGGGAGGGGTCAGGCAGGATGCAGCCCTTAACTTGTTGGATCTAAGGCTATCACCAGATAGTGTCAGAACTGAGTTAAACATAGGACAATGAGCTGAACTGCTTGATGTGTGTGGAAAAATACTTATGTCTGGTGTCAGAAGTGAGTCACAAAAAAAAAATAAAAAGTGAGCCACAGTGTTCAGGACAGCACTGTCAAGTAGAAGAGACACAAAGGGGCAGTTTTTCTTTACATCATCCTTTGAACTCCTATTTATGGGGTGTCACTGATACTGTATCACTTCTCTCAGCTCTGTCCTTTTATCTGTCCTATCACAGAAAAGATGCTGAACCACCTATACTCCACTACCAGCCCTCTTCATAACAAAAATCTCCATCTTGTCAGAGCAGATTTCACAAGCAAAGGGAAACCATAATTTATTTAAATCACTGCAGCCAATATATAATAAGTTTAACATACCCTGAAATATTTCACATTTAAAAGCTTATCCAAATAAATTTAAGGTAAAAGGAATCACATGGCATCACCAACTCGGACTTGAGTTTGAACAATCTTCGAGAGTTGGTGATGGACAGGGAAGCCTGGTGTGCTACAGTTCATGGGTTTGCAAAGAGTCAGACACGACTGAACTGAACTAAAAAGGAATCACTCAGGCTTAAGGATGAGAGATTTTTTATATAAGGAGACAAGGTTTACTATGGTTAAGTGGAGAAGAGAAAAGCAAAATAGGCTCTAAATGCGGGGCTTCAAACTATGTCAAAAGCTTTATTTTGATTCATCCCCAAAATATGGTCCAGAAAGGAAGGCAAAAATGATCATTTTCATTAAAGGTGGGACAACTGAGGAAGACAAGTGACTTCCTTAAGATGACAAGAGTAGTACCAAAGTCCTAGAGGAATATCTTTAGCGTCCCAGCCAGCTGCAATGAAAATCCAGTGGTTAAGCCTGGAGTAACTAAATATAAAGATGGTATATGCTGAAGCCTCTTTGAGTAGAAGGCTGTTTTCAGAGGCCAGCAGTATATTTAACAAAAGCATTATTACCAACACCACTGTTCAACGGCATAAAAGTCTTTCACTCAGTTACTTTCTTAGTGCTGTTATGATCTGTTTATCATTTGCCTTTCTCAACAGATTGCCCCTGGCTGCAGTCACTTCTGTATTCCCCCAGGGCTCAGGCTTGTACAAAGATGAAACAGAAGCATAATAAATATTTCCCTCAATATGCCTATAAATAAACCATGTAAAACGCCACCCATCAAGGAGTGACATAGCTTAAGCTCAGGGAGTGTTATCTAGGTGTTGGTATAAACCTCACTCTTCAGTCTACCTGTTAGAGTAATTGGAGTTATTTATTCTAGACTACCACATCAACTTCTGAGACAACGAAGACCCATTTGATTATTGATGGTGAAGATTAAGATCTAGGTTTAACATTGAATCTCAGCAGATTATGTCTAGGAGACAGATCTGTTATTAAACTAGGGAAACCCTAGAAGAAAATGGAGTGAAATTATGACATTTGAGAATACTGAATCCAAAAATATTTGCTCAAGTATAAATTTAAAGTTCACAAAATTGTTCAAAATATTTTTAAGAACACACCACTGCCTCTTGACTCAGTGCTAGCCCACTTCATGTCCTGGCTACCTCCTGGAGGATGGGAAGAATTCTTACCAGAAGGGTTGAAGGGCAAGTCCAGACTTTGCCACTAGGTGGACCATGATCTCCACCTCTCAGGGCCCCACCCAGTTTCCTTGGCTACAAATGGAAGTGGTTGTTTTGGGTGAGCTCTAAGATTCTGTCAACCCTGGTAGACTATATCATATCAGAGCTATACTCAATTTTTAATTAACCCAAACTCACTCACTTGGGAAGAGTACTTATTGCTCAAGCTACCTGGAGCTGGTCTTAGGTTCCACAAAAATGGTATCTCCAAAGAACAGATTTTGCCTCATTTACTGTGCTACAAAAAGATTATCAGTGCAGATTATCATGATCAATAGCAAGGAAAGGCAGTAGCCATTAAATGATATATTCTCCTGCAAAATGACTATTAAGCCCTTTTTTAAAAAAATGAGGAGAGGGTAATACTAATTCTTATAACAAGGAGAAAATTTACCTTTTTTATTGATGTTAGCTGAACCTACCGTAGTTGTCATTGCACAAGATATGTAAACCAAGTCATCACACTGAATATCTTAAATTTACACAATAATGAATGTTATTTCTCAGTAAAAGTACAAAAAAAAAAAAAAAAGAATCAAGAGTCAGGAAACAAGGGAGAAAAAAAAGGAGTGGTAGTAAATAAAGGTGAACACAGAGGAAAGCCTACAAATATGCAACATACACAAATGGAGAAAAACTAAGGCATTCCTGCTAGTTTGCCCTCAGGGCCACAGGCACCAGGTGAATTCCTTCTAATTCATTATTTTATTGTCATTTATTTTTACTTTTTCTTATTATTCCTCACTTTTCCTACTCTTACTACCTACTCTTCTTCAGGGATTTTTCTTTCTTTCTTTTTTTTTTATGATAGGAAATAAGTTTCTATGTATGCAGCACTAAGTGCTTTTAAATTATTTGTAAAGACAGTGAGAAATAATTAAGAGTCTGATCCCAAAGAATTTCATAATTATATGGATTAGAGAGAATGAGATTGAGGACCATAGCATTAATCCAAGAAGAGAAATCACAAGGGCAGTGTCAGAGATCTGAAGAAGATATATATATATTTCCCATTTATTTTTATTAGTTGGAGGCTAATTACTTTACATTCAGGGATTTTTCTAGAAAACCTAAAAGTACTCTAAGCAAAAGGAAGGTTAACTATAGTATTGGGTCCTGAGAAAATGGGCATCTTTCCCATACAAACGTCCCCAGTTAACTTTTAATGCCAGTAAGGAGAGTAGCCAGGTACAATGGCCAATCTGCTCCAAATACTGCTCCCAGGGCTGCACAAAAACTAATATCCGCGAATATCTTAGTTCACAAAGGTCACTATATACAAAATTTCTTTAAAAAAAGAAAAGAAAAAAGACACCTCTAAGTCTTGCAAACCAGCCAACTGCTTCAAGAGGCTGAAAAAGATATGCTCTTCAGATCAACATGAATTTAATTTTTTGGAGTTTCTCAGGCACAGGAAATAATTACCGATAATGAGATCTACAAAACCATATCCAGGTTCAAATGAATGCTCGCCTCTTTTCCAGACTCCGGGAAATTAGACCAAAGTAGAGAGCGTAAGATACTGATCAAGATCCTAAAGAAGATTAGGACAGGAAGGAACGCTGGTCCCGCCCTACTCCACCTGACCTGAGATAAACAAACAAGCCCTACACAAGGATCTACAAGGAGGCCACGCTGTTATTGCAGCACTGTCTTGCTTTAAAAGGAGCACCAATCACCTCCTTCCCATCGGTTTTGTGCAGGAGTTATGTATTGTGATGGTGTTACTTTCGGTTTCCACCAAACACTAGCATGCTAAGCAGGGACTCCAGCCCGAACTGGGAGAGAACGGATTTGCCGCCGGTGTCAAAGAATGCTGTCGCTAGCCAGTGAGAAGAGCCACCCACCCTCGCGCTTGTACCACAAATAGGACCAAGACGTCGCAGCCATGCAGCGCTGCAGGGGAAGGGGCGGGCGTGAGGACCCCTCTCCGTGGAGGTCCTGACATCTGAAAGGACCATGTGTGATCTAGACTTGCACCCGCGGTGCCACCACCTCTGAGAACCCGGCCCGGCCGCGGGCCAGACTCCCCCACAAGGACAGCACGCTCGCGCCCGTCTCGTCGGAGGGCCCGAAGAACCCGGGGCTGGGCGCTGACGGCCCCGAGCTCACAGCCCGACGGCCGCCCGGGCCGAAAGGTGATTCAGCAGCTCCCAGCCAGCGCGCCCTCGGCCCCTCGGGCCCCCGGGCCCAGAGGCCCTTGGCCCGACAGGCTCCCTGCCTCGACTCCCTCGCCGGCCCGGCCCCGGCCTTCCCGCAGCCCCCACCTCAGCTCGCCTCGGCCCCTCAACCCCGTAGCCCTCCGCCCACCCGCCCTCTCCGGAGCCAGTCAGCCCGGCTCGGCCCCGCTGCCTCGGCCCCTGAGCCCCCGCCGGCCCTCAGACAGCGTCCGGCCCGCGGCACCCACCGAAGGTTCGGCGCTGTTTGAAGGTTTTCTCGGACGGCATAGCGCTGCAGGCTGGGTGGGGGCGAGGAGTTGGAGGGTCCAGGCGGCGGCGGAGACGGCAACAGCTCCGACGGTGGCGACAGCGACTTCTCTTGTGTCTCCTCAGCCCGCAGCCTCGTCAGGTGACCTGCGCGGCGTCCTGGGAGGCGGGGCCAGGGGCGGGCCGCAGTGGCCGCCATGGCGGGCGTGGCGGAAGCGGGCCGCGCGCAGCGGCCGGGGCGGGCTCGAAGCGCGTGGGTGGTGAGGAGCGCGCCGCGCGCATGCGCAACGGGCCAGGCCAGGGCTCGCGGGAGCGAATGGGCGCGCGGCGACCGGCCACGGGCCGGGGGAGCGCGAGCCCGGAACTTGGCCGTCCCCCGCGGGCATGTGCCCGTCGGACGCGCGCGGTGCTGTTTCCCTGGCTGAGCTGCAGGGGCGCGGCCTCGCTGATGTTCCCCGTGCCAGTTACGGTGTCCAGCGATGTTTCCACAGGAAAATAAAGGCCTGTTGTGCCCCTGCCTCCTGAGAGCTCACAGCTGGAAGCTGCTGGTTCTTTTCCGTCGGCGGGTTTTTGTGTCTTTGTTTCTGTTGGCATTCCACGTCAAGAACATCTCAGTTTTCTTTTCTAAGGAAACTGTCAACTGGTAACTTCCAGCACACATTGTCCCAACTGGGAAAAGAGCCAAAACTGCGTTATTTCAGGTTATGGTCAGTCGAGTCTGGCTTTGGAGAAAGTCCGTGCCCTGGGCTTGACATGCGGCCTTAGGTGACTTCTGGAGTGGAAGGGGCCCTGGGCATCACCTGCGCTGGCAGGACGCCGGCCTGTCCACACCTGGCAGAGTTCACTACCTTTCACTGATCTCCGCTCTTCTCTCAAATAGCGAGCCTTACCCATATTCAGTCCTCACAGTCTTTCAGTGACTAACTAGCGCAACTACCTTGAATACCTAACCATTTTTCTCAGTCTCAGACTCATTTGTACTATATTTTAGAACTCCAGGTGTTTTCTGAGGAGCAGATGAAAGTGACCTGGTAGAATATAGATCTCTATGAAGCGTTTAGTGAGCAAGTCAGTTATTGCCCAGTTCAAACATCTAATAAACAGGTATGTGAATGAACAGTACTTGATTCTTTGACTGTTTTTGCTTTTTAATATTTTTAAATACCTTTTTAATATCTTGGACTTCTCCCCTTTTTTGAGTTTGGAAAAAGCCTTTCTTATAATGTCTGTTGGATAAAGTAATTGGATTGTACTAATGAACATTTATTATACAAACTTACAGAACCTACTAAAACATAGCTCTCAAAAAGGTTCCAGTGTAGCTGGAATTTCTTCCTTTACAGAGAAGCCAAGTCTGTTGTATAATTACCCCCCACTGCCAGAACAACGATGTTAGTTGTGGCTCTGTACTGTGTCACTGTTCACAAAAGAACACTGTATTGTGCATACGTCACTTTCCCAGGTTCCCCCCGCCCCTTTCTGTCAGAATTCTTTACCTTGAAAAATCTCTGATAAGGTACAGTTAATAAAGAGGACTTACGGACTTCCTTGGTGGTCCAGTGGCTAAGACTCCATGCTCCCAATACAGGAGGCCTGGGTTCTATTCCTGGCTGGGGAGCAAGATCACACATGCTGCAACTAAGGGTTCAAATGTTGCAAGATCATGACTCAAAGATCCTGCCCGCTACAACTAAGAACTGGCATAGCCAAATAAAATTAGCAAATAAATTAAAAAAAACAAGACTATATAGAATCCCATTAAAAAATAAAGAGGACTTAAACATTCTATCTGGTTTCCAAAGGAAGGTTTTAAGTTCCATGTGCATTCTTAGTATTTTTGTATTTATTCTGCAAAGATTGGGATGGGGGGCATTCAGTAAGAGTACCCACCTTCTGCCGAACACAAAATGATCGGTTTTGAAGTCTCCATGAGAGTGTGGACAGTGTATTGCTTTCTTTTCTGGGTTTTTATGATATTGAGTATTGACTGGTGAGTACTTTTTTGGCTTAATTGCTACCTTGTAAGAAATGGACTTTTTGTTCCCTTGCTGGACAACTGCTCCCAGTGCAAGAAGAGTGAAAAAAAAATCGATATTAGGCATATGGAACTGGGGGGAGGGTAAGAAGGGTTTCATATTTTCTAGTCCCTTAGGCATCCATAAAGCTTTACCAAATTACCTCAAGCCTTGGGTTCACTGCCCCAGGGATTACCACAAGGGCTATTACAGTGATGGGACAGGATTACTCTATGATTTTTCAAGTACTGAAGTCCATATTAACAGTGATTGGTATGGTCTTATCTTAAATTCCTACTTGAATTTAAAAGCACACAACCCCATAGGTATCTCAGAAAATCATTTAAAGCAGTTGGTGTGTAAAGTTATCTCATGAGCCTGAAAGAAAAGCATATTGAAATAAATTATATTTAAAGTTGACTAATTTGTTATATGCAAACAAATATCAACTAAAAAGTACTGTAACTTCACATAAATTTTGAAAACAAATGTGCTTGAAGGTGAAAAATTTCCTGTGCCCTCAGATTGCAGTTCAATAGGACATTCAGTGTAGTAAATGATATTCTGAGTGGTCAGTTAATATCACTCATGAATTATTTTAAGTTAGTTAATATAAGCATAGCAAGATTTATTTTTAAACAAATAGCAAATATGACTCATCTTTTAAATAATCTACATAATATACAGAAGAACAAATCTGTCATGTGAATTTATTCAGTGCTTTCTCCAGAAACCTCATGGTACTTTTAAACTATCACATAATCATTCTAGAAAGCCAAGCAGGGTCAGTTTTAAATAGCTCTCACCCTATTCCTTTTTTCTTAACATGAAATGACCATAGTCGTGGGGGATATAAGGTATCTGCTAAAATATGATGTCCCAGCATTAGTGAAGTAATGATGTAAATCATGCTACCGCTATTTCTGCGAATCTGTAAATAAGGCATAAAACGTTAACCTGCAGTACAGAACACGTTAGGGTTATTTTGCCACACTCAGTATGGAGGGCAAGTCACACTGAGCTTTAAGTTCAGCTCTTCAGGCCTGCCTGTCCTGTCCCGCCTCTTCTCTTTCTGATTGGGAGAGATATTCCACCCTCCTTGTTGTCTGGGCTACTATTGGCTGTTGGTCCAATCAGTCTTGTGTCATCCCTGCTCTTTAGCACAAGTAAACAAACAAGTATTGCTCAAGAGCAGTGTCCTGGCTATTCTCAGAAAGGATTCAGCCAGGAGGGTGTTGCAGATGACGCTCCATAGCTTGCAGTCTTTCGGAATGTCTTCACCAGGTCCAGGAGGGATTGTCCAGAGCAAAAGAGGCATGGCCGAGGAGAACTTCCTCTCCCATGATGCCCTGGCTCTCCTGTACAACTTCTGAAATCAGCACCCTGGTGACTGCAGGAAAGCGATCTCAAATCACTCCTACAACCTAATACTATCTCTTAAGTGAGCATGTAACAGTTCATGGAACCGCCTGGCCTTTCACAGGCCTTTTTCTTTGTTATGGTCGTTTGTTCCTTTAATTGTAAACAAATTCTGAAGGACTGCTCTTTTTCCAGCTTTTGCCCATAAATGCTGCTGTTGAGACTCTTATTTTACACACCAAATCTCTTGTTTAGCCTTTGACTATTTTCTCTTCTCTCCATTCACCTTGATTTATTTCTTCTGAGCAGATGCCATTTTCAAATCTGGATTCTGAGAACCAGCACGAGGAAGTTAACACGGCTTTCTTAAGTCCAAGAACTACTATTTTCCATGACTTTTGAAGCAATCAGTTGAAAAATGCCTTGCCCTGTACACTACTAATTTCCTTAGATAACAGTTCTCACTAACGAAGAGTTCTCTCTTGTAGTCCCACGAGGGACTGTATTGGGAGCATGTAGTCATTTGATAAAACAAATGATCTCTTGGTGCAATTGCTGTGGAAAATGGTATGGAAGTTTCTCAAAAGATTAAAAACAGAACTGCCATCAGTTCAGTTGCTCAGTCGTGTCTGACTCTTTGCCACTCCATGGACTGAAGCATGCCAGGCTCCCCTGCTCATCACCAACTCCTAGAGCCTGCTCAAACTCATATCCATCAAGTTGGTAATGCCATCCAACCATCTCATCCTCTGTCATCCCCTTTTCTTCCTAACTTCAATCTTTCCCAGCATCAGGGGCTTTTCCAATGAATCAGTTCTTCGAATCAAGTGGCCAAACTATTGGAGCTTCAGCTTCAGCTTCAGCATCAGTCCTTCCAATGAATATTCAGAACTACCATATGACCCAGAAATTCCTCTCCTGGATATATATCTGAAAAAAACCCACTAATTAAAAAAGATATCAATACACATACCCCAATGTTTATATCAGCATTATTTACCATTGCTGAGATATAAAAGCAACTTAAGTGTCAACAACATTCATCAACAGATGAATGGGTAAAAATGTGATGTACATACACACATACAGTCAGCCATAAAAATGAACAAAATTTTTGCCATTTGCGGCAACATGGATGGACTTGGAGGACATTATGCTTAGTGGAATAAGCCAGAGAGAGAAAGACAAATACTGTATGACATCACTAATATGTGGAATCCAAAAAAATACAAACAAAATACAAAAAAAAGAAGCAGACTTTACAAACACAGAGAACAAACACTAGTGGTTATCAGTGGAGAAAGTGAGGGAGGGGCACAAGAAGGGTGGGGAGTGGGAGGCACAAACTTATATGTGGAATCTAAAAAATACAAGTGAGGCAGCTACTCACCTGAGTCTGCCTGCTCTCCCACCATGAGCATACTTTCACGTAATAAATCCTCACTTTGCTTTCTTGGAAAAAAAATAAAACTACAACAAACTAGTGAATATAACAAAAAGAAGAAGACTCACAGATACAGAGAACGAACTAGTGGTTACCATGGAAGGTGGCAACACAGGAGTGGGAGAGAGAGGCACAAACTTTTGGGTGTGAGATAGGCTCAAAGGTGTACTGTACAACACAAGGAATATAGCCAATACTTTGTAATAACTGTAAGAAAAAGTAACCTTTAAAATTGTATACAATTTTTTTTAATTTCCATTAAAAAAGATCTCTTCTATCTAATCTTCCCTCACTTTAGCATGAATGTATCCTCTTTGGCCTTTTTTGTAAAGGATCCGGTTCTTCTACATAACGGGCTGTAAAAGCTTCAAGGACACAAAACTTTCAGGGTTCAATGTGTAATTGTTTTCTGCTATAAGTCTTCCCCTCTGGTTCTTCTCCTCCATCATGGATTACCACAGTTCTCATGGTCATCCATTTCTTTCTGTTCTAATGGTCAGCACGAATTCAAACCTTTAACATCTTTGTGCGTTATTGTACACAGTCTTTCATTGTTCCTGCTGTCAAAAACGTAGATTTAGGTATATCTTTTAACTGAATTATACATAATTCAAATCATGAACATAGTTTAACCATTCTTTGAAAGATGGAAACTTAACCAAATTATTTTGTACATTTTAATATACCCTAAAACTCTTCTAGAATATTTTATTAATAGGACCTAGTAGTGAGTAGACAGGTTAAAAAAAAACATTGAAATATACAGCAGCAAAGTGCATGCTTTATAATCTGTGGATCCACGCAGAACATAGCATGTAGGTTAGTCAGGCATTCTGTAAATACTTATCACATGAGTTGACGCATTTCTGTTTGCTGAGAGACTTCCTAGCTTGGATGGGGATGGTGATGATCCACAAGGCTTCCTTACATCTGTTTGGTTCACATTCCTCCCTTTGTAGCCATCTAGCCAGTTGTTTGTTCTTCTTCACTCAATCAGCATTTAGTCAGTACACATTTGCCTATTACATGATGTACACTAGCATGTCTGTCATGTAACAGAGGATATAGCTAGTGAGGATACAGAGGATACAGCTAGCTACCAAAGGAAGCAAATGTTTGTAATAAAACAAACGATGGTGCAGTAATAAAGGGACATTCCGGGAAGGGGTACCATTTGAGAACAAGGTGGAAGGGGTGAATGCGTACTGGCACAGACTGGGAAGAGGGTTTTCCTGGCAGAGGAGACAGCTTGAACAAGGGCAGGGATGTGACAAGGCATGGTGCGTTCCCACTAAGGAACTGGGTGGCTCCCACTGAGAGATGTTTGGAGATAGGAGATGCTGCCAGACCTGGAGGTTAGGCCTGGATTGTGAAGTACTCTGTGTGATGTGACCATTAGATACTAATATTAAATAGGTGAGTGAAGCATGACTCTTGTTTCTATGTTACCATTTGCAGGAAGAGAGTTCTGGTAACAGGCTGGAGGACAGTTCTAAAAAACACCCAGATACAGGGAAGGCAGTCACAAGTTGTTTTTCAATTGCCCTGAGCTGAGATGGTCAAGGTTTGAAGTCCAGCATTGTTACTTTTGTCAAAAGATGCACTTCCCTGTTTATGGGATTCTGTGGACTGAGGTAGGCAGCCGTCTTTTCCGCTTGGAGACCTCCTTAGGGAAGTAGTGAAGAGCCAGGACCTTGTGGAGGCTGGGCCCAGGGAACTGGTAGGGTCATTATTTTTTAATCTGAGTAGAAACAGCAACACTGACCAGAAACACTGGGGTGGTCTGTCGATTCTTAGCTTCCATATGGGCTCTGGGCAGTTGCTCCAGCACTTCAGGACCAGTGGTCGGTCTGGACCAGAAAGGAGTTGGGCCCACCCAGGCAGAAGTCTGCTCCCATAATCTCATAATAGCATCCTCCTCTCTGGAAATGACGGTTTCTTGTTATTAGTGCTGCTTAAGGGGAAGCCACTGTCACAGGAAGGCTTCGTGTCTTTCACCCCTGCCCCAGGCCCCAGCTGGCTTCCCTTCTAGAACCCACATTACCCTCGAGCACAGTAAACAAGGTAATTAGGGCACAGCAAGATCATATAGATCTGATAGACAGAGTGCCTGAAGAACTATGGACAGAGGTTCATGACATTGTACAGGAGGCAGTGATCAAGAAAAAGAAATGTAAAAAGGCAAAATGGTTGTCTGAGGAGGCCTTACAAATAGCTGTGAATAGAAGAGAAGCGAAAAGCAAAGGAGAAAAGGAAAGATATACCCATTTGAACGCAGAGTTTCAAAGAATATCAAGGAGAGATAAGCAAGCCTTCCTCAGTGATCAATGCAAAGAAATAGAGGAAAACAACAGAGTGGAAAAGACTAGAGATCTCTTCAAGAAAATTAGAGATACCAAGGGAACTTGTCATGCAAAGATGGGCACAATAAAGGACAGAAATGGTATGGACCTAACAGAAGCAGAAGATATTAAGAAGAAGTGACAAGAACACACAGAGGAACTATACAAAAAAGACCTTCACAATCCAGATAACCATGATGGTGTGATCATTCACCTAGAGCCAGACATCCTGGGATGCGAAGTCAAGTGGGCCTTAGGAAGCATCACTGCAAACAAAGCTAGTGGAGGTGATGGAATTCCAGGTGAGCTATTTAAAATCCTAAAAGATTATGCTGTGAAAGTGCTGCACTCAATATGCCAGCAAATTTGGAAAACTCAGCAGTGGCCACAGGACTGGAAAAGGTCAGTTTTCATTCCAATCCCAAAGAAAGGCATGCCAAAGAATGCTCAAACTACCACACAATTGCATTCATCTCACACGTTAGCAAAGTAATTCTCAAAATTCTCCAGGCCAGGCTTCAGCAGTATGTGAACTGTGAACTTTCAGATGTTCAAGCTGGATTTAAAAAAGGCAGAGGAACCACAGATCAAATTGCCAACATCCATTGGATCATCAAAAAAGCAAGAGAGTTCCAGAAAAACAGCTATTTCTGCTTTATTGACTATGCCAAAGCCTTTGACTGTGTGGATCACAATAAACTGTGGGAAATTCTTCAAGAGATGTGAATACCAGACCACCTGACCTGCCTCTTGAAAAATCTGTATGCAGGTCAGGAAGCAACACTTAGAACTGGACATGGAACAGACTGGTTCCAAATAGAAAAAGGAGTACGTCAAGGCTGTATATTGTCACACTGCTTATTTAACTTATATGCAGAGTACATCATGAGAAACGCTGGGCTGGAAGAAGCACAAGCTGGAATCAAGATTGCTGGGAGAAATATCAATAACCTCAGATGTGCAGATGACACCACACTTATGGAAGAAAGTGAAGAAGAACTAAAGAGCCTCTTGATGGAAGTGAAAGAGGAGAGTGAAAAAGTTGGCTTAAAACTCAACATTCAGAAAACCAAGATCATGGCATCCAGTCCCATCACTTCATGGCAAGTAGATGGGGAAACAGTGGAAACAGTGACAGACCTCATTTTGGGGGCTCCAAAATCACTGCAGATGGTGACTGCAGCTATGAAATTAAAAGACACTTGCTCTTTGGAAGAAAGGCTATGACCAACCTAGACAGCATATTAAAAAGCAGAGACATTACTTTGCCAACAAAGGTCCATCTAGTCAAAGCTATGGTTTTTACAATAGTCATGTATGGATATGAGAGTTGGACTATAAAGAAAGCTAAGCGCTGTAGAATTGATGCTTTTGATCTGTGGTGTCAGAAAAGACTCTTTAGAGTCCCTTGGATTGCAAGGATATCCAACCAGTCCATCCCAAAGAAAATCAATCCTGAATATTCATTGGAAGGACTGATGCTGAAGATGAAATTCCAATTCTTCGGCTACCTGATGTGAAGAACTGACTCATTGGAAAAGACCCTAATGCTGGGAAAGATCGAAGGCGGGAGGAGAAAGGGGTGACAGGATGAGATGGCTGGATGGCATCACCGACTGGATGGACGTGAGTTTGAGTAAACTCCAGGATTTGGTGATGGACAGGGAGGCCTGGTGTGCTGCATTCCATGTGGTAGCAAAGGGTTGGACACAACTGAGCAACTGAAGATCATATAGACTACACATCTAGTGTGATTTCCCCTTTTCATTGCAATCAGGGTAGAAATAAGTGAATGTCAGTTTTTAGATAAAAGAAAGCCAATTTAGGGTCCGACTTGGCTTAAGTAGTTCCAGGTGCCATAAGTTTGTGCTGTTCCCCTAATCACATCTTATATGACCCTTCTGGGTGGGGGTGTCCTTGTGCGCATCCTGGATTGTTCTCTGAGGGGGGTTCCTTGAGGTGTACACTAGGGGTCTTTTGAACCTTTTGGTGGGGTTCTTGGGGTCCTCTGGGGAGTTCTTCCAGGCCTTCCTGGGAGGTTCTCAGAAGAGTGTCCTCTGGGCTACTCTGGGGGGTTCTTCATGGAAGGGTGCTTGGGGGGTTTTAGAGGTCCTGGGGGTTCTAGGAGGGCTCCTTCCGGCCTTCCTGGAGGGTCTGGGGCTGGTATCCTCTGAGCCTTCATGGGGGTTGTAGGAGGACTGTCTTCCAGGCCTTTATGGGGGATTCTCCAGAGGGTCTTCAGGGTCTTTCTGGAGAGTTCTTGGAATTCCCAGGGGTCTCTTTGGGGGCCCTCCTAGGACGATCCTGGGGAGGTGTCCTCTGGGCTTCCCTGGATGATTCTTTGGGGATCCTCAGGGGGTTCTTTGGGGGGCTCTTTGAGGCCTTCCCGGAGGGTCCTCGAGAGAAGGTGTCCTCCGATTTCCCTGGGGGTCCTCAGCCTTCCCAGGGGGTTCTTTGGGGATCCTTGGGGGGAGCTCTGGAGGGGGCCTTCGGGTCTTCTTGAGGCATTTTCCGGGGGCGGGGGAGGTCCCTCGTAGGGTCTTCAGGCTGACCTCTGGGAGAGCTCATCAGTCCCCTACTCAGGACGTGGTGGGTTAGGCCCTCACAACCGGCAGCACGCCATCTACTGCCTACCCGCCGTGTGCACTCAGTTGGGAAGGGGCGGCCGTCGCGCGTTTGTCGGTGACTTTCCTTTCCCGTGCTCTGTCCGGGCACGCGACGGGAGGCCCGCAGTCCTCAGGTAAGCGGAGGCCGGGGCCGCCTGGGACCGGTGGGGCTGCGAGGAGAGGGGCCTAATGAACCCCGAAGGGCGGTCGAGGCAGGGGACTTTCCGGCTACGCCATCCGAAGACTTTTAGGGTCCTTCCTGGTGGGTGGGGCCAAGCTCCAGATGGGGATGTCGGCAATGCACTAGAGGCGTGGCTTGGCTGTCGGGTGGGGCGGGGCCTCGAATCCCAGGGGCGTGCCTTGGTCCCCTGGGGGCGGGGCTTGGCTCTCTGACGGGGCGTGGCGAGGCAGGGCTCTCCCAGGGGCGGTGCTCGGCTCCCCCGGGGGGCGGGACTCCGCGCTCCTGGGGGCGGGGATAAGGCTCCCTGGAGGGGCTGGGCGTGGCGTGCCGGGGCCGGGCTCTACGGCGGGGCGGGCGGGGCTCGGCTCTCGGGCGGCGCGTGCGCACGGGCGGCGGCGGCGCGGCGGCCGTCAGTCGCCGGCATGGCGGTGTGCGCTCGCCTCTGCGGCGTGGGCCCGTCGCGGGGATGCCGGCGCCGCCAGCAGCGCCGGGGCCCGGCCGAGGCTGCGGCGGCCGACAGCGAACCGGACACGGACCCCGAGGAGGAGCGCATCGAGGCGGGGGCGGCGGCGCTGTCCGGGGCCGGGGGCGGCCGGAGCGCGGGCCCCTCGTCGCCCCCGCGATGCTCGCTTCTGGAACTGCCGCCCGAGCTGCTGGTGGAGATCTTCGCGTCGCTGCCCGGCACCGACCTGCCCAGCCTGGCCCAGGTCTGCACCAAGTTCCGACGCATCCTGCACACTGACACCATCTGGAGGCGGCGCTGCCGGGAGGGTGAGTGCGCCGGGGCGGGGCCTGAGCCCCAGGGGACCTGGCTGGGAGGGGCTGGGGTGGGGTCCCCACGGGCTGAGGAAGGGCAGCTGCCACCGAACAGGGATCCAGAGGGCAAGGTCTCAGCCACCGGGGGCTGCTGTGACCCCGGGGGCCACTGCCACAGATCTGGGGGATGGGTTCTGGACGCGGCGGAGTTCATAGGGTGCTCAGAGAGGGATGAGGGGGTCCCTCAGCTACGGGGGCCAGGACCGAGGGCAGTGACGCGAGCTGGGGCTGGGTTTAGGCCGGGGAGCTAGCTGACGTCCGTGACACCCTTCTCGGTTCCCAGTCCTTGGGGCGGAGCTGACGAGATCGATGAGGGTGAACTTGAATAGTTAGAGGAGCCCCAGGGTTTGGACGGTCTCGAAGGCGAGTACCTGGTCTGTGAAGCGGTGGGTTGTGAGGCAGACATTGCTGGAGCGTATGCCCCGCTCAGGGATGCTGATGTCCGAAGTGAGGGTGGTGAATAGTTTTGTAACAAATTCCCTGAAAACAGCTTTACTTAACCCGGAGTTCAAGGGTCTGTATTCATTTGAACGTTGACAGATCTCTGCTGTTCATTAAACTCTAAAGTTTCACTAAAAAGGATAGGTAAGAAGAAAAATCAAACAATGAAGGACAACAAAGGGAAGAAAGTAAAAAATCGTCAGAGGTCCCTGCTATCAAAGATAAACCACTCTTAAAATTTTGGAAACTGTCTCTCCGTACGCACATATGGAGTCATGGACACATTTCTCCGTTAACGGGACCACCGTATCATTTATGATCTCATAGAGGGTTCAGTATAAAAAAGCTTCATAGTGTTCCACTGCCTGTGTATACCACAGGCTAGTCCTTTACTGTTAAGACTTTTAAGCTTGCAGTTTTTCCTTGTGCCATCGAGACTGCCTTTGCATTTTATAGGAATTCGTGGGACTTATGTGTACCTTTTAGAACTTCTGAGACTATCTTCTTGGGGTGTAGCTTTCTAAAGTGGGGTTGTGGGCAGCAGGGAGGCTGTGCATGTTGATAACACCTTACGTACTCATTGCCCAGCTGTTGGTATTTACATCCCCAGGAAGACTTCACGAGAAGGCTTATTTCCCCGAATCCTCTCCAGAGGGGGGTCAGTCAGTTCATCATCTTTATACCGTAAAGCTTAGTGGTCAACCCTCAGGATTGGTCGTCAGTGGCTAGGCTCTGTTTGTCTGCTCTGAGTTCCTGGACATGCTGCTTCCCTGACCCAAGTGTTATTGGGAAGTGCTGCCCCCGTAGGGTGACTTTGAGGGTTAAATGAGATGATACAGATGAAGCCCTCACACCCTAACTGGTGATGATGCTTCATGGCTATTTTAATTTCACCTCTTTCAGAGGCAAAGAGAGTTCCACCTTTTCATTTGCTTTGTTTTGCATTTTGTACCCTTGTGAGTCCCAGATTTGTCACAGATGTTGCTTTGAGCATTGCAGTTTCTCCATCAGTCAGCCAAACCTGTGTGGTGGTCTCTAAGGGGTTGTCTCTGGGGAAACTGTAAGATATGTAGGAACAGAGGGTAACAAGACTTCCGTGTGACCAGAAAGCTCAGAGATGTGCCACAGAGTAAAATTAACCAGAGGTACAGCTCAGGACAGGTTCTTACAACTTCCAGTGGAAATGTGAAAAGTCCTCCTGAAGATGTAGAAGGACGTAGGGGCAGGTGGAGGATGACCCTTTATCCCTTCCTTTCCTGCTTTTGCGCCTCTCAGCGCAGCTCTCTGGGGACAGCAGACACCGTGACAGCTGAGTCAAGGCCGCCTCTTCACCAAGGTGGCCTGGCAGCCGGGAGAATTTTCACTTTGAGAAATTAAAAAAATGAAAGACAACACATGGTAAAGCAGACACCTTCTTAGTCATCCCCAGTAAATAACAGTTAAGTCTTCTATCATATTTGCTTTTGATTTTTATCCTTTTTTTTTAAAAAAAAAGAAAGCCTTCTAGCCAGCTCTCAAATCCCTCCAGGTCAGCCCTGTCTTTCCCACTCCCAAGAAGCAGCCATGCTTGTGGGTTGAGTTTTCTTGTGTATATATATACCTGTAACACCCCCCAACATTGTCTTATAGCCCTTTAGTTTTTCAGAAATATATCAACCATGAGTATTATGTATCTGCCAACTTGTGTTTTTAAATTCTGTCCATGTTAATACATTTAAATCTGGTTCCATCTTCTTGAGCACTGTGTGGTGGTTCATAATTTGGAGAGGCAATGTGTGGTCCTTTGCTCATTTTTGTTTTTCTCATTGCACACAGGGTGATAGTGAACAATCTCATATGTTTCCGTGGATGCAGTTAAATTTGATAATTTCTCTGAGGAATATATCCAGAATTGGTGTCGCTGGAGTAGTGGGCTATGAGTTTTGTAGTTTTGCTAGAAACTGGCCAGTTATCTTGTGGAGGGTTGGTGGGGGTGATTTTTCACTCCAGATATTAACAGGTGTGTTTTCCTCTTTGCACACCTGTCACGAGCCGTGCACAGGCAAGACACTGAAGGTAACAGGAGTGCTCTGTGCTCATCACAGAGCTGCCTTTGTGGTCTGGGTTCATTATCTTGTTTAATCCAGTGTCCCCTAAATTCTTTCTGGTTTGAACCATTTGTTTTTAAAAATCTGTGCCAATCTGGGTGAGAAACAGCATCTCATTTAATTTGCAGATGGCTGATAACTCATGAAGATGCACATTAAAAAAAATAGAATTATTGGCACTTTTTGGTTTCTCTTATTCGTGTATCCTTAATCTTTGCCCTTTTCCCCCATTGTTATTTTTATTATTATTATTGATTTGCAGGTTTTATTTAATTTAATATGGGTCGATTTCTATTTAATATATACAAAACATTTTCTGATAGTCAATAGTCCTTTACTTTCAAACTTCACTTACAGTCACTTTTGCAAAAGTTACAGCATTAATCAAAGTTATGCACTGGTAGCTTTCAGTTTAAGTAATCATTTTCATCCCGAGGTTATGGAGGTTGTCAACAGCCAGGTCTTCAGTTTCACTTGTTTGTTCTGGTAACTTCAACTTCCAGTTCATCTGGGTCCAACATTGGATGGTTGGCAGTCCTATGTGGCATTCATAGGCATCCCATAGGGTTAGTCTAATCACGACTGGAATATGTATAAGAACAGTCGTGTATGAGACAAGTCTCATTTCTCTGAGCACCTAAACGTCTTCCATCCTGAACTAGACACTTGGTTGTGGTGGGAGATAAGGTCAAAGTCATGTACACAGAGGCAAAAATCGAAGCGGTCCCAGCCTTGGTGAGCAGGAGGTAGGTGGTCGCAGCCTACCGGAGTTCCTGGCTCTGAAGCCTCAGGTCCAACCCTGACACTTGTTAGTGTCCTGGGAGGACGAGTGAGGCGTTAGTGAGTGTACACATTTACTGCTGAGAGTATGCACCTTTGCTTTCTGTGTTTTGATAATCAGTTTTCCCAGAGGAGAAGACAAGCCATAGAAAGGGGCGTGGGGAAGAGGGTGCTGCACACCTGTGTTTTGTTTTTAAAATTTTTTTTAATTAAAAAAAATTTTTTTTCTTACCCATGTGTTTTGTTGCTTCTAAGAGTTTTGGGCTGTGGGCAAGACATGCAAGTCAGAGGCTCTTTTTATTTTTTTTAGTTCTACCACTTTATTGCTACCAACCCATCTCCCTCCACCGTCATGCACACATGCTCAGTCATGTAACCCCATGGACTGCAGGCCACCAGGCTCCTCTGTCCATGGACTTTTCCAGGCAAGAATACTGGAGTGGGTTGCCATTTCCTTCTCCAAGGGGCTCTTTTTAAAATGAGAGGATGACTCGGGGGCAGGTGGAGGGTGGTGGGGGAGGGACCCTAGAAACTTAAAGTGAGGTGGCTGTTTACAGCACTAGTGCGAGTCTCACAGTTTTCAGTGTCCTGGCACTAGTAAATCAACAATAATAAATCAGTAGTTTTTATAGAATTTGGTTTTCTGAGCCCCCTGCCTAATGGAGCTGTTGGATTAAATAGTTTCTTTGGGCAGGTGAAAGAAAGTTGCTACTCAGAAGCCAAATATGTGCTTTTGTTTTGGGGGCAAGTACACCAAATAAGTGATATTTCCCCTCATGGGAAAGCAGAGCAGCTCCGGCCTGCAAGGCGGTGCAGGGTTGGGAGTGAGCTGTGTTTCACCTCTCCCCATTTCTAACCCCTGCCCCCCCTCCCCCCCCCAGCCATGTTTTGATGCATCACTCCTTTGGCTCCAGGCCTCCTGCAGTTACTTGCTTGTGGGGCTATAAATAAGCCATCATTTCTCAGAGCATAGGGCAGAAGCCAAGTCCATTCTTTGCCTTTGACCCTGATGAGGCTTTTCTTGGTTAATACTTTACCATTTAGTTAGTGAATTTTGAAAAGCTGGCCATTTTTAACATGGTTCATCCCTGCAGCACTTCGTGAGGTCTACCTGAGGCTAATGCGTCTAGAAAATTCAGACTGTGATTCCAACTCAGAACGTTCAAATAATAGCAAAAGATATATTTAGAAACAAAGGAAATGCTCACTCATAAAAACATAAGAGACATAAAGTCAGGTTTCAAGTTTATAGTATATAATTTGCCCATTTCTTCTCTTGATGGTAAGTGCCTCAGTGACCCCTGGAATAATATTTGTATAATATTTTGATCAGTTGTAAGTCTAAGGTGGGCTGAAATTCCATCATAATTAGAAATATACTTTCCCCATAATGTTTGAGCTGTATGACAGAAATGGGAAAATCAAAAGTAATATTTAATTTTGTTTTTGCATACAGAAGAAAACACTATTTCTGTTCTGTTTGGTATGCTGACATGAAATGTGAAAAATGTGGCTTTTGATAAATATGGCTGAGCTTGGAAGGATCATCCAGGGAGGAGGTGAAGTGGGCAGGTTGTTGGCTTTGGGAATATTTTATGGTTCTTGTTAAGCAATGCCTGTTGAGCCTGCTTGTTTTGGGGGTGTGGGGCAGGTGGTGGTGTATAAACAGACAGTCCAGGTAGTGGGAGTATCCCTGTCCCAACCAGGAGAAGAGGAAGCCAGGTTGCCTCCGGACACACAGCAGGGTCTCAAAACTGGAGGGAAGCCCTTGTCCTGTCCCTTTGCTCAGTGACAGGGCTACAGGCTCTTTATTTTTGGGAGTTGAATCATGTATGCTGCTCCACAGAGAAACCTAATCCTTCCAGTTAGCAGAGTAGGGGGGTACAGGAGATGCTTCCTCTTAGTGGACATCGCTAGCCTCAGAACAGCAAGCCAGAAAGCACGTCTAGCCCCCAGGAAATGCTGAGCCAAGATCCCCCCTTGGCCATGTTTAACTGGACAAACACGGGTGCCTTGCCAGGAAGAACTGCTGGGCTGTATTCACTGTTTCGCTGTGTTTACAAAGTGGTTACGTAATGCAGTTGAGGATCTTGGTTTGTCTTTCTGGCTGGAAGGAGTGTGTCTTTGGGACTGTGGAGGAACCACTGTCCTCTGATAAGCCTAGGACTGGTCCAGGAGGTGGCCTGGGTTCTCCCTCATGAGTCAGCATCCTTTGCCAGTGGGGCCCTCGCTGTCTGCCTCGTGGTGATGGGCAGGGGAGGAACCCGGAGTAGCCAGCAGGCCTGCTTGCTGAATATTAGTGGGGTGTCAGGGAGTGTCTGAAATCTGAGAGGAGGTCTGGGGAGACATGATGGCAGAGTCAGACTCCTGCTTACCCCCTGGTCTCAGGTCTCAACCCCCTGAGACCCAGCAGGGGTGTGTGTACCAGGAAGAAGTGTCTTAAGAATGACAGATGGGCCTCAGTGGGAGTGGGGCTCCCTTGGCCAGTGGGAGTGGGGCTCCCTTGGCCAGTGGGTGCCTGTCATGGAGCTGGACAGAGTTAGCATCTTCTGGCTGGAGGGGTAAGGCTCCTGTTGGCACTGAGGCTGTTCATCTTTGCAGAGGTGGAGCTGGTTGGGAAGAAGTCGCATTGACTGTGTAGGTGGCATCAGCTGTCCTGGGGAACTGTTTGCTTAGCAGCCTGAATATTCTAAGTGTTTAATAGGAAATGCCCATGGGCCATGTCTAGGTTTGCTTTTTACATTCGTCCATCCTGAGATGAGCTGGCTGCAAAGTGCTTTTCCAGATCTGCTACATTATTATTATTTTTTTCTTTAAAAAGGCATTTCCTGCAGTTACAGTAACAGCTAAGGAAAGCAGCAAGCTGGGGGACACACAGGAGTTTGGAACCAGTGCACTGCTGTTGGAGGGGTATCCTCGGAGCAGGAGGCCTGAGAACCAGTTGCCTGAAACCCCCCCACCCCGAGCCTGGTGGAACCCCCCCCCCCCACCAGCTCCCACCCCTGCCTCTGCCTCCTTTTTTAGCCTCAGAAATTCCAACCATACTTTATTAAGGGTTATAATTATCCCATAATCTAGTACAAACAAAAACGAGCTACATTTCCAATCATTACTGCCTGTTGGTTTTATTTGGGGAGCTGAGTTTACAGCAGGTGGGAGAGGACCCAGCCTCGCATTCCCCCAGCCCCCTTCCTCCCACTGCTGCCTTCCAGGGGCCACGGCTGGGCCCCCCCAGCTTTTCTTCTGCCTTTGCCTTGCCTGGCAGTGCAGTGGCCTCTGCACTGGACCCCCACCTGTGCCTCCAGGTCTGTCTCTGCCGGCTCCACCCACAGGTCGCCCCATCTGGGCGCTTGGCTGCCTGAGCCTGTCAGTGCTCCTGCGTCGCCCTGGACCCCTGTCTCTGGAGGAACAGAATGCCCCCCGTTCCCACTCTCATCCCGTGTACCCCTCACTTGCATCAGAGTCGGTCCTGGCACTGTGGCCGTCCAGCATGGCAAAGCCCTCCTGAGTGGCCTTTATTGCAGCATGGGGCTGAGTGCCCTGTAACCACAGACTCCAGGACTGGTGCAACCTGTGGAAGGATGTCGTTAACTTTGTCACCTTTGGTTCTGACACAGAGCGCCTGCACATCCCAGCCACGGCAGGCACAGGTGCTGGCTCCATTCACCTCTGTCTTTTCTTCCAGGGTCTTGGGAAGTAGCATGTGACCCTTGGGTCCTCCTGTAGGGGCAAGAGAGTGGAAAAGAGAGAAGGAGAAAACTCTCACCCGTCCCTGCCCGTGGAGATAGAAAAGACCTCCTGCACAGTAAAAAACACGTCTGTGGGTGGGGGCTTGGGTAAGACCTGGACAGGGAGGACCTCACTGGACGGGAAGGGAGTGAGGAGGGCCAGGAGCCCCTGGTGGTCGGGTCACGGGAGGATGCAGCTTCAGTGTTGACTCAGCCCAGATTCCTGGCCTGTTTTTCCCTTTTGGCGACACGCGTTGAATAGCTTTTTGGAAATTTCCTGATTGGAATATTTTGAAGTGGCAATTTGATTTTTTTTTAAATTGTGGTAACATATACACAAAGTGAAATGTACCACTTTGACCTTTTTGAAGTGGGTAGTTCAGTGGCATTAATACATTCACATGCTTGTGCAGCCATCACCACCATAGCCAGAACTTTTCCATCTTCCCCAGCGGATGCTCCGTCCCCACGACACAGTAGCACCCCGTTTCCCCTCCCCCAGCGCCTGGCACCCTCCATTTCTACCTTCTGTCTCTATGAATCTGGCCCCTCTGGGGACTTTGTATCAGTGGGACCATACAATACTGCCCTTTTGTGATGGGCTCATCTCACTCAGCACAGCGTCCTCAAGGTTCAGCCAGGCTGTGTCGGGTGTCTGCCTCTCTTCCTTTTTAAGGCTGAGTAATATCCCACTATGAGGATGGACCTGTTTTGCTTATCTGTTATCCATCAATGGACACTGGGGTTGCCCCCACTTCTTGGCTATTGTGAACAGTGCTGCTATAAGCAAGGGTGAACACACATCTCTGAGTCTACTTTAATCTCTTTTGAGAATGCACTCAGAAATAGGGTAATAGCTGGATTCTATGTTTAAATTTCCTCAAGTCTAGCTCAGCCATCCATTTTTCTCCCCCTTTCCCAACCTTTTTTTTTTTTTTTTTTTTAAGACTGTGTTGCTGGTTTTAGAGCAGACACTTTCAAAAAAGACTTTCACAAGCTGCCTGATGTACTAGTTTAGCAAGGAAAGTTTTTGAATTGCTGGCAATTAGAAAGCAGCTGTGGGCAGCATGGTTTGGTGTGCTAACTGTAACCATCTTGGGCAGAAGGGTGAGTTTTTCTGGGAGGGAGGCTCCGTGGTTGTGTAGGTGCACTGGTCTTAACGCTACTTTATGGCATTTCCCCAGTGACTTACGGAAAGGTTTATAGAACTATCAGGGGATGTGGAATTGTTCCTAGCCATTGTTTAAAAATAAAAGTCTTTCCCATCATGTGGAAAATACCAAACATTTCTTGCAGGAACATTTGGGTCAGAATGACCCAATTTGTTCTGCTTTGGTGAATGTATCATCTTTGGGGAGCATTGAGGAAAGCCCACTGAGCACTGCCGTAGTTATTAGCACTGTGTCATACCTTTGCTTTCCTTCCCATTGTCAGTGGCTTTTTTTGTGGTTGGTTTGTCCGCTCGTGCAGGTTTGTCTCCTGGGTGCTATTAACAGCGCCTTTTCTTGACACATTGTGCAGAGAGATTCACAGTGTTTCAGTCATCCAGAGTTCGAGCGGTTGTTGGTAGGCAGCGCGTTGTTTCCCTCAGGTTGGGCGATTGCTGGACTCAGACGGGAAAATGACAGACCAGGTCACCTGCCTTCAGCAACTCGGCACTGGGAGGTGTGCGTGGGGCGGCACCGATGCCTCAAGGAGATACAGGCTGCTGGAGCACGTGGGGGTGCATCTCTGGTCTGTGCCCTGCATCTGACCAGCAGTGTCTGCGTGTATCACAAAAGTGCAACGGGAATTTGCTGTATGGCTAAGGAACTCAAACAGGGGCTCTGTATCAACCTAGAGGAGTGAGATGGGGAGGGAGATGGGAGGGAAGTTCTAAAGGGAGGGGGTATATGTATACCTATGACTGATTCAGGCTGAGGTTTGACAGAAAGCAACACAATTCTGTAAAGCAATTATCCTTCAGTAAAAAAAATTAAAAAAAAAAGAATAAATGAGAGAATAAATTAAAAAAAAAAGAGTGCACAGTTCAGAGGAGAAGTCTCCCCATCCCCTGCCCCCTAGTGGGCTCCCAAACCATCATGTCCATCGTGTCTGCGAGGCAATAAGAGGCAGGTCTTGTTGACCACGTGCACTGGTTGCTGCTGGAAGCCAGGGGAGGAGCTGTCCTTTCAGAACCACACAGCATACAGACCGAGGTGCCGGTCTTGTGTGGTGACAGTTTTGGAGCACACTGTCATTGGTGCAAGGGAAGGACACTGTTTATGGGGAGCACCCAAGGTGGTGACAGCCCCGTGGTTGTCAGGTGGCCGCCTGGCCGTGGTGGGAACTCATGAAGGCCGTCCAGTGTGGGGCGACCCACTCCAGCTCGACCGCCGGCCAGGGCGGGAGTGGCCCTTCCATCTGGTCCCCCACGTGGTCTGAGAGGGTTTGGGGCCTCTCGGTTGCTGGTGACTCATGTGACATGCAGGTGTCACCCCTGCCCCAGGTCACACACAACATGTTTCACTATCAAGTTGCTCACAAGTTCTTGCGACTTGCATGACTCTCTGGAGTGGAGTCCACATTCTTCTTGGCAGGAGGGTAGCACGTGTGCTTTTGTGTGATCACGAGCCAGGCCATGGGCTGTTCGTCAGCAGCGGAGGCAGAGAAACAGGCCCGGTCTCAGGGAGGTTGCCAGGTGGTGACCGCCTTGCCCCAAGTGGCTGCTTCACTGTCTGCAGCTTGAGCTTGGCTGGGACACTGTCGAAATCCTCGCAGCCATAGAAGCATTGGGTTGACGTCAGATGTTCCACTGAAAAGACCAGGCCTTGGCAGCGGGAGGGGCTGTGGTGTGACGAGGTGGACAGCCCTTTGCTGGCCTTCTGGAAGGACTGCTGAGTCACCAACCTCTCTGAGCCTGGGGCCCCTGTTTGAGGTGGGGTAGAGTGCTGTCATGGAGGTAGTATCAGGGTTTTGCTTCAAGGCTACCCTGGGCAGCCCCAGCTGTGTCTTCACTTCAGAGTCAGTGGCTGCACCTGGGTCTGGGGGCCTTTGTGGAACCAGGACACCAGTGATGGTCTCATTTCCATGGGAACACACAGCATTCACCGTGTTCATGAGCTGGTTGTCTGGTTGTGGGTTTGAGCGATTAGGTTTCCAGAGCTTATCAGAACAGACAATGCAGATTGCCGTTTCATTCAGAGTGATGTTGTCTAAAAATAGAACAGTGGCTTCACCGTTGAGTGAGGTGTTGACTGAGTGTGGAGAAGGTCTGTAAAACCTCCACAGTGGGAGAAGGGTCAGGCTTGGAGGACACGGCCAAGGCTGAGGCATGCCCACCCCATCCCCTCCCCTAGTCTTTCTATTGCTGCTGCTTTTCTTGACTGTAATTCCCAGCAAACGTTTCTTGTTACAGAGTACGGCGTTTGTGAAAACTTGCGGAAGCTGGAGATCACGGGCGTGTCTTGTCGAGACGTCTATGCCAAGCGTAAGTTACTCTGTTGTCGTCTCCCACTGACTGGTTCCAGAGGCTGACCCTCACTGAGCAGCACCCACGTAAAGTAAAAGCCCACGGGCCAGTTCTCAGAGGCCCCCTTAAAGTCAGAGGTGACACTGTGGAGCCAGCACAGGCATGACAGCACTGGGGCTCTCTTCTCCCCGTTTCTGGCCAAAGCATGACCCTGATTTTGCAGCACAAGTGCATCAGGTGTCATTTATCTGGAGACATGGTCGCCCTGAAAACAGCTCTGGGGGGCTCAGAGGTACCCCCTTCTGGGTCTTGGCCCGCAGCCTGGTTGGGGACGTGGCAGCAGGAGTGACCATGACGTGTGACAGCAGCTGGGCCCCTCCTCCCTGCCCTAGCCCCTGTCCTTCCTCGGCTCGTTTCCTGCAGGAGTGGTGAGCCCCCAGTCCCCGCCCCCATTTCTTGTCTCCACCACTTTGCCTTCCAGAGTTGCCAGCAATGCTCCCTGATGCCCAGAGCCCCTGCCCCAAGCATCTCTTCTCTGGCCCTCCCTCAGGTGTGAGGCTGTTGGCACTGATGCCACCCAGGGTCCCACGGGGTAGCCCGCCTCTCCCTACCTGGGCTGGGGTGGGATGCACTGTTAACCCTTGGGGCTGGGTTGTAAAGGACAGTGTAAGAAAGACCTTTGGCCTAAGGGAGACCTGCTGAGTTCTCTGGAAAGGACCTTAAGTGTTCATCTTTAAAGCACCTTGGTAGAGTTTGGTTTTCACTGTCTTTTGCACTTTGTACCAGTTGTGCAGAGAACATGCAGACCAGGTGGTGCTTCTCCCTGAGCTGCTTCCCTAGGGAGCCAGGGCTGGGCTCCTGTGTGGGGACACCTGTGATTCAGTACGGGGGGCTTCCTGGGGAGCCGGGGCGGGCTGCTGTGTGGGAACACCTGTGATTCAGTACGGGGGGCTTCCTGGGAGGCCAGCCCTCCTCACGTGGCCCACACCCGCTGCACAAGCAGAGTGGGCCACGGTTGGCCCCTGAATCCACGCTGACTTCCTCATCCCCTCAGACTTCTCTCTACCTCAGTCCCATGACCACTTGGGGGGGTGTTAGATTGGCAGGTGTCCCTGGGTTAGAGTTGCTCACGAGTTGGGAAATCTCCTGTCAGAGTCTCTGGGTCTCCATGGATCTTCCCCTGAGGAGCCCAGGCACCCTGGACACAGGCTGTTCTTGGTGTTGATGCTCAACTGTACCTTCAAGGCGGCCACGTCCCCCCCACGCCCCCGCTCCCACCGGAGCCCTGCATGTCCCGGCCCTACTTCTGCTGCCTCCCAGCACCCCCCCTGGGCTGCATCCTTGCCCACCATAGCCACCATCCCTGCCCCCCCCCGCCCACCCCCACACCTGTCCTTGGTCCTGGACCCAGTGATGGTCTGCACAGGCTTTCCCGCTCCTCCTTCCCTGTACACGTTCGCACTTTGGCTTTCTCTCTGACCTCTGCTCCATGTCCCACTCCCCAAGAAGACGTGTCTCCAGGGCAAGTGGATCTGGGGGCCCTAGTGGTCACTCCTGGGAAAATGGAGTTCCTTCCAGTCCTCTGGTCTTAGGGACGAGAACAGTGCTCCTTTGAATCCTGCAAAGCCCAGAGTTCCAGGGGTGGAGAGCTGGTTGTGTACCCTCTCCTCCTGCCCTCTGTCCTGGGGGTGTCGCCAGGGCCCCGCTCCGCTCTCGGCTCCAGTGTTGCTCCCCAGAGTCAGAGTCTTTAAGTCCGGAGAGTCCAGGAGGCCACCCTCGCTGTGGACATTGGTATCTGTCTGAACCACACTGGCCATAGCAGCCTCTGTGAGCACAGAAACGAGAGGCTTCCTGGATTTGGGAAATGGTCAGCTGTTTCCTTGAGGGTCTAATACGACAAGTTCTTATCATCTGGCCACTTGAGTTTGTTAGGCCATTTGATGATATCATGACAAAGTGACTTGAGTTCCCTGTAAGAGCTGTAAGCCCTGAAATAGTCCTGGAGGGAGGCTCACATCCGCCTGGTGTTGGGGCTGAAGCTCCCGGGGGAGAGCACGCATGAGAAATTAAGGCCCCCGCAGAGCTCATCTCAGCTGTGGGCAAAGGGGCTGGGGCAGCTGTCCTGTGGAAGGGATGTCTGGGCACAGTGGATGGGCAGGTGAGGAGGAGAGGGGCGGTCCAGCAAGAGGGGACAGGGCCACAGCGAGGTCACAGGCAAAGCAGGACATCTGGAGAGGTTGTAACTGCTGGCTCGCAAACCCTCGAAAGTGGTTGCCAAATGCAGAGGACAGTTTGCATTGTCTGTTATCCAAACACTTTCCCAGAGTGTCTGATCTGCCCCCGCCAGCGTGAGCTTCAGCTTCCATCCTCACAGCCCCAGAACCGTGTTTCTTTGAGTTTGCCTTGAGGACCTTGTCCTTAGCTTCCGGAAGAGGTGATGGAAGAAAGTCACCCCTCTCTTGCTTAGATAGTGGGCCCAGCTACCTTGATTCAGGAGCGAGGGGTCTGACTGAGTTCGGGGGCTGGCAAGTACTGTCCTTCAGCACAACCAGCACGCTCAAACACAGCAGGTGAAGGACATGCCAGGTATGCACCGGGCAAGCCTGGGATCCTAGCTGGGACACAGGGCTCCCTACACAGTCACCCCAATATCTGTGAGTATGACCTCTGCCCTCCCTGCTCAGCGAGCCTGGTTATCGTGGTGGGTGACGGAGAGAGAGCGTGGGGTTGGGGGAGTCCCGAGTGGGCCTGTCGTGGAGAGTCCCCAGCATGGATCACTGACTGGCAGCAATGCCTGTCATCACGATTCCTCCTGGCCAGGCCTGCCACCATGGCGAGTGCCCCCGCAGGTTCCGGGGGTCGAGGACGTAAGGGAAGTGTGTGACATGGGTGAGCGTGTGGTGAGTCCAGTCGAGGAGGCGGAAGCCCCCTCAGCCCCTTGCCTGCTGTGTCTGTTCAGGTATAAACCCGCGCGTGAAGTCGGGACGTTTCATGAGAATTCTGCCCGATTACGAGCACATGGAGTACAGAGACGTGTACACCTGCCGTACGTACCCCCACCCCCAGCCCCACCCCGGCTTCCGCTTCTGTGGCGAGCACGGCCGAGATGCTGCCGGTAGGGCCTGTCACTCAGGCTCTGGTCCTGGCAGCGGGCTGACCTCCTTGGCTTTTGCTGGTTTTCACCTCCTGAGTGGCGTCCCTGGGGCAGCTATACAAATGGGCTGGGTTTCCGTAGCCGCTTTGGGTTTGGGGTTGTAGCAAGCACGAGCGTGTGTTGCTGTGTATTTTAACATTTATTGCTTCTTGAAACAGTAGGAGCCTTAAAACCTACCTCTTCAGAGATGAAGTGTGAGTGTTCACATCCAGGCTTTGTAGTCATCACGTGTTAACAGTAGATGTCAATGTAAAAAGTTTACACACACATATACACACGCAACAAAAGTACCTAGAAATGGTGGGTATTTTCTCCTTTGACGGGCACCACTTGAGCTCCAGACATCTTCCTAAGCCGTGTTCCACGGGGACGAATGCTGTCTCTGTATTGGGCTGAGCCAGGACGCACCGGAAGCTGTTTTCATGTTTTCAAGAAGCACAGGGAGTCCCCTCCTGCTCTTTTCCCCATGCCCCCGGGCATCCAGGGCCCAGCATCATCTGCGTTGAGCAGACCCGCTCCTGAGTCTTAGAAAAGCATAGTTTCCAACAAAATCTGCTTAGAACAGAGAGAGTAGAGTCATCAGTGGAATTTCTCCGAAACCCCACCAGACTCCATGTGCTGGTCAGTCCTGTTTTACTCAGGGGTCATCCCAGAGTCTAGGCAGGGCTGCCCGGGTGTGGGCAGCGTGCTCTGGGGCGCTGTGTGGGCACTGTGCACTAATAAAGCCGCCTCATGTGTCACCCAGGCCCAGGGGACTGGTGCGGGAGTGGTCACCACAAGCCCAGGCTGGGCTGGCCAGCTGAAGACGTGAGTTCTTTTCCTTTTCTGGCCCTCTTGGGAGTGGGCTCTCTGGAGCACTCTGTCCTGGGCTGTGCTGTCCACCCCCCGCCCAGCAGTCAGTGAGCCAGGCGCCGTCTGCAGCCCCATGGGACAGACAGTGATGCTCCGGGTTTTGATGAGAACAGTGGATCGATGGCGCTGGCTGTGCTGAGGGGAACCAGGTGTCGTGGGCTTCTAGACACAAACAGACGAGCACTTAGAGGTTATCGTGTCATGGGGCTGTCACAGGCTTCTTCCAGGGCTTAGGCTGTCAGGCTGATGTGGAATTCTGACGCGCCTCTAGGGGTGACCAGGACCAGGAAGTGCCTCAAGTGGTTTTGAGGGGTGTCCTTTTCTGTGCCCAGAGGGTGGAAAGAAGCTTCCTGCAGTGATGAGTATGTGTCCTGAGTCCCGATGGTTCACCCTGCTTCTGGGAGACCACATCTCGAGTGTCTGGACCAGAGCCGCATGTGCGCTGTCCCCATTGTTTCTAGCTGACGCTACGTTTAGGACCTGGTTTATCAGGGGACTGCTGGTGCCTCAAGCTGTTAGTGTAGTTATAAAAGCGCAGCAGAAGGCCTGGAAGATCTAGAGCAGTGACAGTAACCAGTTGTCAGCATTGGTTGCCTTTCTCAGATAACTGGTCTGTTATTTTAGATGGTCTGCTAGACTATCGGGAAAATTAGCATGCGTGAAAAAAAGAAAAATCAATTTCAACTGAAGTTGAGCTTCTGTACGCCCAGGTGTTGTTCCAGGTTCTGGTGTCCTAAGGTGTCCTAACTGTGGGCTTCTTGACGTCCGTGCTCTGATGCTCTCCCGAGCTCCAGAGGCGTCTGCTGTGATGACTGGCTTATGAGGAGCGAGGCCCTGGACTCTGCCTTGTCCACTTGGGCTCTGCCTGGAGCTGTGGGGCCTCAGGTCCCCAGGTCTCCGGAAGTCTTCTGCGCCGCATTCCCCTGGACCTGAGAGACTCTCTGCAGCCTTGTGTCCCAGATCATCTCCTCTTGGGGTGTGTGTGTGTGTGTGTGTGTGTGTGTGTGTGTGTGTAGCTAACTGACAGTCTTGACAATCCATGTCTGTAAGATGTTGGGATTGTACTGGGGGTGTGTGTGTTGCCTTTACGATGGTTCTAGCACATGTCTGTGTGTGTGAATCGATGGTGCACTTTGAACTTAAAAATAACCTCGTGCACCTATAGGGCTCTGGGTTTTGAGGCTCAGACCCAGCATTCCGGCAGTGCTCCAGGTTGCTCAAGTAGACATGAGGTGTTTGGTGGAACATCAGCCCCACGGGTGAGGAGATGGCCAGGCCATTTTTAATCCTCAGGTATAGATGACACGGGGTGGAGTCGTTGGAGGGGAAGGCCTCTCCAAAGACCAGTCTGCCAAGCGGAGCTGAGAACACATTGCAGAATGGCTATGGAGAAAGGCAGGAGACCATCAGTAAGGATAAAGCAGAAGGGTGTTCCTGGAAGGGGCTGTGGGCACCAGCGGGATGTGTGTCTGAGAGAGGAGAGTATGTGTCTGTGGGATGTTTCTCCTGACTTCGTTCTGTGTATCGATTTTGTATCCTGCCACATTATGTAATTCATTTATTCAGTCTAAGTTTTTGGTGGTGTCTTTAGGGTATAGTGGGCTTCCCTGGTGGCTCAGAGGTTAAAGCGTCTGCCTGCAATGTGGGAGACCTGGGTTCGATCCCTGGGTCGGGAAGATCCCCTGGAGAAGGAAATGGCAACCCACTCCAGTATTCTTGCCTGGAGAATCCCATGGACGGAGGAGCCTGGTAGGCTACAGTCCATGGGGTCGCAAAGAGTCAGACACGACTGAGCGACTTCACTTTTGCATGTCATCTGCAAAATGGTGACAGTTGTATTTCTTCCTTTTCAACGTGAACACCTTCTATTTCTTTTTCTTGCCTGATTGCTCTGGCTTGGGCTTCCAACCCTACGCTGAATGAACATGGGGAGAGTGGGCATCCTTGTCTTTTTCCAAAAGCTTTTTGCTTTTCGTGTTTAATGTGCTGCTGGCTGTGGGTTTGTCACACATGGCCTCTATTGTGTTGAAGTATGTTCTCTCCATATCCTTTTTATCATAAATGGATGTTGCATTTTGTCAAAGACCTTTTCTGCGTGTATGGAGAGGCTCACGTGGTTGTTAGCCTTCATTTTGTGAATGTGGTGTGTCGCATTGCTTGATTAGCGGATGTTGTGTCATCCTTGCATCCCTGGATAAAACCCCCTTCATCATGGTGTGTGGTCCTTTTTGGTTTGCTGATACTTTGTTGAGGATATTTGCATCTGTGTCCAGCAGGAATATTGGCCTTTAATTTTTTTTCTTGTGGTGTCCTTGTCTGGTTTTAGTATCAGGGTCATGCCAGCCTCACAGAGTGAGTTTGGAAGTGTTTTTTCCTTTGATTTTATTCCAGCTACCAAGAGTTTCTAGCAGTTGACAGGCGATACCATCAGTTGCATGTAGGGTTTTCCTTTGGGCCTGAAACCTCAGTTCTGCACGACAGATGTAGTGATTCAAGAATGATGTTACGGCCTTGCTGGGTGGTGGGCTGGCTGCCCTGAGTGTGGTGGGCAGTGGCAGCTGCTGGCAGGACAGCAGGGAAGAGACTGCTCAGTCTCAGCTCATGTCGGGGAGAGTTGGGTCTTTTAGGCTGGGTGTTGTCGAGTGTGTTGGTGTTTCCCACTTGGCTTATTAAGTGGCCCTTCCCCTTGGCAGATGAGAGTTGGCTGGCCCTGACTAGGACAGAGTGTTTTTCTGTTAGCTCCTGGGCTGAGAGGTCCCTTAGCCATCTTGGACCATTGTTTCTGTTGTGGTAGTGGTAGTAGGGTGACCTGAGAGCTTGGGCTGGTTTTCTGAACACAACAGTGCTGACCTTGGGGATTGGTGGTTGGCAGGGTCTCTGAGCTGCTGCTCCTTCTGGAATGCCCAAGTCCTGCTTTGTGGGGCTGAGACCAGGACCATTTTCATTGTTCTCACTGAGTTAGTGTGGTTCTCTGGTTTCTGGTTCCTTCGCCTGTGAACTGGAAGGCCTGTCTTCCCTGGATTCCTAGGAGTTGGGCCCTTTGAGCACACGTGCTTCTGGTGGGAAAGCCCTGGAAGGGTCTGATCCCGTCCACTCGCTGGCTCAGGTCCCAAGCCCGCTGTCTGCTCGTGAGCCGGTGTCACGTGTGTCCCATTCAGCATGTGTGTGTGTGTGTTAGTCGCTCAGTCATGTCCGACTCTTTGTGACCCCATGGACTGTAGCTCGCCAGGTTCACCTGTCTATGGATTTCTCCAGGCAAGAATACTGGAGTGGATTGCCATTTCCTTCTCCAGCCCCGTTCAGTAAGTGGGACTGAATCCTGTTTACTCGCCTGTCTTGAGTGGTCAATGCGTGTTTGGAGACAGTGGAAGGAGGGCTTGTTGAGCTGGGGATCCTTCTCCAGGCTGGGGAGCCCTGGGGTGTGTTGAGCGCCTGGGCCAGGAGGTGCTGGAGACTCTGTCCTAAACCCGAGGGCCCCTCCTCTGCCTGAGGCAGAGTGCGGGCTTGGGTCAAAGGCGAGCCCGAGGGCAGGCGCTTGAGCTTGTCCGTGCTTGTTCCATCCTGTGGCCTTGGCGCCTTAGAGCCAGCCTCCCAGCAGGCTGGGCACAGAAAGCCCCCACGCACTCGGCGCTGCCTCCCCCTCCTCACCCTGGAGTTTCGTGTGACTCAAGTAGACGCTTCAGTCCGAGGGCCGCCGGGCTGTGTTGAGTCTTTCAGGTCGCTTCTGCTGGACTAACCCTGAGACTTTCTGAAGAATGTGTTGTAAAACACAGGTATCACGTTATCTTAGGGAATCGTGTGCCTCTGGGCCAGCGCGCTTCCAGCCCACTTGACGCGGGTGGTCTCTGACGTTCCCTCCAGTTGTCCTGGGGGCCCAGGCTGGGTGGGCCAGCCTCGTGTTGGCAGCAGCCAGGGGCAACCCTTGTGTGCTCACCTGCATAGAGCTTGCAGTCCAGAGACAGCTGCTGCTCTCGGCACGCATGGGAGGCTGGACCTTTTTTCAGAGAGATGCTGGTTTTAAAGCAGAAGAAGGAACTCCCCTTTGGAAATTGCCGAGTCGGTGGCAGATTCTTTGAACAGACTTTCCAGGGGCTTCGGGATCAGGTTGATTGATCTTGGAAAGATGGGAGACTGGAGACAAGAGAAGGCCATGCTGTCTGGGCCCGTTTGATTTTTTCTGCGCAGTTCTATGGCAGCATTTTAAAAACATAACAGAAAAGTAGAGGGAGTTGTGCAGTGAGCACCCACTTACCTGACTCTGTAGCTCTCTGCCCCACTTCACCCCCACACACCTGTCCATCCATCCATTGTATAATGTTCTGTGTCTCTAGGTAAGTGGCAGACGTTAGTCTGTTTTACCCCTAAACACCTGCATGTGCACTGCACCGTCTGGAGCTCAGTATTTGCTTGTGACTCTGACCCTGCTTATTATTGCTTGTTTAACAAACAGAAAACCTATCAGGGCACAGTCGTGAGATAGCCAGTGACTTTAATGTGTGTCTTGTAAGCCAACTCAGAAGACGCATGTCCTGAAACTGCAACCTTGGGGAGGCTGGTGGAACCTTCCCAACAGTCGTCTGCCCGCCCTGCAGGCTCGGGCTGGTGCTGGACCCGCTTTCCCCATCCCTGTACCCCAGACCAAGTGGTGGCCGCGGAGCTGCTGTCTGGGCTCGGGTCCCTCCGGGCTCTGCTGCCTGGCCTTCCTCCCTGAAGTTGTGATGATGCAGCTCCTGCACTCGGAGACCATCCACGGCTCCCCCTGGGTGTTAGCTAAGGTTCTCAGACACAGAACCAGTTCCTTCATATAGAAAGAGAGCAGTGTAAGAAATTGGATTGCACAACTATGGAGACCCTGATCAATCCCAGGATCTCCAGCCTGGAGACCCAGAGGAGCCAATGGTGTAGTTCCAGTTTGAAGTCCGGCAGGAAGAGCCCATGTTTCGGTTCAAATCCGAAGCTTGGAAAAGACCAATGTCCCAGCTCAACACAGTCAGCCAGGAGAAAATTCCCCTGTGTTTGTGGGAGGGTTAGCCTTTTTGTCCACTTCAGGAAGAGCCCACGATTAGAGTTTGAAGTTAGAAAAGACTTATCTCCCAGCTTGCAGCTAGGCAGGAGGAGCTCCTCAATACTCGTGGGAGCACCAGCCTTCTGCTTGGTCCTTCAACTGATTGGATGTGGCCTACCACACGAGGGAGGGCAATCTGCTTTTTCTGTCAGATGGCAGATTGAAATGTCACCGTCATCCAGGAACACACAGGAATAATGTTTGACCAAGAATGTCTGCCCGCCTCCTGCCCCCATGGCCACATCCAGTTGACACATGAATTCTAGCACCACACACTGGCTATGGTGAGACCCCAGACCCTGCAGCTGGCAAGCAGGGCCCTGCATGAGCTGGTTCACTTCTTTGTGCACTTTGCTCATCTTTTCACTTTTTCACTTTTCACTGTTCACTCCACAAATACCTGTGCAAAGGAAGTGGAAGTGAAGGACTTTTCCCAGGGCATCTGCTGCACTGGCCATGGCCATGGGCATGCAGTGGGATCTCAGGTTGGCCTCAGGTGCCCTTTTCTCTCATTGTCCCCAGTAAATATACATGCACTGCTTTTGAAATAAGGCAGGAATGTGGTGTTTTTTTTTTTTAAAGAAAGATGACCTGATTTAAATCTTACTCTACAGCCCCATTACATTTTGGATTCCACCCCTGGTAAAGAGTCCCATGCTTACTCCCATTGTGGAGACTGATGGGAGGCTCATCACCTCGCCAGGGTGACCACTGCATGTCTTTCAAGGCAACAGCTCCTCATCACTGGAGCTGATCTGCAGAGGCTGGGTCTCAAAATGACCCCATTATCATGCTTTCTAAAGACATTTTTACTCTTAGAATGATTTAGGAACTTGTAAGATTTACTTGAAGCCACATTTGTTTGCGCGGCTCTCTTGCGAGCCTTCATGAGTGACCTCTTCACAAGCCCCACGCCCTGCCAACGCCCTTCCCTCTGATTACTGACTCTGCAGTGGAGGCCGGCTGACTCTACATTGAAGCCCTGTCCTCTCTCTGTCCCTGTAGTGCTTCACCGATACAGACACATCCTGGGCTTGTGGCAGCCGGATATCGGGCCGTACGGAGGACTGCTGAACGTGGTGGTAAGTCTGAAGAGCCTCAGGCCTGGATTCTTATCGATGGGACTTTGTCCACCTGCCCGAGGGGCAGGCCAGAGCAGTTTCCGCCTGACAAATAGTCACAAAGACTCAACGGGCCAGGTGTTATTTTCTAATGAGCAAAGATTGTTCTAAGTAGTTCTTGGCCCCCCGCCACATCCAGGGACATCATGATGCCAAATGCCTTACCTGGTCCCTGCCTCTTGGACGCCAAAAGCCATTGATTGTCACAGGCCCCGGACACTCCCGTCTTGGGTCGTGCACTGGCCCTTTGCCCTAAATTAGGGTCTGAAAGGACAGGAGGCAGCATGGTGCCCTCAGAGGCTGGCCCTGGATGGAAGGCCCATGCTGGCTCCACTCCAGGGACCGCACAGCACAGGCGTGGGGTGTGGCAGGCACCTGTCCCTCCTCTGCAAGCCTGCCCCCTGCCTCCTCAAGCAGCATTTTAACTTCCCTTTATTCAGTCTTTATGGCTGGTCCCAGCAGGAATGGCTGTTAGATATAAGCTTCTTGGTGGTAGCCAGGAGAAAAGTCTTTTGGTTTTAATCTTTATATGCTCCCTGATGACTTGCCTATCTTATGTAAAAAACTAGCTGATCAGTTTTTGGGTCCGTTTGAACAAATCCAGACCTGACTTTCCTTGGCTTTAACCGGAGTAGGCATCGAGGAGGACACGGCCCTCACTGGTGTTCTTGCTGGCACAACTACAGCCTCCAGGACAGAAGCCGGGAGGGGCCTTGTACTGAGCTCCAGGCGGGCGCCCATGCCTTGGTGTCACTGTGGCCGGCGGTGCAGGGAAGACCAAGCCAGGGGTCCTTCCGGCAGCCTGGTGTCCGTTCTGCTTGCCTCTCGCTGCATGTACGCCCGGTGGCCGGAAGCCTGAGTCCAGGGCTCTGGCCGCAGCTCGGGTCACGGCTGGCGGGTCTGCCTTGCTGCAGCTCTCGGGGCCCCGGGAGCCTGGTTCATGTGGACTGCCAGGTGACTCTGGTGACTCTGGGTTTTGCTCACCAGGTGGGGTTTGGTTAGGGATAAATATTGCTTCATATTCTTTATAATGTGGTGGAAACATCTGTTGAGAAACTCGCTTCACATTTATTTAATATTAATACCGCCAGGGAAGCCTTGCTGTTAGAACGTTCTCCCGGGGACAAGCCAGACATCTCCCAGTGTGGGCACATCCATCCTCTCCTTAGTTTCAGGCCGGGAGGGGGTCATTGCTTTTCTTACCGGCAGTGAGTAACAGAGTTGTGTGTGGTTTTTTTTTAAGGGCTTCTGAAAGCAGGGGATAATCAGGGGAAAGTAGAGCCCATGACAAAGCACTGCCAGCTAACCCCCCTCTCAGACAATTATGACTGAGCTCTGTCCTCCTCTGTCACTGGGGCCAGAAGCTGGGGACTCAACCCCCAGGGAGGCAGGACTGAGCGGGGGGCCACTGTGTGGGTGGCAGAGGTGCCCCCGCCTCTGCACGAGAACGTGCGCTTGCTGAGTGTGGTGCCCGGGGACTGCCCCTCCTTTGTCCCTGTCACTGCTTTTATCATGTGGCACTCTAAACACACATGGGGCGGCAGGGTGATGCCCAGATGCCCACCTCCTGGCAGCTGCCCTGGTGCCAAGTTCACGGCCCCTTTGCCTTTTCTTTTCGGTATTTTAATGCAAACCCCAGGCCCCTGTCAGTCCATGTTTGTGCTTCAGCGTGGGTCTCTAACTCTGGCACTCACACACGTGAGGTCTGACCACAGCTCACTAGAGCGGCACTGGTCCTTGGGTCACCTGAGGCCCCGTCCACGCTCGGGGTTCCCTGCCTGTCTCAGACCCACCCTCAGCTGCTGGCTCGGCCACCTCAGGATCTAAGCCAGGCCCTCCTGCTGCTCGTTGGTTTTGGCTCCTGAGTCTCGCCTGGCAAGAGCAGGCCCCGATTCTTCTCGGGTCAGCTGCCCCGTTGGGGGTCGCTCTCTGAATCGCTCCTGCTCCTGGTGTCTTTGGCTCCCCACCGCCATCCCCCATGCCCACTTCGGAGCTGGATGCTCTCTCTAAGGCTTGCTTGGATCCAGGTCTCACCACTGTATTTTCTAGTTAAAAATTAGTTAATTTCTTCAGCTTGGTTTAGTATAGTTACCAAAACTGTGAGGTCCATAAAGTGTACCTTGTGGCGATTTGAGGCACAAGTAACATCATGGAAGGAGTCGCCCTTCCAATCAGTCAAGGTACCCATCACCTCACAGTTTGATCCCTTTGCGAGGGGTGGGGAGAACTGTGATTTCTGTTTCTCAGCATATTTCAGTGATGTGACAGTGTTACCAGCTTTAGCCACCACATTTCACGTTGGGTAAACTACTTAAACTAGTTATTTAATTAATAATTAATTAATGGCAGGAGAAGCTGTGCTCCTCCTGCTGCTCTGGGTCCCTGCAGGACTGGGATGTGGATGCGGCTGGTCCTCACTGTTGGGGGGGGTTAGGGCGGGGATACTGTGCCTCACCCACCCCCACCCTCACCCTCGTGTGGACCTGCGTGCAGGTGGACGGCTTGTTCATCATTGGCTGGATGTACCTGCCTCCCCACGACCCTCACGTGGATGACCCGATGCGGTTCAAGCCCCTGTTCCGAATCCACCTGATGGAGAGGAAGTCGGCCACGGTGGAGTGCATGTACGGCCACAGAGGGCCCCACAACGGCCACGTCCAGGTGAGGCTGGGGCTCCTCGCTGCTCCCTGGGGCCCAGTGCCAGCTGCCTACTGGGGTCTTCCCAGAAGTGCCCCCTGCCCGGGTCGGTCAGCAGGAGTGGGGATTCAGGCTTGGCCCAGTCCTTCTGGGTGCTGTCGACGCTGCTGCCCCGCCTCAGAGATTCACTGGCTGGAGCCGTCCCTGCTTCTGCCTCCACTTAGAACCATTTGTCCTTCCAAGCGAGGTTCTTTTCTCCTTCTTTGCAAGGGTGTCTGCTTGGAATAAGACATTTTACTCTTGGGTGTGGGCCTGGCAGATAGCCACTCTCGAGCGAGTGAGCAAACGGGCGTCCTCCCTGTCTCAGTAGGAGAGTGCAGCTCTAGGACGCCCCCTGGGAGCAGCAACGCCTCCCCCTGGAAGGAAACCTGCGCTCAAGGGGGTCCTGAGTACCCTTCTAGGACTGCCCATGATCTGGCGGCCTCCGGGGCCCCCAGATGATGGGGGCATGGGAACGGGAGGGGCTGATGCACCCCTGCTCTGAGGGTGCCACTGGGGCTCACTGGTGACCCTCTCTCCATCTTGTGGACACTCAAGATCGTGAAGAAGGACGAGTTCTCCACCAAGTGCAACCAGACGGACCACCACAGGATGTCTGGCGGGCGGCAGGAGGTGAGGCCGACCCTCCTGTCCCAGGGGGTGATGTGAGGGTGGACGTGTGAAGGGAGGCCGCCTCCCGGGCTCATCCTCGTAGTGTGGATGTGTGTGCCGGGCTGAGGATAAACACGCCGAGTAGAAGTGGTTCTCTGACTGCTTCTCCATCGCCCCTTTGACAAGAGGCCCAAGGGCTGTGGGGTCTCATCACAGGTGTGAGTTGCAGGGAGACCAGAGGCTTTATCGGGATGAACCCCTTACGGCCAGAGGCTGGGCTGCCTGAGGTGCTGGGGGGTCCACCCCAGAGTCCCGGGGCAGGGAGCTTGCTGTCTGGCCCACAGTCACTCTGTCCATCTCAGCTGCTTGGGGTCTCTGTGCTGGCTCCTTCTGCTCCATCTCTCCACCTCTCTTTGTCTTTCCTCCAAGTGGGGAGTTGGAGGATGAGGTTCTTCGCGTGTCAGTTGAGACGTCTCCACTTAGCTGAGTCTTGCCAACCTAGAGAGTGGCTTCAGGCTCCAGGGGAAGAGGAGTTCTGATGGCTCTGAAGATAAAGTGAAAGCCTGAGCCGCCCTGTGCTCTGATGGTTGATAAAATTCTGGGCCACAGTGGTGCTTCCTAAGGGAGTGGAGGACTCCTGGTGGCCTCAGAGGGCAGGAAGGTGAACGGGCTGTGCTTATCACTGTCTCCAGGCGGAGACCTGTCCTTTGCCCCTGCAGGCCCTACTGGCTCTCACCCCTCCCTCTGCTCAGGAAGGAAGCCCCACCCCAGCCCTTCTCTGCCCTTACCAACGCCCAAAGCCTGCTCTGCATAAACTGCATCCTGAGGCTTGCCAACACCCCGCCCCCACCTCCACCTCCCCACGCTCTGGCCCCAGACTCCAGTTCTGGGTTACCTACTAGCTTTGTGCCACTTCCAAGGCCACATCCAGACTGTGTTGGCCCCCTCAGGACTGGGGTGTTTGGCTTGCTCCTTACCTGCCCCCCCTCACGCTGCAGCCTTATCTCTGGGCCCCTGAGGGCAGTGCAGGGCCTTGTCTTCTCAGACCCCGGCCTTGCGCCTATTGTCTGACTTCCATTGCTGATGGTGCCTGCTTTCTTCCTGGATGGGATGGCGAGGCTGAGCCACAATACCCACCCCCATCTGTCCAGATCCCGCGGCCTGAGGCTTCTGGAAATCGGAGAAGGGGGGAGCTGTGAGGAGGAGCAGGGATGGGAAAGGGAGGAGGGGATGGCGGGTCCCACTCGCGGCGTGCTCGGCCATGCAGAAAGCCTGTGGCGCTGGACGCCCTCAGTTGCACACAGTTGGTTTTATTTTGCTTTCCTTTGTCTTATATACTTTCTCACCACCTTCCCAAAATGATACTTCCTGAACTGTCACCATCAGATGCAGAATGCTCAGAATCCGGAGGGAGAAGAGTGCTGACGTGGCCCCACCAGGGTGGCCTCCAAGTCTATTCTCCATCATCCCTTGTTTCCCTCGGCCTTTGTGATATCACTGTGGTCTATCTAATTTGGATAGTTTTTCTGTTTTTTCATTTTCGTTTGTTTGTTTTTTAGCTTAACTGGTATTCCAGAAACATTTCCCAGTCTCATTAGTATTCTTTACAAACTTTTTTTTTTGACTGTGCTGTGTCACATGCGGGATCTTAGTTCCCTGACCAGGGATTGAACCCTTCCCCCCTGCATTAGAAGCACAGAGTCTTAACCACCAGATGGCCAGGGATGTCTCTGCAGACTTTAGTATTTATGCAGCGTTCTGTTCATCATCTTGCTTTGGTGTAACAACAGTAGGTGTATGACTGTCCTGCAGTTGGATGTGGGGTTTGAGCTCAGCTGTTCCCCTGTCATCTTCTTGACTACATGCTCAAGTGACCTGCCCTCCGGGAGCCTCAGCCCTTGTCTGTAAAACAGGGCCCTGAGATTGCCTATGGTCATAGGTGATTTGGAGGATTGAGTGGTCAATGGCTTAGAGGCAGGCCTGGTTGGAGCCACCCAGGAGAGACGCTGGGCATTATTTTCGTGACTGCTGCCTGGACTCTGCAAAAGCAGAATTGTATAAAAGGCCCTGAAGGTACTCCAGATTGTACTTCGGATTGTTTTCATACGCTGTCAGTTTGCTGTTTACAGCCCACCGTGACGCATGGGGCCCTCTGCCCTGCTGCACTCCTGCCAGCCCTGGCGTTGGCTGTGGCAGAGATGAGATCAGTGAGCATGTGGCCTCGGGTTATTAGCTTTAATTCTGTTACCTGCTAGCTGTGTGGCTCTGGAAAGTTCTGTAGACCAGGGAAGGTGTTAGCACCCAGCTCCTAGGCCACTGTGCAGAACGAGGTGATGGTGGTGGGGTGTTGACTGTGGTGAACCAGCCCTGGATCTGTAATGGACTTCTTGTCTGATATGTTCTAGGCCCCTGTGTTTTTTTTGTGTGGATACATATCTGATGAGATAATTTCATAGTGAGCGTATCTGTTCTGAGTAATTGGGTCTGGTTGGTATTCCTAATGACTGACCTCATGTGAAGGAAATAAGATTATGACGGTTCACAAGCCAGTTTCTTGGCTCTCAGCTCAAGTCTGATTATGTGCCGTGGCAGCACTGAAATCCTTGCTCGCTATATTCCCTCGCCTCCATCTTCATCTGTTATTTCTCTATTTGATTTTTTTTTAAGGGCCTCTCCTCCATGAGCTCAGCCATGTAAGTGGGAGGTTTTGATTTTGATGAAGTCTGACCTGTCAGGTTTTTTCTAAGTTATTGTTTTACCCCCAGACTGCAAAGAGAGTGTGTTTCTCTCTGTTGTTTTCAGGAGTTTGGTTACATTTTGGTCTGTGGCCTGTCTTGAATGGTTCCTGTGTGTGGCGGGGATCGCTTCTTTGTCCCCTGTCATTGTCTGGTTTGTGCCCCATTTGTGGAAAAGAAAGACTTTTTCCCTGTTGGGTGGCTTGGATGCTGTGGTTTAAAGTCCATTCCTGAGACACACGTGGGTGTTTCTAGGTTCTCTCTATTTTTTTTTTTTTTTTTTTGGCTGTGCCACATGTCTTGCTGCATCTCAGTTCCCTGACCAGAGACTGAACCTGGTCCATGGCAGTGAAAACTCAGAGTCCTAACCCCAAGACCACCAGCGAACTCTCTCCAGGTCTGTCCTTAGCTCTGACCTCACGCTCAGCCACCACTTTGGTTACTCTCGCTTTGTAGTGAGTCAGTCACGCTAGCCTGCATCCTCTAGCCTTGTTCTTTTGCAAGGTTGCTCTGGATGTTCCAAATGGATTTCAGAATCAGCTCGGGTGTTTCTCCAGAGAGCCTGATGGGATTACGACTGGCCTGGTGTTGAGTCTGTAGGTCAATTTGAGACAGTTGTGACCTAATACTGAGTCTTCTGGTCCACAGGTGTCTCTGCCCTGTGGGCCTCTTCACCCCCTTTCAGCAGCATCTTGGGGTTTTCGGAGTAGAAGTATCACCCATGCTTTGTGTTCATTCCTAAGTCTGTGTGTTTTTTGAGGCTGTTGTAAATAGGATTTTAAAACTTTCATTTTCCAATTTTGTTCTGTTAGTATATAAAAATTCAGTTGATAATTATTTATTGACTGTGTATTTCTAACAGTTGTTTATTTCAGTCACTAAGTAATTTCTATTCTTTGCCAGGGTTTGGGCAGTAACATATTAAAGCAGTTGACAGATAGTAGCTTTTTTTTTTTTTTTTTTTTTTGGTAAACTGTCTTTGCTTCTGTTTGTAGAGTTAATTCTAGATAGTCACTGGAAACACTGTACTGAGTTAGGAACACATAACTGTGGATTAGCAATATTGAATGTACCGAATGAAACAATGAAGCACTAAATATCCTTTGCATAGCTTGATGCCATAATGAATTATGGGGCTTTGTGGATGCACTATTTATAAAAGTTTTCTTTTTACAAATACACTTACTGACCATAACTAGGAAGACACCTTTTAAAAAGGAAAGTCCACCCATACTCTCTACCCTGCCCATCCCTGTCCTATACTCACTGGGGGCTGCAGAAAGCAAACTCGGCCAGCACGGGGGTCTGATGCACCCACTCCCCCAGAAGCCCGACAACCAGTGTAGATGCCACCGTCTAGTTGGCATGGAAGCGAGGCTTGCAGCAAGTGCTGTGGCCCCAGCCTCCCCGAAGGACGCCCATGGTCCCTGTGTGTCCTTCCCACTGAAGTTGAGAATGCGAGGACCAGAGCCCCGGGTGCCTCAGCAGGGAACGGAGGCTGGAAGCTGGGAGAAAGAATGCATGCACTCCCGTTCCTCCTGCCCAGCTTCCTTCTTCATGCCGTCCATGCGCCATCACAGCAGGCAGCCTCTCCGCGCCCTCGTGTCGGGGTGGTTTTGTGACCTGTGTTCTCTTGGAAGGAATTCCGCACGTGGCTAAGGGAGGAGTGGGGCCGGACGCTGGAGGACATTTTCCATGAGCACATGCAGGAGCTCATCCTGATGAAGTTCATCTACACCAGTCAGTACGAGTGAGTGCAGCTCCTGGCTGGGGGCGGGCAGTCTCTCCCTCTCAGGTGCTGTGTGCACAGGCCCTCTCTTCTCAGTGCTGTGAACACAGTCCTTTTGGGTGCTGTGAACACAGTCCCTTTGGGTGCTGTGAACACAGTCCCTCTCTTCTGGGTGCTGTGAACACAGTCCCTCTCTTCTGGGTGCTGTGAACACAGTCACTCTGGGTGCTGTGAATGACGGCCTTCTCTTTGGGTACTGTGAACATGGACCCTCTGGGTACTGTGAGCACAGTCCTGCTCTCTCTGGGTACTATGACCAGAGGCCCTGTCCCCTGACCCACCTTGGTATCTGTTTTCTGCCTGTCTGACCACCATCACCCACCAGCTGTGTTCTCACAGGCCTGGCCTGTGTGTTAGAGCCTCATGTTCCCTTCCCCATGTCGACCTTGGCAGCCTCATATCTCCCCCTGCTGTCATGCTCTCTGCCCTTGGACCCTGTCCTGCTGCCTCTGTTTAGCGTCTTGGCAGCCTCAGGAATCCCCACCCCAGGGTGTGCCATGCACACCAGGGTGTGCACCCACCTCCAGGGGTGAGTGGAGCTCAGGAAGGAGGGGTGCCCCTGCTCCCACGGGCCTTGGCGGGGACCTAACGCTGCCCACCCTGTGTAGCGTGGCCAGCGGGCATGAGCCGCATGTTCTGCCCCCGTGCCCATGGGCTGTGCCAATCGTGCTCTCATGCTACCCCTCTTCCCCTGCACAGCAACTGCCTGACCTATCGCCGCATCTACCTCCCTCCCAGCCACCCGGATGACCTCATCAGGCCGGGCCTCTTCAAGGGCACCTACGGCAGCCACGGCCTGGAGATTGTCATGCTCAGCTTCCATGGGAAGCGTGCCAGGGGCACGAAGATCACGGTGGGTCCCAGGGGCCGCCCTGCCGGGCCCAGCACCACGTGACTGTGATCACATCATCCTGGCGTAGGGCAGCTCGGGTTGTGCCCCAGCTAGTCACAGCGGGCCTCAGACTGTGGCAGCACTTCCCCGGGGGGCTTGCCGGGAACTTGGTGTCTCGGGTCCCACCTGGACCTGCTGATTCAGGGCCCACCTTTCACACGATCCCCCGGGGATTCTGAACATTTCCAAGGCAGCCTTTCCTGCACAGTCCTCAGCTCTGGCCATACCCCAGGATTCCTGGGGAGACAGAGAAAGCCCTGATGCTGGCCCTACCCCAGAGGCTCTGACCTAATGGGGGTAGGCTGGGTGGGGGGCTCCAGGAGCTCCCCAGGTGACCCTCTGCTTTATCACTTGGGCCCCCACGGCCTGTCTGGGCCTCAGCAGCTTGGGAACACGCCGGGAGGGCCGCTGAGCTGAGTGGGGGCCCTGGACGAAGGGCCCCTTGTCGCCTGTTCCAGGCACACAATCTGGGCTGGTGTTTCCGGCTGTCCCTCCCTGACCGGGGAGGGTTCGCAGGCCTCTCGAGGCTCCATCACTTCAGCTGTCAACATAGGGTGGCTCCCACCCAAGGTCTTCAGTGTAGGGATGCTTGTGGGCCCTCCCAGGGTCACCCGTGGGTACTGTCATTCCCTGTCCTCAAAGGCCTTTCACAGGAGGCTGCCTGCTCTGGGCACTGTTTTTTTTTTAAAGGACATATCAGATATTCCGACTGGTAAGGGGTCACTGCCAAACCAGTGGTAAGGCTGAGCAAGCACGCTCAGCCGAAGGCAGGACTGGGGCTGGAGGCTCAGCACAGTCTCTGAGCCTGCTGACGGCTGCACACTGGCTTCACAGGGCGACCCCAACATCCCTGCCGGGCAGCAGACGGTAGAGATTGACCTCAGGCACCGCATCCAGCTGCCTGATGGCGAGAGCCTGCGCGACTTCAACGAGCTCTCCCGCGTTGTCCTGGAGGTGCGTGAGCAGGTGCGCCAGGAGCAGGAGCAGGAAGGCGGGCCCGAGGATGTCGAGGGCCTTGGCCAGCAGAGCCCCCAGCCCTGTGAGGAGCCTCCCGCCGAGCCGGCCCAGGCGCCTGGGGACAGAGGGGCTGCGGCCGCAGCTGAGCCACCTGCCCAGTCAGGGCAGGGGCAGCCGTTCGTGCTGCCAGTGGGCGTGAGCTCGAGGAATGAGGACTATCCCCGGACCTGCAGGATGTGGTAAGGATGGGGGCGTGGGCTTCCGGGGTCCCCTGCCAGACCAGCACAGAGGCGGCCTGACATGGGGTCGACCCCGCACGGGGCGGGGGGCATTGCACCGTGGGAAGCTCTGCCCATGTGTTCCAGGTCCCGGGTGGCCAATGCCACTCCCTGGGCCCCACGCCAAGCTCCCCAAAAGCGATTTAGGCATTGGTGCGGACTTGACAGACAAAATTCATTACATCCTCTTCATGTTAATACTGTTGTGATAAAAGAGGCTGAATATGGGTTTTCCAGAGGGAAGCATACACAATAGTGTTTCAGTGTAACTTCACCTGCTGTGAATTTTTGTAAGTCATAAAGAAGACAGATCTCATGTCCCTGGGAAACTTGACAACTTGCAGCATCTCATGGCTAGCTCAGAGCCCTCGGGCAGAGCCGGCCTGGAAGCTCTGGTCCAGCCCCGGCTATGTCACCAGAGCATCTCTACCCCAAGCTGAGTGTAGTAGGGGCTTGGCTGGGAGGGGTGCATCCGTCCCCTGGCCCTGCTGCAAAGCCTGTGCAGCACATGTGTCTGTGTGTCCAAGCTTGGTGCCCAGAAGCCATCAGAGCCGCAGGCCCTCGGGCGCAGGGCTGCTGTCCCCTCCCGCCCAGCAGAGCCTCAGTGCGGCAGGCAGAGGTGAGGTCCTGGGCATTATTCCACACAACGGGAGGGTCAGGCCAGTCCTAACTCCTCGTCATCTGTCAGAAATATTGAGTTCTTTGCAAGAGACATAAACACATTAGAGCCCATGTCTCCAAATGTGGCTGTAATGGATATTTGCAAGTTTTGCTTTTTACATGCTGATAAGTCATTGACTACATTTGAGTTGTTCATATGTGCACGTGACTATCCCGGGAACTGAGATTTCTGTTGCCTGGGTCTGTGCCATGAAGAAGTGCACTTTGGGGCAGCAATATGGGGGGGAGCTGCCTGAGACCCTCGTCCTTGCGTTGGGTGAGTTGGTAGAGAGCTGCAGTCAGTGGGGTGAGCCCAGCTGTCCGGGGCGAAGCAGCAGGCCTGCTCACGCCCTCTAAGTGAATGCCAGCCTCCCTGAGGGTGCCGAGCCCACCAGCTGACTCCGTGGATTGCCTGCTGCTGGAGGATGGTAGACGTAGCCCATGTGGGATGTTGGGGGGAGGGGGTGTTCCAGAATGTCCCGGACCATGAGGTGATGGGCCTGGGCCACTGTGCGCCTTCAAGGGCCCCACTCACCCTCTGTCCCCACGCTGTCTTATTTTTGTTCAGTTTCTACGGCACCGGCCTCATCGCCGGCCACGGCTTCACCAGCCCTGAGCGCACCCCTGGGGTCTTTGTCTTATTCGACGAGGACCGCTTCGGGTTCATCTGGCTGGAGCTGAAGTCCTTCAGCCTCTACAGCAGGGTCCAGGCCGCCTTCCGGAACGCAGACGCCCCGTCCCCGCAGGCCTTTGAGGAGATGCTCAAGAACATCCAGTCCCTCACCTCCTGACGGTCCGCCTCCCCACGGCGGGCAACTCGGGGCTGGGAGGGCAGCAGCATGCGCTCGGGGGGACTCGGCCAACACCCGACACCCCCCTGCTCGCAGGAGCCTTGGCGTGGCCGCCCAGATGCTTTCCACGGAGCGCACCGCACGCCTGCATATCCGCCAGTAGCAACAGGAGGGCTGAGCATGTCTTGAAAAAAACAACAGAACCGGAACAAACTGACCTGGAGGACGGGCCACGGGGTGTGTAGGGACTGAACTGGAGAGACTGGCCGTTTTCTAGGGAGAACACAGTCCTCCTCCAGGGAGGGTCACTCCGCATGCATGGTCTGCTGCCTCCAGCTCATGGAAGGGGTCCTGGGGGAGGCGTGCTGGCTCCACCATCCCCTCTGCAGGGAGCAAGCCGGAGGGCCACGGTGGCTTCCATGCAGCCTGGGCGGGTGGGGGCGCTGTGTGTGGAATAGGAGCTCCGGGGAGAGGGGGTATGGGGCTCGAGACCCACTTTTACACCTACTCGCTTGGATTTTGGACAAATGCACGTCACTCCAATCTCAGTTTCCAAGATCAATGAAATGGGGCCGGTGATACGGGTCACAAGGAGATGCCCACTGCAGGCTGTCCAGTAGCTCGGTGGCCCTGGTCCAGCACCGCCCGGCCCTGGTCCCTGCAGCACTGGGTGCCTGCCTGGCATCTCTCAGGTTTAGAACCGAGACCTGCACTGCAGCTGTTCCGACAGGCAGTCACTGAGCGCCCTCCCCCCTCCCCCGCCCCACCCTCACTGGTGTGAGACTGCGAGTTGCAGCTGCCAGTCTCAGAACCGGGGACAGGGCCTCTCGGAGATGACCCATGTCTGCTCCCCTGCGTGGTTTATGAGGTGCCACTCTTGAAAGGGGTGAAACATCGGGAGGGCTCATGCCATGTGTTTGACGCCCCTCTGCAGGGGAGAGGGCAGCTTTCTGGAAGTGTCAGGGGACCAGGCCCCTCCAGCGTGGAGACGCTGGGCGCTGACCCTTCTGCTGGCACTGTCCCCGTTGTCGTGTTGACCCCTGCATTTGGGAACCCCCACGAGGCCTGATCTTGCCATCCCCTGAAAAATGGAGCCCCGTGTGCCCAGGCACAGACCTGCTGGAGTTCTGCTCAGCCCTCCCTGCCACCTGGCAAGCAAGCATCACCGCACCTGCCTGCCAGGGCTGGTGGCTCCCCGGGGTGGATGGACTCTGTTGCGTCCCAGCTGCTTGTCCTTGTTGGGTTCCCCAGGGAGGGGCAGGGTGCCTTCATGTAGAGCCCAACCTGAGGTGCCCCATGAAATGTGTCCTGTGTTTCCTGGTAGAGTTCTTCCTGACCAGCTCTTTTCTCAAATAACTTCAGTCCCAGCTTCAGTCCATTTGGCTACTTGGGCCTTCCTTCCTTTGCTGCCCAGAAGCAACAAGCTCTGGGCATGGCCCTGAAATGCAAACTAGGCTTCCCAGGACCAGGACTCTGGGGTCCACCCTGGGCCATCGCCGGGCACCGTCGGCCGAGTCTCATCAGAGACACCACCGCACACCTCCCAGATCCTTCCAGCAGGACTCGCGGTCGGGTGGGGACGTGGTCCCAGTCCCTGCATCTTGCAGGACTGAGCCTCAAAGCCTGTCGCCCTCCCCCCTCTCACAGCGTGGCTGTTCTTCTCTTGTGCCAAGTGTGGCTGTCCCCAGTGGTGTAGCCACAAAGCCTTGAGGACAGTGAAAACAGGACAGCTGGGCGCTCGGCTGTTCCTCTCTAGGTTTCACCACTGTTTAAATAAAATCAAGAAAATGCGTGTTTTACCTAGAGCTAAGGGACTGTCTCTGTCTGAGGCCCCCAGCATTGTAAAGATGAGCACTTCTGATTAAAAACCAACCCCAAACTAAATGCTCTCCTGCCTTTAGTGTCTGGCCTACGCGTGGTTGCCGCTAACAGCGACTAAAATAACCCTGGGCTGCTGGCTGCGTTCATGTTGGCCTCAGTTTCGGGTGTCAGGTGGGGCCTGTGGGTGGCAGCGGCCTGGGTGTCGCCGGGCAGGGCAGCAGGAGAGAAGGGCGTGGGCTTGTCGTCCACCCCGAGGTCTCCTAGTCTCCCACTGTACTTAGTTTCCAGTTCTGGAAGCCCCAGTTCCCAGTTCTGTAGGTGAGGTGCGTGGACAGTGGCGGTTCTGTGCATAGATCCAGTACCGGCCACTCCCCCTCATGGAAGGTCAGCCGGCCCAGGAGGGGACCTTCCAACCAGTTAACTCACTGTGGGCAAGGATTCAAAAAGGCTGAGGGTGTTGTCTGAGGCTTTGGATAAAGCCGGTTCCAATGGGGATCTCTAATGACCCAGGTTAGGGACTGGCCATGCTCCTGTGGGGCTTGAACTGGGGGTGGCAGGTGGACCTCGGGCGGTCTTTGGATGTTCCCCATGGTGGGCATCACCTTCACTGCTACTTTTGCTGCTGTGAGGTTGGGTATGGGGTAGAGGAAAGCTTGGGTACCTCTCTGCATACCTGGAGAGCTCCACGCTCTGGGAGTTGATTAGAAACGTGATTGGAGATTTCAGACACAGGTCATGGGGATTCTTCATTTTGGGGCTGGAGGTGTTTGGTGTGAGGTTGTGGCAAATGACCTTATTTTTTTGGCTTTGTGATGTAGGCCTGGCACTATACCCAGATCTGTTCCTCGCCCTCCCCCTGTGCCTCCCGGGGCTCAGAGCTCCAGCATCTAATGCTGGGTGTGAACAGGTTTAGGGGCATTGTGGTGGGAGGGTTTCAGTCTCCTTCCTCTGTCGGTTCAGACTGTAGCCTCCCTTCCTAGCCTTGCCCTGGCCCCTCCTCTGGGACAGTCCAGCTCACTGTGGCTGGTGCTCCAGGCCGCTGCTGCCCGGCTCCTCCCCTTGTCCCCTCTGGCCCTGACACCAGGCCTGGTGTCCCCACTCCGTTCAGGGCACCTGTGTCCCTGGCTGATGAGGAGGGTGGGAGAGTGTACAGCTGTCTAACTAGCTACATTCCCACTGCCTGCAGAACAAGCTCAGAGGTGAAGCTGTCCTGCCTGACTTTCTCACTGACAACTTGGCGTCGTTCCCAGACAGCCAGACCCCTCCCTCAGCCAGCCGCCCTCTTGTCTGACACTTCAAGACTGCCTTCACTTTTCAGGTTGCCTGGGCTTTCTGCCACTGCCGCTGAGAGGTCTCTTTAGTGCTCGTGAGCCGAGCCGAAGCGGGTCAGAAACCTGCTCAGCCCCTTGTCATTTGGGGAATTCCCCAGCCTCATGACTGTGGTATCTCGAGTGTGAACTGGGAGCACCTGACTGTGACTTGGTAGCTGTGTTCTCCTGGATACTTTCATGTTTTAACTTATAAGAATTCTCATGTGAGTGTTCTCATGTAACCCTCACCTGCCTTGAGGGTATGATGCCCCAATTCACGGACTCCATAACTCCATCTGCAGTGTATTTTGTATGTTCTCAGAACTATTTAGACAGAGAAGAAAACCACACTCTGTCAGTTTGCCTGATAATGTGAATGGGAACCACATGGAGGCCTGTGTCATTTACAGCTCAGCGGCCGGCAGGCCAGCCTTCTGGGGCCCAGGGTCACCAGCAGTGACACCTGAGGCTGCAGCAGAAAAGTAAGCTTCTTCTGAGTCCTTTCTGCGCTTGCAGGGAGACCTGCCAGAACATGCGAAGGGATGGGAACTTTTGCTTTTTTTTTTTTTTTTAAGCCTAATTCTAATTTTGGTTGTTGTTTGAGATCATGAAGCCTGCTTGGAGAAGAAAAACATTTATCCTGTTTGATCTTGAAACCCCACCCCCCAAGTGATGAAGACAACAGTTGAGATGGAGGCTGTGATCACTCAGGCATCCCCTCGGGCTTGCCGGGTGGGGCAGGGTCAGGCCCCCAGGAAGCTCTGACTTGTGACCTGGACTTGACAACCTTGGGGTGCTGTTTCTCCATAAAGCAGTTTTTGAAATCTTGTGTGCTTTGTAATTTGTTTCTTTTGCGATATGATTCAGATGGAGCCTGGAGCTCTAAGTGACATGGACTCTGGATGTGGGCAGGGGCCAATCACAGGAGAGTGGTTGTTGGTTGACAGAGGGGACTGGGTCACCAGTGCGGGGGTGGGGCCTTCCCAAGGGGTCTGTGCTTCTTACATCCAGTCTTGATAGTTGTGATTTTCCCCGTTATGGAACAGAGTGGTGAGTGACCCTTGGGAACTCAGACAGTGGTAGGCCCCTGGATCCCTCCCTTTGGTCTGGGACCTGTACCCTCTCCCCAAGGGTAGGGCTGCAGTGGGTTCTCTTAGTCTGAAGTCTAAGTAAGTTGCCATTTCTGAGAACAGAAGGGCGGGATAGATAAGGGCAGGGATGTGCTCAGTGGCTGAGCAGACAGCTGAGGAGCTCCTTTGTGTATTATTTTCACCTGTTTACAAAAGTAATATTCTTGTGAAAAATTCAAATAGTGTAGAAAGTAAAACTACATCATGTTCCCATCCAGCTGGGCCTGGATTCCTGAGAAGGGTTGGGGCTGAGTTCCACCCTCCATCTGGGGTGTTGCTTCGTTTCCCATCCCCGAAGTCACGGTGCTAACCCTTCCCCACTGCAGGGGGTTGCTTTGGCGGGCCTGGGGGCTTTTGCTCCCTGAGACCAGGTCCCTTTATAGCCCACCCTCTAGTGGGCCCTTTGGGTCACTGCATGCTGCATGACCCCAGCCAGCACCAACGAAGATGTGCCTCAAGGGTAAAGTTTTCAGACCTTTCCCCTCACTTTGACTTGAAAATCCATAAGTGATGAAAGGCTGCCTCTCAGGCTCCTTCCCAGGAGAGGAAACTTGGGGGAAGGAGGGCTGATAGCTCAGCACTATTGTGGGAATGGTTGGGCTGTCCTTTTTTATTTCTTGGCTGTGATTTATGTAAATTTTTAGTGTAAGTTTACCAACACAGCTGTGAACAGGCACCATGGTCAGGATATAGACTGTTCCATCCTCAAAATCCCTGGTGCTGCCCCTCCTTAAACTGCTCCTCTGTTCTCCATCCCTATCATTTGGCCTTTCCTAGAATGTCCGATAAATGGAATTACTTAGTATGTAGCTCTTTTAACATGGCTTTCATTCACTATCATCTCCTTCCAAAGAGCCATTGTAGACATTTTTCCCCCTAATACCCCCCCATGAAGTTTTAATGCCACAGACATAGTTTATACATATGATAAGACATTTGTGCTTTCAAACTGTGGTGCTGGAGAAGACTCTTGTGAATCCCTTGGATAGTCAATCGTAAAGGAAATCAACTCTGAATATTCATTGGAAGGACTGAGCTAAAGCTGAAGCTCCAGTACTTTGGCCACCTGATGAGAAGAGCCAACTCACTGGGAAAGATCCTGATGCAGGGAAATATTGAAGGCAAAAGGAGAAGGGGGCGGCAGAGGATGAGATGGTTGGATGGCATCACCGACTCAATGGACTTGAGTTTGAGCAAACTCCGGGAGACAGTGAAGGACAGGGAAGCCTGGTGTGCTGCAGTCCATGGGGTCGCAGAGTCGGACAAGACTGAGCAACTGAACAACGACAAAGTGTTTGCATGGGTCTGTGTGGGCGTGGGAGCCCGGGTGGATGGCCGCCTCACCACGGAATGTCTCTCCTGTTCACAGAGTTCCACAATTCTATTGGAAGGCAAGCTCCCACGGGCTGCCATGAGTGTGGAGGAAACGGTGCGGAGGCCTCTCCTAGAGGATGCTTTGGTGATCTCAGGGCGAGTGCTAGAACGGGGTCCCTGGCACCTTGGGGGTGGGGGTGAGACAGTGACACAGGCAGTTGGGAATAAGAAGACTCTCCTGGCCTGGCCGCCTGGCCTGGCCGTGCTATTTCATAGTGCCCCAATGACAGTGAGAGAAGGGTGACAGTGGTCCTGTGTCCCCACAGCAGACTGCAGAAGCTCACAGTGAAGGAGGGAGGAGAGGCCAAGACGCTGCTGTCACAGCCGCCGGAGAGAGAAGTCTAGGTGTCACGGTTGGTGGGGTGATGATGAAGCCTGTGGGCCTACAGGAAAAGGGTAAGGTTGGGGGCAGCAGAGTTGATGGCATGCCAGTCACCAGTGGGAACCTGTCACATCATGCAGGGGCCCCATCCGGGTAAAAAAGTGAGTCCTGTATTCAGGGCTGTGATGGTGGTAGTGCCTGGTGTAATCTTGACCTGAACCACTGTGCAACTTGGGTTCAACCTCAGAAAGACCCAAAAGTCATGGGACATGAGAACTTAAAAATTACAGTTCTTGCTTAAACTTTATTTGAAAATCATGATTTCACTTAACCCACAGGATTTAGGTTTGTGAAAACTGTCACAGGTCAGTTAGGCAAGATGATCCTGAAATAACAAGCCTACCTCAAAACCAAACCACAACTTTTTGGTTCTTCTCTGGGTTACCAGCAATACATGCTTTTTTAGGAATGTTCTCAAAGATACAGATATCTGTTCTCACACGGATACGTGTGAAGGAGTGAGAAGTGGCTGTCCTCCAGCTGCTGGCCGGGCTGGCACTGTGTGTGTGTTTGTTGGTGTCTTCTGGTGGACATAAGCTCTATTATCTTGGGTGATTACCTGGGGTGGGGAATTGCTTGGTCACAGGATATTCACACGTTTAGATATTGTAAATACTGCCAGTTTGCCTATATGGTTTTAATCTGTTGTGTAAGGTGTGAGGGTTCCAGCTGCTACACCCTCTACAAACTTCGTACTGTCAGTCCTTTTAATTTTAGCCATTTTTGGTGGAAATGGTGATGAGTTGCACTTGATGTGAAATGGCATGACAGTGTCACGAGTGGTGAGGGCCAGTGCTTCTGTGGCGGCTGGGGGGCATAAACCTGTCTTCTGTGTTACCACGATATTCCAGTGGGCTCAGGAGAATAGAGATGACAAGGAATCCCAAGGGCCCTCCAAGGTTGGCAGAGATGAGAGAGCCATAAATAAAATACTAGGCTAATGGTGAGATTCCTTGATAAATTTTGTCATTAGCTATTAAGAGACCAGCGCTGACATTATTTATACAGATACACAGGTAAGGGGTGGTGTCCAAAATAATTAGCAGCTAAAAGACAGAATAAAATAAATAATTAGTAGCTAATATAATGGGGGTGCTGCCCAATCAGCATGGGTGCTAGCTAGGAGAGCCTGCAGGGTGGGAACTGGCTGGAAGCTCAGCCCTGTTCATAGGTCATGAACTTACCAGTTCAATAAAAGAGCCATGAAACCCGAGTAGTGCCTGGGAAATCCTGTTTGTCCATGGTTAGGTGGCAGCACATGGAAATGTGGCCCACCAGGGCTACCGTTGCTTATGAAGGTTTGATCAAGTATTAGTATTAATTGAGAATATTAAATTCAGCAAAAAAAGGGAGTTCTTTAGTGGTCTAGAGGTTAGGATTCCAGCCTTTCACTGCTGGGGCTGGGATTCAATCCCTGGTCAGGGAACTGAAATCTCACACGCTGAGGTGTGGCCAAAAAGAAAAAAAAAGTTAGCAAACACTCTAAAGTTTGTTTCCAAGAGATACTAAAATCAGTTGTTCTGAATTCCACGGCCTTCGAACCTTCGGTTGCTTCAGAAACACACGTTCTCAAAAATCACAATTTGAGTCCGATTCAGCCAGTGTCAGGCAAGGCGCCCAGTTAAATTTCAGCGTCAGAAAAGCAATGAAAGAATTAAAATACAAATACGTCCCAGGTCCTGCGTGGTACACGTTCCTACCGAGATGCTCCGCGGTTCTCGAATGGGCCCTGGGGCCGCGTCGCGCACCTCTTTCTCTCCTTCCAGGGAACAGATACCCCGTCTACTGTGCCCTGCAGCCCCGCAGGCCCGTCTGCAGGAAACGGTGAGTGGGTTTTCCCGGGATCTGGCAGGGAAAGGTGTGTCTTCCGAGGCCGACGCCCACCTAGGCCAGGTCCAGACCACAACCGAAAAGTCTTCACCTGCGCCTAGCCCGACCTCCGCCCCGCCCCCGGCCCGCCCGCGGCCCGCCCCCGGCCCCTCCCCGCTCCGCTGAAGCAGAGCCCAATCAAATGCCAGGTAAGTAAACATGTATAGAATGAAGCATCTTATTGGCTAATAGAGAGCCAACTGACAGCTAATAGAGTCCTGTCGCCGGAAGAGCCTGGCCTCAGAGGAGCGGGAGGGCGGAAGAGGTGGGCCTTTCGAGGTCGAGGGCGGCCCCGGGGACTGACGGGGAGGTGTGTGGGGCTGTGTGAGGAGTGGGGGGGGGGGGCCCGAAGGAGGAGTGACACGCGTGAGCCAGCCCCGACTTTCGTTACGGCTGTCATCTTGAGCTTCGTCACCGCCCTCACCATAACTTAGGAAAATCGTGGCGGGCATTTCTGGGAGCTCTCGGGTGTCCGTTCGGTCTGTCGGCGGGCACTCACCCCGAGCGCGTCATGACAGGCAGGTGCCTCCCTCAGTCCTGCACGCTGGGCCGCCGCGCCACACAAGGGACCTGGCACCCGAGTCACCTTGGGGGGCCCCACACCCCGAGTCACCTGAGGGGAATTCAGACCCTGGGTCACCTGAGGGGGCCCCGGAACCTGTGTCACCTGGGGAACACCGACCCTGAGTCAGCTGGGGCACCCCAGATCCTGAGTCACCTGAGGCGATCTGGACCTCGAGTCCACTGGGAGGCCACAGACCCTGAGTCACTTAGGGGGGCCCAGATATAAAGTCACCTGGGGGCCCTGGACCCCTCAGTGACCCTGAGTCATCTGAGGGAACCTGGACCCTGAGTCACCTGGGGAGCCCCAATAGTCTCAGGTCACCCCGTCCCATGGTAGCTTGTAAAAGGTAGGCAGGAAAGACACCACACTATATCATATAAGCAGGAAAGGCAATTCATTGACTAATTGAGGCTGTCAGGTGTAAGTCGTAAGGAGCCAATGTATACAAATGCTTAAGGACTGTGGTTAGGGACTGTTTTCTCCCATCTTTCAGCTTTGTTTTCTTCCCCTCAGGGGGCAAAAGGACCACCAAGACCTCTGGAAAAGATCTTACAACTTCAACAGAAAAGAAAATTTCCTTTCCTAGTAATTTTAACACAAAGCCCCAGAATGAGGGAAGCCTGACATACTGCACCATGAGGTTGCAGAGTCGGACACAACTGAACAACAACAAGGAGAATGAATTTCATTGGGTTGACTTGGGTTATGACATTCTGAGCCAGTCTCTGGGACTGTCTGGCTTCACGTTCTGGGCTGGAGGTTTGGCCTCCACAAAGAAAATAACAATGCTCCTATGACTGTTAGGGGGCTTGGGTGCTGTGCAGGGCAACATCCCACATTCTGTGTTGTCAAGGATCAGGTGAGGGAGTTGAGCTCTGTGACCTGAAGCTATTACTGTAAATAGGTAGCAAAATAGTGATTATTATGATGATATCACTCTTACCAGTTCCATGTTACATATACTATTAGGAAAGCTGGACGTTTTGCTTTGTTTTGGATTTATGCTCACTGGACACTCTCCGTATGGTGGCCAGCATACTAGCAATTTGTTGTGGGGAGAATGGGGAAGAGTAACAATCTGTGTAGCTCCAAATGCTTTGTCATCCCAAGAGACAAAGCACCCAGTTTTTTTTTTTTAACTGCAAAGAATTTCATTAGATGTACAGTTTTGACAGTATTTTCCTTCAGAATTCTAAGTAAGCTCAGGGTGTATGATAAAGCATGTGTTGTGGTTGGCAGCTGCACATCTTGGAAAGTTCTCACCAGGTTGGAATGTTCCTGTCTTTCCCAAAGGTCCTAGCATAGGTTTAGCTGGAGTGTGCCTGGTGGTGGTGGTTTAGTCGCTAAGTCATATCCGACTCTTGCGACCCCATGGACTGTAGCCTGCCAGGCTCCTCTGTCCATGGGATTCTCCAGGCAAGAATATTGGAGAGGGTTGCTATTTCCTTCTCCAGGGGATCTTCCTGACCCAGGCTGATTCCAGCTAAACCCTTTGGGGATGCAGGATTCCACAATAGCTCGACATATGGGAACCCTTAGACCTTAGCACGTGAGTGTGTATCTACCTGCTTCTGTTGTCACCCTCTGCCCTCTCTTAGGCTCAGAATGATGACCCCTTCCACTCTTGGGGGGCAGTTGACTAGGACTTCCCTGGTGGCTCAGAGAGTAAAGCGTCTGCCTACAATGTGGGAGACCTGAGTTCGATCCCTGAGTTGGGAAGATTCTCTGGAGAAGGAAATGGCAACCCACTCCAGTACTCTTGCCTAGAAAATCCCATAGACAGAGGAGCCTGGTAGGCCACAGTCCTTGGGGTCACAAAGAGTTGGACACGACTGAGTGACTAAACTTTCACTTTGACTTTCCACTCTTGGGGTTTAATGATATGAGCCAGGCTGGCTCAGGCTCTCACACTAGCATCACTGCCTCCAATGTACACAAAGTCCAGAACTTTCTAAGCCTTCTTCTTTTCTAGGAAAAGAAGCACATTTCCAGCCTTTGGGAAAGAAGTGTGTTGCATCGATCATTCGGTAAGGAAAGCAAACCTCAACTACTTTGCCGCAATCCTGACATGCCCTTTGGTGGGGAGTATTGCAGAAAATGTGGGTCCAGAAGCAGCATCTCATGAGAGGGTGTGTCAGCCAGTGGGGTCCATGGTTTAAGGGGCCATGCAAGCCCCCAAATCTCTATATAGGGCCACCCACTGCCTTCCCCGCCCCTCAGTTCCTCATGATACCTTGAGACAGGGATTTAGGAGGCCTGGGAGAACCAATGCTGCCCCTTAATGTATCTGTTGTGGGCAGCTCTGTCTGCTTCTGGAGAGGGTGACTTTCCTTCTCCCCCTGCCTGTGGGTGTGGGGGGATCATATGGGATAGATGTGGAAAGTTTTGCAAACAAAGTTCTGTATGCAGACTGATGTGGATAACCACAGAAAGAGCAGTCATCCACCCTAGAGTTGGTTGTATTTCTCCATTTTTAGAAAGAGAGATCCAAGACTTGCTTATGGTAATGTGGCTGTAGGTGACTGCACATCCCAGCACACTGGGTCTGCAGGCTCTGTGGTCCCCCTTCAAGTGACTCTGGAGCATCTCAGGACAGTCTGCAGTAGTTGAGGCCCCTGTCCCTGCCCTTGCCCTGGATGCCATGTCTTAACCTTGCTCCCTCCGAGTGTGGATTTACCATTCAGAGACTGCCTTGGCTTGCATCACTAATGCAGCATTGCGTTAAATTCTGTTTTGTCTGCCTCTTGCTTAGATGTGCCCTGTCCCCAGCACTTTTCATCAAGAGCCCATCTGCTGTGAGTGCTTGGCCAAATTTGGGGGACACCTGCCAGTGCCCAGGGCTAAGGCAGAACTGCCTTACTGGGTCCCTCTCTCCTTGAGACCCCAAAATCAGGTAGGTGACTTGAATCAGGGGTTCAGATTTATGGAGATATGCTTGACATGTGTAAAATGGCACACATATGAAATGTCCCATTTGATAAATCTTGACATATGCGCACACCCATGAAACCACCACCATAATTGTGATAATGTACAGTCATCTCTAGATATTCACAGGGGATTGGTTCTAGGATGCATGTAGATACCAAAATCCAGGGTGCTCAAGACCCTCATATAAAATGGTATAGTGCAGTACATGTACACAACCCTGAAAGGTTTCCTTGTACCCTTTTCAAAATTTATTTATGTTTTGCTGTGCTGGGCCTTCGTTGTTGTGCTCAGGCTTTTTCCTAGTTGAGGTGAGTGGGGGCTACTCTCTCGCTGCAGTGCACGGACTTCTCATTGCGGTGACTTCTCTTGTGGAGTATGGACTCCAGTAGTTGCGGCTTGTGACCTCTGGAGTGTGGGCTCAGTGGTTGTGGTGCACGGGCTTAGTTGCTTCCTGTCTTGTAAAATCTTCATGAACCAGGGATTGAACCCATGAACCATGCATTGGCAGGTGGATTCTTACCTACTGAACCACTGAGGAAGTCCTCCTTGTTCCCTTTTGTAATTCCACTCAACCCTCTCTCCCCACAGTCCCCAGGCAACCCTGGGTCTGTTTCTGTCACTATAGATTCATTTGCATTTCCTTGAATTTTATATAAATGGAATCATATAGCATGTAGTTTTTTTGGTCTGGTTTCTTTTGTGGTGGTGGTGGTTTAGTCGCTGAGTCGTGTCTGACTCTTTGCGGCCCCATGGACTATATATAGCCCACCAGGCTCCTCTGTCCATGGAATTTCCCAGGCAAGAATACTGGAGTGGGTTGCCATTTCCTTCTCCAGGGACTTCTTTTACTCAGCATGATTATTTTTGAGATTCTTCTATATGGTTGTGTTCATTGATAGTTCATTCCTTTTTACTGCTGAGTAGTGTGTTGTTATATGGATAGACCATTCATCCAGTGAAGGACGTGTGGATCATTTCCAGTTTTTTTCTATTTTGTCCAACAAATAAAGCTGCTGTGAACATTTGTGTATAAGTCTTTGTGTGAACATGCCTTCATTTTTCTTGGGCAAGCACCTGGGAAAGGCATTGCTACATTGTATGGGAGGTATATGTTTAACTTTCTAAGAAACTGTCAAGTGTTTTAAAAAATGGTTGTTCCATTTTATAATCTTCCCAACAATGTATAAAGTTCCAGTTCCTTCATGTCTTCATGAACACTTGGTTTTGTGAGTGATTTAAATTTTGGCCATCTTAATAGGTGTTTATCTCATTGTATGTTTTTTCAATTAAAACATTTAAAAATTTTTGGTTTCAAAGTTATCGGGATCTCAGTTCCCTGATCAGGGACTGAACCTACACTCCAGGTAGTGAAAGTGCAGAGTCCCAACCCCTGGACCACTAGGGAATTTCCTCTCACTGAGGCTTTAACTTGTGCATTTCCACAATGACTAATGATGTTGAGCATCTCTTCCTATATTTTTACCATATGCATATCTTACTTGATTTGTGTCTGTTCAAGTATTTTGCCCATTAAAAAAGTTGTGTTGCTTTTTTTTTAATTACTGAGTATTGAGAGTTCTTTATATATCTGGATACAAGTTCTTTATTAGATAATTAGTTTGCAAGTGTTTTCTCCACGTTTTTGACTTGTCTTTTAATTCTCTTGTCACTGTCTTTCAAAGAGCAGAAGTTTAAAATTTTGATGAAGTCCAATTATCAATTTAATAATTTAGTCTTTTCTGGATCTTGCTTAGGCATGCCCATCCCCAGAACAGTGGTGGATCATGGTTGCCTTTTATCAGGCTGAGGAACTTCACTTCTGTTTTTAGTTTGTTGAGAGCTTTTCAGTTTTCAGGAAGACCTTGTGTAGAGTTGGTGTTATTTTTCACTTCTAGCGTTTTTAGATGTTGGCCGTGGATCTCTGTCTTATATGACAATGCACATGGCAGAAAGTGAGTCTTTCAGAGTCTTCCAAAAGCTTACCTCCTACCCTTCTCCTCCTTTTCAGGGATAAAACATTCCCAGAAGCCCAAGCTTTTTTGTCGCCTTACCCTCCAGACCCTTTGTTGGCAAGTGGGACTGGCTGATCCCTGACCTGGCTGCTTTGCATTATAAGCAAAGTTGGTTTCTTTTAACAAGAGGAGGAATGATTGCTGTGTGGGTGCCCTGGTAGTTCTCTTGTCATGTCTTTGGGACTCTCAGCAGGCATGTTGCTCTCTTGATTCTCCACCTAACTGCCCCTCTGGCCTGAATGTTCTCTTAGCTCTGCTTCCCGAGTCCCAGTGTTTCTTCTTAGTGCACGGTGCTGTGCAGGGAGCTGCCACGGGCAGGATGGGGTCTTGTTGCTTCTGTTGCAGCACCTACCATGGAGAATGGGCTCAGCAGGTATGGGTGGATTGGGTAGCAGTGGCCAGAGTTTCCTTATCCTGGCGGGCAAAAGGGTCCTATGTGAGAGGGATCGCGTGCCATGGTGACAAGGAGCCAGGGTGCAGGGAGGTGCCCGGGTCTCCAGGCCTCATCTTGTCTCCTTTGGAGGAGGTCCAGGACTCCGTTCCTCCTTCCTGCGGCCGTGTCTGTGCTTAGCAGCACACCTTACACCCAGGCTCCAGTGCAGTCCTCCCGCGGCCTCAGGAGGTTGCAGGGGTTACTCAAAGTAGTTTTGATTATATTTTATAATGTGAGCTGTGAGCACATGGTTGGAAATTCCCACAGTGCAGCAGGGGTGTGGTACACAGAACTCTCTGTCCTGCCCCTCTTCCGGAGGTGTCCTCATTTGGCCTTCTGGAGGTTTTCTGTGCTTGTGTTGTTTGACTAGCAATGTACAGGTTACCCTAAGGCCTGACTTGATACAGCAGTCACTGTGATTGCTCATGTGGCTGAGGGACACTCTGCTGGCAGCTTGGCCTCAGGTATCCCTATCTTGGGGTCAGCAGGCTGTCCCAGGCACTATCTTGTGGCCATGGCAGAGATGTGAGAGCAGCTGGACACCTGTGAGGCCTTCAGCCTGACAGATCTGGCTATTGTCACCTCCTACTTATTCTGTTGGCCAGTCCAGTACATGATCTGACCAGAGTCAAGGGGCAGAGCCTACTCTTCTGGAAGAAACTGCAGAATTGCAGGACAAAGGGTGAGGCTGGGGGTGGTGATAAGGAATTGGGGCGAGGATCTGACCCACCATAAATCATATACAAGCAACACTGCACACATATTCTTTTTTTATTTTTTTGATGTAAATGGTAGCATGCTCTATTAACAGTGCTGCATTTCTCACTTAATATTGCATCTCTATGCTCATTGTATGTCAGGACAAACAAATCTGCATTATTCTTTCCAAAGGCCATCTATTCTGTTTGTCCCTGTGTTCATTATTTATTGTCCCTTATTAACCAGATTCAGGCTGTTTGGTCACTACAGTCAGTGCTGCACTGAGTGTTCTTGAGCAAATGCACATGTGTCTTCATGGGATACAGTCCCAGAAGTGCAACTGCTGGACCAAAGACTATCCATGTTAGACTCTGATCAGTGTGGTCAAGATGCTGGCAGAGCCCTCTCTCTCACTGAGGTCGCTGAGGCTCAGAGGGACTAAGTGTGGTACTAAGGGTGCTCCTGGAGGCCAGCAGGTTCAGGACGGAGCCAGGTCTCCTGACTGCCCCCATGTGTCCCACCACAGCACCACACCCTGCAGATGTGCAGGTGGTGGGTAATGAGGGTTCTGGCCACCCCTGGGAATATCATGATGGGGGGACCTGCTCCCTCAGCCGGCAGTCAGGGTGTACTGTGGGAGGGGTATAGCAGAGGCACTCTCCAGGGCCCTGTCCCTGAGGCTGAGGTTTTCTGGGGTGTGGCTCCACCCCCACTTTGGACCTTCTCTTCCCTTCCTCTGTTAGATCCAAAAGATGGTCCGGTCTTATATTCCCAAAACCACCAAGGCGTGCCTCTGCCCATGCCACCGCTTTGAGGGCCACCTCCCGATGCCTAGGGATCAGGCTGTGATGCCCTACTGGGTGCCCCAGGTCCTGAGGTCTTACAAGAAGGTAAGAGGGAGGCTCGTATGGCAGCAAGGCCTGAGAGTGAGGGGCGGGTTGAGGGGGACTCGGAGCCAAGGGGAAGGGTGCTGGGTTCCTTCCCCACAGTGGCCTCCATTGGTGTCTGGGGGTCTCCTCCAAGCTGTGGCCTAGGGCAGCAGAGAACAGGAGGCAAGTGGTACTCGGGGCAGGCCCAGGTCTGGTGTCCTGGTGATGGTGGTAAGGGTGGGATACACTGCGCTCTGAAGAGGGTCTGCTGCCACCTTTCCCATCATTTCTTCTGCCCCTCCTCCTCCTCCTCTCCTCTTTCCTCTTCCCTCTTCTCCTCCAACTTGCTCACCTCCCTGCCTCTTTCTTCCCATCCCACCCTCCTGCTCCTTGCCTCCCCTCTACCTCAGTTCTCTCGGCCTGTCTGAGCATCCTGCACTTGTAGCCCCAGCCTGGCAGGCATGGAGGGAGGGTTCTGGGGAGGGGCTGTAGCTCAACAGTCTGTGCTCACTCTTCGGCTGTCTGGCTACCTCCACAGCTCGGGTTCCAGGTCAGTAGCTGTGGTGGGGTATGGTTGGCCAGGTCCAGCCCAGCTCAGTTCCAGGGCCACTCCTCTCCTTGTTTTCTGAGTGTCCTGGAATTAGAGGCTTCTGCCTTCACCCACATTCCATCTGCTGGTTTTCTGTCACCAAGTAGCAGTGTCACCAGAATTAAAACCTACAGGCCTTTTAAAAAGAGACCATAACTTGCATTCTGAGCTGGTCATGGACCCCTTTCTGGGGGTCTCCAGGCTAGATCACTGGGCCCTCCTCTTGGTGGATCACTGGGGCTGACACACTTGCCCACATTCTTATCTTTTATCTTAGGTGGTGAAAAGGCAGCAGAGTTTTAAAGGCATCGCAGGTAACTCAATGTACATGTGTCTCATTGCCCCCTCTCCCCAAGTAAGGCGGGATTCTCGTGAACATCATGATGGGAGTGGGGTAGACTTCTATCATGATGGGTATGACACAAAGAAGGCCACAGTCTGGCACACACACCACTTCTCTGACACCTACCCTTACCAGGCATCACTAATCACGCCTCATCTTTTCCCAGTGAACCCAGAGAAGCCTCAGACTCTACCAGTTATCAATATTGACTCTCAGGATGAAACCAATTTGCAACCTGGGGTTAGGTGGTATCTGAAGTGTTTTCTAAGCTCTAATCTTCTATAATTCATGATATGACTTGTGTATGTATGTGTTGTATATAAATATGTATTTATTACAATGTATAAGCTTCTATGTTGACATATTTCTATATTCATGTATTCATGACATGTTGTATGTTCATGACACCACACTTATGCATATATTCATCATACAGTGTATACATATATTCATATGTTCATGACAGGCGTAGCATATCCTCACATGTTCACAGTGCTGTTCATAATCATGACAAGGTGTGTTCACATATCCTTATATGTGGCCTGATGTACGCATGTACTCATGTGCTTAGTCACGGTGCACCAGGAGATGGTGTCTCTACTTGCACCTTTACTTTCTTCATCTCTGAAATGAGCAGAGGTGCTTTTCCTCACAGATGGTTGACATGTCTGCTTTCTCTGCATTGCATGTGAGCAAGGGAGTAGATATGTTTTGTGCAGTCAGATCACACCCTCCCCTTTCTGTGCTGGGGCCAAATTGAATGGTGAGTGCCCTTGATGGACTCTGGAGGAGGAATTGGAGAAAACCGAGAGGCTGGCTGTCTGACAAGGGGTTCTTGTGATGCGCAGGTGATTTGAGTGGCCCACCCAGAGCTTCGGTGTGCGCAGATCGGGGTAGAGTGGTTGGGAAATGAGCGGCCACTACCTCTCATGCTCACCTTTTTATGTAGAAGATACTTAACTTTTCCCTGATTTTAAAAGCACAGTTAGGAGGAGCGTGAATTGTCATAGCCTTTGGCAGGAGGTTTGGAGGTATCGATCAAATTTTATAATGTGAAATATCTTTAATCCAACAAGCCTATGTCTGGGTAATATCTGTGGGCACTCCACGCATGTCTGTCTGTAGCAGTTATTTCTTTGGCAAAAAATTGGAAGCAACTTAAGCGTCTCTTGGTGGGAGGATGGACATAAATAGAGGTGCATTTGAAGTGTGGCACCAGCTACCTAGAGTTCACAGCTGTTAGGGACAATGAAATGGACCCCCCGACACATTGCAACGTAGGATAACAAGTCAGTGTAGCCTAGGCAATAGGACTCTGCTAGTGTCAATTTAAGGACTTCCCTGGTGGCTCAGCTGGTAAAGCGCCTGTCTACAATGTGGGAGACCCCAGTTCGATCCCTGGATCAGGAAGATCCCTTGGAGAAGGAAATGGCAACCCGCTCCAGTACTATTGCCTGGAAAATCCCATGGATGGAGGAGTCTGGTAGGCTATAGTCCATGGAGTCTCAAAGAGTCGGACACGACTGAGTGATTGAACTGACTGTCAATTTGAAAATGAAAGCTCTGTTCGTGTGAGGTGAAGGTTGGTTTCGTGTGTCTGAGCTGACAATCACAGGTAATCCCTGTGGGTGGGAAAGGGGCAGGTCAGCCCAGCAAAGAGAGGCTTTGGGGGTGTGTGTGTGCATGGTGAACAAAACAGATAGCAACACGTTGCCTCAAGTTTTAGGTGGAAGAGCCAGAAATCGCTTTATTAAGAAAAGTGGCATAAGAATGAGAACCCCCTGAGAAACTGCTCTTCTCACTGTATAGTCACCAGTGTAGTTTATTTTTATTGGTTGTTTTTGGCTTTGACTACTCTGCATCTTTAAGAAAGGGTAAAAACTTGGTCGTTTTATTAGTGAATCATGCATCCATTGATAACACTGTTAAAAACCAGTATTAATTTTTACTCCAGCCGTAGTTTTATAGTTCAGGTGATTTATGTTAATAATATTTCAAGCCTCAAACCCATTCAAGGACAGGAATGAGAATGTGTTCACAGATGGGAGTGAGAGTGCCAGTCTCACTGCCACTAGGAGGTTAGGGAGCCTTCTCTCCTCTGAGCTTCATACAGAGTGACCTAAAAATAAGAGATGGTTCCTTTGGCCTCAAATCCAGCTGATTTCCATTTTAGAGAGAAAATTCTGTGTTTCTGATCTTGTAAATAGAGGGCTCATGTGCTTTTCTTCTTTATGCTCTTGTGATAGAGTTTTTTTATAAAGAAAATATAGTTTATATTTATTAAGAATGTATTTTATATTGGTATGATTAGAGTGTACATTTTTAGTAGTAGTATATTAACAGCATAGTAAAAATAAATAAGAGATATAACATCAAGAGGGTCACATGTGACCAAAGCAGGTCTTGAAAAAGCTAAAGAGCGTTGAAGAGACAGAGATGTTTGAATTCCATTTGTGTTTATGGTGGTTGTTTACTGCTTATTGTGGGAAATTTCAGATACTCTTAAAAAGCCCATGTTCCCTTCCCTTGGCTACAGCCACAATCAACTGACCAACTCCTAGATGATTTGGTTTCTTCTCTGCTTCACCCACTCCATACCACCTCCAAAAAAAAAAAAAGGAAAAAATTACTGTGGAGCAGATCACCGCTAACTACCTTATCCTTTCATTCATAAATATTTCAGTAGGCAGCTTTAAAAGGTAAAGACTCAGAAAACACAGCCACAAAGACCCACAATCACCATAGAAACAAATACCATAGCCATGCTCTCTTCATCTCCACGGGTGCTGCGCGAGTACCCATGCCCCAGGACTGCGCCCTGCCTTGCTGTGACACCTGGTTTCTTTGCCCTGGTTTCCCGAGGGCTCTCTCATGGGTGCAGACTCGAGAGCACCCTGTCCCCACACCCCTTGGGGCCTGACTCACTTTCTCTGCCTAGAAGCTCCTCTGGATGTGCGCTCCGGGTACAACCGCTGGCGGATCTGTGGCGAAGGGCACCATCTCCTCAAGTGGCAGCAGCTCCAGGCTCTTCACCAGCCTGGGCCAGTGGCCTCGGGGCGGCCAGAAGCCCCCCCAGCCCCCCTCCTGCCCCTCAACCTCAGCCTCCTGACACTCCTCCATGCTCTGCTGAGGGTCATGGAGGCCATCCGGTGAGCAGGTGTGGGTGGGGCAGTGGTGGCCTTGGGCTTATCTTACATCCCGGGTTTTAGTTGAGTTGAGCGTGTGGGAGAACTTGGTTGTTGCTCAGCAGAGGGTGAGAGGTGGGCACTGCTCTGATTCCTGTTATGTTGTTACCATCGTCTGGACTGTTGCTCGTACCTGACACACACACCTTCTAGAAAATGCAAGGGAAGAACAAACCAGATACATCAAGGTTGGGGCCAATGGTATGGTGGGGGAGCATCTACCCATCTTTATTTCCTCACCTCTTTCCTGTTCTCAAGTTTCTAAATTCCCCTGCCCCCCCCCCCCCAAAGACCACTGGTTTCAGTTTCTGCAAACTTCTGTTGTGTTGGGGTGGGAAGTGGATTTTATGCCAGCCTGACCGGCCATCTCTCTGGAGTTTAAGCACACTACAGCCTTGGGGAACCTGCTGCCTCTCTCACAGTTCAGCCCCAACTATCAAGGCTCCATACTGAAAAGCCCTTTCTGCAGCCTTGATCACACCTGGCTTTGCCCAGTCCTGCATTTCTCACCTGGGACCCCACTCTGCCCCTGCCACCACCCAGGAAGCCTCCAGGGCAACCTCAGGTTCATTGCAGGGCCTCTGCTTACCTGGTTACTTGCTTTAGTCCCCTCAGTAACAGCTCTCCTCCTCTTAACGCCCCTGCCGCAGTTTACCCATGCCCCAACCACTACCCCATCTGCCTTCTTCCTGTTTCTTTCATCACACCTATATATAAATATATACAAACACACACAAATATGTAAATAGAAGACATGCAAATACATATCAATAGGTAAATGTGCACAATTAGAATTTACATATATTGACTTATTTACTTTTTGTCTCTCTCCTCCACCCAGTTGTAAGAGGAATGTTCTAGAAAATGTCCGGTATCTGAAAACAGTTTCAGATGTCTTTTGCCCAGTTTTTTAGCTGTTCAAATAGGAAACCAGCTCTGTCATTGTCACTCCATCTTGTCTGGAAGTGGAAATTCCTCTCCCTGCATCCTGCCTGGCCACTCTCCTAGTATTGGGCGCTCCATGTGGTCACATAGGACACCATGATGCACATTCGCATACAAGTGCCTATAGTGGACCTGGGTTGCAGCTTCTCCAGGGCGAGTGCCCCGAGGAAGGAGCCGGCCAGGGGTCTTTCAGCTTTGCATGATCTGAATGGGTCAGCACTGAGTGCCCCGAGGAAGGAGCCGGCCAGGGGTCTTTCAGCTTTGCATGATCTGAATGGGTCAGCACTGTGAGACTTCCTTCTTTGTTTTTCTTTTAAGTGTCATCTTTCTTTTTGTGTTTGCCAACTTGATGTCAAATTTAGTTGGACTCCCTAGTTCCCACTTTGGGAAGAGCAAAAATAGAAACTTTTCTGTAGATGGTCCATGTTAAGTATTAATAGGTGGTCCAGGTGGGCCAAAGGAAAATTGCTAATACTTTTATGGGAGGTGTTTGCTTCTGAGCCAGGATCTTAGGGCAGAGGTCAGGCACTAACCAGCTGTTAGGAGAAATACCTTACCTGCCTGGAGTATATGTGGGGTGCCTTGTGAGATCCCCCAAAGTGCACACCCAGTTTCTCTCAGAAGCTTCTGGCCCATCTGCTGGCCTGGCAGAGACTTGCTAGAACTCAGAGGCCATAGGAGACTGGATAAGCTCCAAACCTGCCCAACAGGGAACCCAGAAAGAGTAGCGATGAGTCAATCCTTGCCTTCTTGTCTGGACTTGCTATGCCTTTGTTTTTTTCCACAATTCTGCAGAGTTTGCGTTCTCCTTGGAGTCCAGAAGGGAGAGTGGGCTGAGGGGGTTGAGTGCCTCACCTCAGGTCCCACCCTGGATAGTGAGCCAGCCAGGGTGGCCCCCTGTCTTCTGCGTAGGCTCCTCAGTGACTGAGTGTGTATCCTCCTCTACCGCGGGGTTTTCTTCACCCTCCATCTCGGGGAGATTCCTCACATGGGCCCTACAAGGCCAGTGTGGTTTCATTTTGGGGGTCAATTCCTAGTAATTGCCTTTCTCTTTGCTTTCTAGCCAGCTTTTTTGGGTATGAAGTTGGAATCAACGGCAACTGTCAAGAACATCAACAAAAATGTCCATCCTCCTCAAGGTCTTAAACCAAAGCCATCAAATCAGGGAGAGTCTGTAATAGTCACTGTTCTCTCAGTCAATGCAAGTTATTTATCATCAGGTGATTTTTAGTTGTAGTGGAGTTGCCGTGAATGTGGGTGAGATTCCATTATGAATATGATCAATAAATGTTATTTGTGAAACTCTTAAAGTGATCACTTTTTAAAAAATGATTTCCTCAGATTTTCCTTTGTGAGGGTGGGACTCATTCTCCACCTCTGTGTCCCTGTGGGCAGGGAGCCACCTCTGAACTTCTCTTCCCTTTGCAAGGACAGCAGATCCTCTGGATGAGGATCCTGAAATGGCTTTAGCATCTGTTTCATGTGGGTCTCACTTTAAGTAACATAAAATTGTATGCAGTTTGTATTTTTAAAAACAGATATCGTTCACATACCATAAAATTCACCTTTTTTACAGTGATTTAATATTTTTTTTGCTCTATTTACAAGGTTGTACAGTTGCCACTACTACCTAATTCCAGACATTTTCACCCCCAAAAGAAACCCTATACCTATTAAGCACTTACTCCTTGGTCCCTTCTCTCCTCACCCCTGGAAACCACTAACCTACTTTCTCACTTTTCCGATTTTGTATAGATGGAATATGTATCCTTTGCATCTGGCTTGTTTTCATTTGGCATAATATTTGCAAGGTTCACTCACATTGTAGCATGTGTCAGTTCTTCATTCCTTGTTTTTTATGGCTGGATAATAAGCATTGCAAGGACAGACCACATCTTGTTTATCTGTTCATCAGTTGGTAGACACTGGGTTATTTATACTTTTGGGGTATTATTAATAATGCTGCTGTGAACATTTACTTATGACTTTTGGTGTCAACATGTTTCATGTCTCTTGGGTCTGTACATGGGAGTGCTGGGTCATATGGTAACGCTCTGTAATGTTTTGAGGGGCTGCCTCAGGTTTTCATGGTGGAAAACACTGCTTCATTTTATTTGTTTATTTATTATTATTATTTTTATAGCAAAGTTTAAAAAAACCTTAATTTTGGTTGCTCTGGGTCTTCAGTGCTGTGTGCGGGCTTTTCTCTAGTTCTGGTGAGCTGGGGTTATTCTTCATTGTGGTGTGCGGACTTATTGCAGTGGCTTCTCTTGTTGTGGAGCACAGGCTCTAGAGCACGCGGGCTTCAGTAGTTGAGGCACTCAGGCTCACTAGTTGTGGCTCTCAGGCCCCAGAGCCTGTGGGTTTCAGTAGTTGAGGATCACAAGCTTAGTTGCTCTGTGGCATGTAGCATCTTCCTGGACCAGGGATTGAACACATGTCCCCTGCACTGGCAGGCAAGGGAGTCCCTGTGTACCATTTTACATTTCATATTCCCACCATCAGTGTATGAACTTTCTGATTTCTCTGTGTCTGAAGAGACTTGTGTACACAGGGTGTTGCCATGAGTGCTAGTTGTGGGGTGCTCTTGCCTGTTATTTCTGCTCAGTTCAGAAATGTTTAGTGTGGGACCCACTCTGTAGACACAGGTGTATTGATGTTTCTGAGTGCTTCTGTGATGTGACCCCACCATGCAGCAGTGACAGGGCCTTCCTTCCCCGCACCTGCACCGGGCATGCCTCCTCCTCTTAATCTCTGCCAGGGTGAGAAGTAGAGCGTGCTGTTACTATGTCCTTAACTGGAGTTGCTTAATTGAGGTGTGAGCAGCTCCTCATACGTTTGCCAGCGTTTGTGCTGTCTCTGCTGCAAGTGGTCTGTCCACAGCGTTTGCCATCCCTTCTGCCATCTCACGTGGTTCCAGCTGAGGACAGCCGATGATGCCAGTTACTGTACTTAGAACAAAGCAAGACAGAAGAGCAAGGCATCTTCAACTGGAATGTCCTTGGGCTTCAGAGTGCAGTCCTGGGGGCTGAGGTCATGGTCAAAGGTGTGTGTGAAGCATGGAAAGTCAGCCAGGTGTAAAGCAAAGCACATGCTAACGTGTGTGGGCCCCTGAGTCACTAGCATTTATGAGCTGGGATGGTAAAGTATGAACCTTTATGGGCCTCCGACTGTCATCAGTTGACCCAATTGGGAACTGAGATGTGCCATTTCATAGACATAGCTTTCTTCCTCAGGAGGTCTGATTCTACAGAAACTGAAAGCAAAGAAATGGTCAGGTGGTGACGATGCTAGGAAGAAAGGCAAAGCAGAAAAAAGATGGGTGGTGATTGGGTGGGGGCCCTCTCTGAAGAGGAGACCCTGGGCGGAAGATTGAATGTGGTGACGGTGGGGACAGAGCCCCAGACTGTGGGGTGACAGGTGCGAAGGCCCTGAGGATGGATATCCGTGGAGCATGAGGAAGCTTAGGAGCCCAGTGTGACTGAGTGAAGAGTGAAGTGGACTGTGGTCAGGGATGGCGGTCTGGAGGTTAGCTCAGGCCTGGTCCCGAGGTCTTGGCATTGTTTGAGGGTCTCAGGGTTTATTCTGCCTTGGAGAAGCCCTTCGGAAGCACCTGGACTGAATGGCCCCAGGCTGGCTTCTAACTTGCTCCCTCTGGTGGCCATGCTGAGGACTGACTGAGGAGAAGCGGTCTCGCTACCTAGGAGGGTGGGAATGAGCCTGAGCTCCTGGAGACAACAGGATTCGCTGGTGGATTGGCTGGGTTGGGAGAGCAGCGGCGCAAGGAGTGGGTGTGGTGGGCACCGTCGAGGAGCCACGTAGAGGTGCTGACATTGCTGTTAGAACTAAGTCTGTGTGGAAGGGGAGGTGTGGCTGGAGGTGTAAATTTGAGTCACCAGCTGGCTTGTTTTGGAGCCCTGCGGCTGGATGCCATCACGTGGGAGTTGATGTGGGTGGGGAGGATGGAGACTGAGGCAGAAAGGGGGCCAGCTCCTGTGGGTCCTGCCACCTGCCTGCTCCAGGTCATCCAGGGCACCAGCAGACACATCTTCTCTACCACTGGGATTTCTGGGTGGCAGAGCTGAGACTACATGCCATACTGAAAGACTGTGATCTGGTCACTAAAATGATACTGAGGTGTTCCTAAATGATTGGACATGTCGCATAGCGATAAAAATGGCATCTGATGTTGTTACCCCTCTGCTCTCTCTAGCTTCCTCCCCCTCCTCCTCTCCCATTCCCTCTCCTTCCTTCTCTCCCCTTTTTTACCCATTTTTTCTCCTCCCCCTTCTGCCAGTCTTGTTTCTGGGTAATCTTTCTGCCATCAGTGGTTATGTACTAGAGGCTCTCTACAGCCTAGGAGGGCCAGCTTCAGGATCTCATGGTCTGTGTTCTCCTGGGGCAGAACTGTGGAGGACCCCCTCCCCTTCATTACCACCACTGAGGGGTTGCCATGGACAGCGGTGCCTGGTGGGCTGTAGTCAGTCCGTGGGTTTGCAAAGAATCCAACATGACTGAGCGACACACTTAATGGTAAAGGTGGTAAGTTTGTGCATTTTACCGTAATAAAAAATTAAATGGAAACAAAACTGAAGTCATCGGTATTTACCACTGGTGCAGATCATTTGCTTGTTGTGCTCACAGCTGTTCTCAACTCTGAGTGTTGTAGTCTGTGTCTCGTGCAGCCTAGGGGACCTGAGGGCTGGGATCTAAGAGCACGTTGGTGGAGTCAGCTAATCTCCAGGGCAGGGGGATCCTGTTGAATTGCTCTGCATGTTTTACGAGGTGCCTACTATGTGCTAGGGGGTCGTGCCAGCCACTCATGTGGTTCCAGCACCCAGTGTGAGGCCTCTTAATTGGCTTCAAATGTAGCTGTGGTGTTCCTGAGCCGCTTAATGACCTTGGGTAATGAGGTGTCTCAGGCTCAATATTTGTTTAATGCTTTATTCATGGGCACAAAACAGTGGTAACATTAACTTCAGGGGAACTTTAATGATGTATGTGTTTGTTGAAGTCCCCAGCTCCCGACCCTTAAGGTGCTAGATCTGTTTGGGGCCATGTGAAATGTTTTGCATCACTTACAAGAAAGAAAAAAGAGGTGCTGTTTTTCTTTGGGAAAAGATGAGGTATTTCACAGCCAAACCTTGTTCTCCTGTGGAACATTTGTCAAAGACTGCAGAAAGGAAACACATGGAAATTTCCAATACTTCTTCTAAAGGAAGGAGTTGGACTTGTCGCATCCCATCCACCCATCTCCCCATCTACTTTCCTGTCACAGGCTGAGGCTTGCTCTATTCCACCAGTCCTGGGGTCAGTGTGTGTGTCCAGCCAGCTGGATGAGGCCAATGATTTCATCTTTCCGAGCTCCCATTTCTTCACTTGCCAAGCGAGGCTGTGTTGGTGACAGGCTTGGTGACTAGCCGAAAGCCTTTCCTAGAGCAAGCAAGCCTTCAATGCATGTAGTCAAGTTGTAGCCATGACTGATAGTAATAGTAATATATTCTGAGATAGGCACTGTTTTCACCCCATTTTACATATGAAACTGAGGTAGAGTCCTCTGGTTCTGTTTCCTCTTAGAGCACAGATGTGAAATGTGCAGGAACCTGGCCGGACTGGACCCTTGGAGCTGCTCCTTGCTGCTTGAGTGGCTGTGATTTCTAGATCCCTGGGGACCCCCAAGAGTCTGGGATCCAAGGGCCTGCCTGAGAGGAGGCCAGAGGTTGTAATTTCCTACCTCTGGACACAGTGAAAAGATCAGAAACAGTAAGATCATCACTTCATTTCTTTTCCTGTTTCAATAGCTACCTTCCTTCCTACTCCCCTCCAATCATTCCAAACAAAGTTCGCTTGGGGTTTTCGAGCTTCTTCCTTGTTTCTGTCCTCCCAGGTGAGTGAGAAGCTGATTACGACTCAGGCAGGCACAAGCAACCCCTGTTTGTGCAATCCCAAATTCTTCCTTCTTAAATAAAATTTAAGACCATCTGAAAACGAGCTGCAGGGGTGACCTCTCAGCTTTGATTCTTGGTTGAGTTTCTGAAAGGCATATGAAGCTGAGCCTGCTAATGCGCTGAAATAATTACCCTCAGCTCCAGGGAGGTGTTAATGCTTGAGGTGTTCGCTTGCCAGTTGTCTTGAAGCTAGTGAGAAGCAGTGTCAGCCTCTCCCACTTACTGTCACGTCACAGCCTTACCATCTTCTCCAGGCTTGCTGTCGATCCCAGTTGATGGCAGCCACTTGACTCTGGTCCAGAGGATGACGTAGGTGCCTCCACCTGTGCTTTCAGACGGTGTCCTTGGGGACAGACCTAGACAGGTGGTGGCAGCCAGCTTCCACAATGCTCAATGGTTCCACCTCCTGGAATTCACATCCTTGTGAACCCCTGCCCCACTCATTGCACCACGGTTGGTTTGTGTGACCAGTAGACTCTGCAGAGGTGATACTGTCACTTTTAAGATTAGGTCCTGAACGATGCTGTGGCTTCCATCTTGGTGTCTCCATCTCTCGCTCTCCTACTCCCTCTACTCTTCCTCCTCCAACTCTCTTGTCTCTCTGTCTTTCTATCTGTCTCTCTGACTCTCTCCCTACCCTTCCCACTTCTCTCTTGGATCCTTTCCTTTGTGGAAGCCAGAGGCCATGTCCTGAGGAGCCCTGTGGAGAGGCTGCATGCTAAGAAACCTCCGCCTCAGTCACTTGAGTGAGCGTGGCTGCAGGTCCTCGTGCTCCTGCGAAGCCTTCATGACTGCACCATGCCATCTGCATGGTTGACTCTTCCTGCAGGAAAGTATCTTGGGTCTTGTAAGAGCTGGAGACATTTACTCATTTACCCACCTATTGAGTGGACAGCTGATCATGAATAAACACAGGAATGTAGGAATGTGAGAAGATATGTCTAGTAAATGAGCTAGAGAGACTTCTTTGCAGCAGTTACTAAGTATTACATCAGAATGTTTTGCTGTTCTGTGATGGGAAAGGGGAAGGGAAGTGAACTGATGTCTTTTGAGTGCCAATAGTAATGATACCTACTCTTCACTGTTTCCCACCTCTACCTGCTTCACATTCTTTTTACATGCATGGTATTAATTCATCCTTCCTTTAACAGGTGAGGTAACAGAGGCTTAGAGAGGTATAGTGATTTGCCCAAGGTCATATAGCCAGGCAATGTGTGAGTGTGGGTTCAACCTAGCTATGTCTCTTTGCAAAGGGGTGAATAGTGAATGGAACAGATGTGGAAGGGAGCTTGAAGGCCCTGAGGTTCTATAGACAGTGACCATGTTATCAAAAAATGAAAAATTGAGACATACAGACTGAAAAACTATTTTTTCTAAGGTGTATGAATTTATAAGAAAAAGAATCTTAAAAGACAGTCAAATAAATTGCTTATTTTGAAAAGAGGAAAGTTACATGAAGAGAAAACAAAATTATGCAGAAAGGTTTTTACCTGTCAATGTTAGTCCATACCATATCAGAATGTTGGAAATTGGGAAGACCCTGGAAAATGGGGTACTTATGGTCATCATGGTTACATGATCTGGTTATTCCAGATTAGCTCTGAGGATTGAAGCTTTGGTCACTTTATCCTCCTGGTGAAGCCGCTGGCTGGATTTTGGGTTCTGGCTATTCCTGTGCCAGTTGAACTAATTTTTAAGTAAAATTTTGATTCTTTGATAACTTCAGATTTGTCAAAACTAAGGAACATTTCTCTTAAGTAAACTGTAGATGGTATTCAGATTTCACCAGTTTTTCCATTAATATCCTGGGGTGCAATTCAGGATACCTCACTGTGTCTCTCACACTTTTTGAATTAACTTGAATTTGCTCTCAAAACCTTGGACCCTGAGCTGAAGTCCTACTAGCTAATCAGGAATCCATTCACCTGTACCTTTAAGGAATAGCAGCCCAATAACTTCTTGTGCTTTAAGCCCATTTCCTCCAGTGGCATGGTGGTCACAGTGGGTAGATATATTTCATCTCCTGGGCCAATTGTAATCTGTTGGTGGATCTGAGTAGTGTGTCAGGAATGAGGAAACCACATCTGAGTACCATGATCAACTAGCAATGTCTGTTTCCGTCATGGGAGTATAGAGGAATGATGTGTGCTGAGTATATGCCTTCAGCCCCAGAATGTTTCACATTTCAGCATTCTGCCCCCATGTCTAGGAGGGGAAGCCATATTTGAGTGCAGGGTTATGGAATGAGGTATCTCTACCGTACCAGGCACATTTAGACAAGGATAGTGGTTGTGCTGGTGGTGGTGATGATGTAAACATAGCTAGGTACCATTTACTGAGTGCTTCATAAGTCTCAGGCACTGTATCAAGTGTGCCATGTAAATATTGCATTTATTCCTTAGAACAGCCCTGTGAGCTAGGGCACGATTGTCATTCCCATTTTATAAATGACAAAATTAAGACATAGATAAGGAAGTTTTCCCAACTCCTGCAGCTTTAAGTTTCCTTTTAGAGGAGTCATTGTTCTCCAGCAAGGCAAGGGTCACCAAGCGCTGTCCATTCAGAGGTTCTCCATCTCAGGCTGCACGTCACACCCTTCTCCTTAGGTGTTGATCATCACCTGATCAAGTAATCTGTTTTGGGCTTTGGCAACTGGGGCATTCTGTGGGATTTATTCGGAGGCATTTGGGGCAAGAGCAGGACTGAGTGCAACTTCACAGAGGCGACAAATAGGGAGGGCCAAGATCTGTATGCCCAAGAGAATGTCTGCAGGGTTCAGGAATTGAGAAATGATTTCCCTAAATGGATAATGTATATCTGTGCCAGGGATGCAGATTAAAATCTGGAGTTTCAAAGGAAAAATTGTCGTTCTCCTAAAGGAAGTTCTTCATTGATTGAAGGAAAAAACAGATTTAAAAAAAAAAATCTTTTGGTAGGTAAAGTTCTCAGTAATCTGAGCCCTTGTGAGATTGTGAGACCCCATCTGCCCCAGGGCTTTCCTGGCCCCACACCCCAGCCTGACTGTTACCCCAGTTTTTATTTCTAGCCTCCTTTCCTCTGCTCACTCTCTCTGCTGGGAGCACTCTCCCTCCCTCCTCTTTTTCCTTTCAGAGTCCCTTTCTTGTGGATGCTGCTCCTCTTCCCCAGGCCTGTCTCCCTGCTGTGTCCTGGCTGGAAGCCTCTGGAAGGCAGTGTTGTATGTGATGTTCTCAGTGCTTGGCCCAGGCCTTGGGGATGAAGTGGTTCAGGAAGGTTCATACGCCAATTATTGTCTCTTAAAAAGTGAGCACATGTGTAGCCAAGAGGAATTTTCTTTCAGCTACATCTTCAGAACTGCAGGAGCGCCTTAGACAGGAATATCTGTGTCCAGAGCAATGATTAAAGCATCCTACTTTTGTCACACTCTTACTGCGCTGTGGGCTGAACATGTGTCCTCTTATCTCACTCTCACTGGTGAGATAAGTCCTCTGGGCAGGTGGTTTTTCCCCTTTTATCGAGGTTATGGAGACTGAAGTTACTTGGCCAGAGACCCACAGCTGTCAGGAATTCTTGCTGATCCTTGAACCCAGCAACTGCCCAGAGTGCAGGATCCCAACCCAGAAGGATCATTAGAGTCAAGGAAGATGGTGGGGCCAGGATGCAGGGTTTGGGGCAACCTCCTCTCCACCACCTCGCTGTGTCTCCCACTGCACACCGTGATCAGCAGCCTAGGCTACTCTGTGTGTCATCTCCCAAATACCTTCTCCCCTCTTGCTAGGGAGTTGCAGCTGCATGTTCCTTAAAATGCAATTATAAAGGCAAAATATAAAAAGTAGCTACCTAAGGCTTTGCAGAATCTTCAAAATGTATTAAAACTGTTCCACTTAATATAAATAACTATAAATGTTATAAAGAAATAACATAAATAGAATTTTTGTAAATTGTTAAATTTGGTAAATTTTGAGTTAAGTTGGTCATTGAGCAAACCGATTCTTTGGGGGAAGAGATGTGAGGCCATTTGGGCCCCATCAGGGCTGGTGCTAGCCCATGAAGTGGGCAATTGGGCTTGATTCTGTCGGGAATTTTGATGAAGTATGTAGAATGAGACTAGAAATTGCCTACTGAGGCCCAAGGGGTGAGTGTTTACCCACTGCCTCTGATCTCCTGTAGGTGGAGGGAAGTTCTACAGGTGGTATGTCTTTGGCTCTTCCATGACAGGATGAGCTTCTGGAGGTTGTAGGCAGAGAAGCTGGGCAGAAAGCAAGACATGCAGAGTGCAGCGAGGCATGCTACTGTGCACAGACTGCATCTGTGCACAAAGGGCTACTGCAGAAATTGCGGGAGCAAGATGACGGGCTGAGAGAATAGCACACAAGGCATGAAACAGCCAGCATGCCAGCCTCAAAGATACGCTGGTGCTTCCCAGACATGTCTTGGGCTTTCCTTCACCTCCTTTCCCCAAGCAGTTCCTCCTCCTAAGTTGTCACGTTTCTGCCATGCAAAATAGAAAATAGGTAATTCGTTTTACCAACATCACATTTAAAGATCTTCCTATAGGCTGTATTTGCTGCTCTTAGCCTAGGATTTGGGCACAAAGCCTAATGGAAATCATTATGTCATTAGGGATTTATTAGGTTCATAGCAACATTATCTAATATTAGATTTATTATATTCATAGTAACATTTACATGTCAAGGGCAGGTTGGAGAATATTTTGGCTCATTTGCTATAGAGTTTGTGTGTGGTTTACACATTCATCTTCAAACCAGCCAGACTTCTTAGGGTCTTCCCAAGGTCAGACACAGAAGTGCCAATGCCCATCACAAGATAAACATGTGTTACAGATGTTGGGAGGATTACAAAATTCCTTTTCTCAACATAAGCTGTTTGTGGTTCTCTCTGTTCCTTTCTCTAGGTAAGTTTATTTTTCCTGACTGCCATTACTGACTAAACTCTTGTCTGCCTCACTTGAAAGCTCCTAGGAGGTGGAAAGACTGAGTTTCTGGAGGTGGAATTGATTATAGATTATATTAAAGACCAGGATTTGAAGAAACAAAGCTGGCTGGCAGTTAACCCACTTCCCTGTGATCCTCAAATAGGAAGTCTACTTTCAGCTTTTGGGGGATCTCTGCTCTGGAGGAAATCCTAACTCTGTCACAGAATGAATGGGATGCATGCTACTGAACCCTCATTCATTCATCAAACATTTCCCAAGCACTTCCTGTGTGTCAGCAGGTCTGGGCTCCATACCACACACATGTGATCTCATTTAGTTCTCTTCATAACCCTTTGAGGTGGGTAGTGTCCTCATTTTACAGATGTGATTGGTTTGATCAAAAAGATGTCAGTAAAAATTCCCTCCAACCTCAACCTTTGTGCTATTTTTCTCATTTTTTTTTGCTTCTATATATGTTATGAACTCCACAATACATTATTATTATATCATTAAACAGTTAATGGTATTTTATTGCCATCCTGTGGTTTAGAATATGCATCTTTAATTTTTCAGTTTACCCTCAAATAATGTATCACTTCATGAATAGCATAAGAACTTTGTAATAGTCTACTTCCAATTTCTCCCATCTTTTGTGTTATTTTTATCATCTATTACTTTTACGTAGGCTATAGTTAAACAATCCTTTACTTCTATTTTTGCTTTAAACACTCAGCCTTAAAAAGTTACTTAGAAGATCTTTTATATTTACTTTCATTTATACAGTTTCCAGAGCTCTTCATTTCTGCCTGCAGATCTTTGTTTCTGTCTTGTTTCATATTCCTTTCACCTGAAGATCTGAACTTTAATATCTTGTAGCACCAGTCTACCAGTAATTCATTATCTCAGGTTTTATTTTTCTGAAAAAAATTTAAATTTTGCTTTCATTTATGAAAAGTATTTTTTCCTGGAGGTAGAATTCTGTGGTGACAGTTATTGTTTATCTTAGTAGTTTTGTGATGCCACTTCATTGTCCTCTGTGTTGTACAGTTTCTGATGAGAAGTTTGTTGTCATTCTTATACTTTCTCAATTCCTTAATTTATCTGACTTGCCTTTAAGATTTTCTCTTTGTCTTTCAGTATTTTGAATATGATATGTCTATTTTTATTTTTAATAATCCTGCTTGGGGTTCTGTGATCTGTTTTGGATTTGTGATGACATATTTTATTACTTTAGTAGAATTATCAGCCATTACTTTAGATATGTCTTCTGCACCATCAGGTCTTTCTTTTTCCTTCTGGGATATCAGCTACATGTGTATTAGATTATTTACCGTGTCCCAGGTGTATTTAAAGCCCCTCATTGTCCTCACCTCTTTCTCTTTCTCCCTCATCTCTTCTGGCTCCCCTTTCTCCTCCTTCCTCTGTGTTTTACAGTTTGGATAATTTCTGTTGACCTAGCTTCATGGATTCTTTCCTCAACCATACTGCATCTACTGATGTTCTCAGTTAGAGCATTCTCCATCTCTGTTACCATATGTGCTCTCATGAGACTCCCCTCTGTTTCCACTCTCTCAGGCATGACTCTCTTGAGCTGAGATTGCTCGCATATTTCTTCTTTTTTGTATATAAAATGGGAGGATAAATCTGGTGCTTATTATCATTGCCAGAACCATCCTTTTACTTCAAATATGTCCATGTCTTTATATTTCAAGCTTATTTCTTGCAGACAGCATGATGCTAGTTTCTTACTTACTTGGATTAGCAGGTAGAGTGTGATTTTTCTAAATCTAGGTCAACATTGAGAACAATTATAGTCTGTGTCCATGGAATCACAGAGGTGAGGACTTGATTCACTGAGCAATTGATATCCTCATCTCTAGGGAGTGATATGTGGGTAGTGCCATGACTGCAGACTTTGGGTTCAAACACACCTGGCTTCACATCCCTCTTGGCTGGATTCCTTAGCCTCTCTGAGCCCTGGTTTAACTCATGTATAAAGCGGAAAAACAGATGGGGTTCTAAGGACTAAGTGCAGTGAACTCTCCCCCCCTCTCCGCTTTACCACAAGGCCTGGTACACAGTAGATGCTTATTAAATGCTTTTGAATGAATGAGTGCTTTCAAGAGTTCTACTGGCTCATTAAAATAAATAAATAAATAGTCCCCAACCAATCATTCCATTCCTTAAGATCCTATATATGGAAAATGATTTTTGCCCTGACCACCAATTTTACCACCTCCCCTTGTTCAATACAATGTTTGCTTTCTCTAATGAAATTTTCCAAATTAATTGGAATACATTAATTTATGTGGTTACCACCCCACAAAATGCCATCTGTACTTTGCTTTTTCTCTTAATATAAACATTCAATTTAGAAGACCTGTTAGAAAGGAGCCTGATTTAGGAGTCAGGAACACACACATTTCTTGCCAGCTTGGTTGCCATGTGACTTTCGACAAACCCTTTAACCTTTTCTGAGCCTCAGTTTCCTTATCTGTAAAAGAGAATAAGTGTGAGAACCATAGAATCAGCCTCAGATATTAAGTATCCTCCATTTTCTCTCTCACCTTACTCCCTCATCACCCCTCCCTCCTATGACTCCACTAGATGTAGGCAGGGGCTCCAGCCAACTTTAAAGTGCACACAGTGAGGACAGGTAGGGGATGTGGAGGACTCTTCTAGTTCTCATTTGGCACTGCTGCTGCTAAGTTGCTTCAGTTGTGTCCGACTCTGTGTTACCCCATAGACGGCAGCCCACCAGGCTCCCCCGTCCCTGGGATTCTCCAGGCAAGAACACTGCAGTGGATTGCCATTGCCTTCTCCCTCATTTGGCACTAGATGTTGCTTTTGGTCTCCTTCTTCATGCCTAGCTAAACCTTTAAGTTGGTTCCCCTGTTTGCCCTGGGTCCTGAAAACAGTACAATATCAGCTTTGGAATCAGAAGAATTGCAAAATTTTGCCTCTCCAGATGAGTCTTTCTTTAGAAACAAGCTCTGGGGAAGTGACTTTACCAGCGGTCCCTAGGCCCCTCCTCTTCCCCAAGTTCTAAAAGTCTAATTTGCATTAAGTGGACAAGTCCCATCTACCTGGCACTGCCTTCAGAGGGAGGCAACCCTTTCTAAGGCCCTGGGCATTATGGGGAAGGGAGTGGCAGAGGAAAGGAGGATTTCTTTTCCATTACTTGATACAGTGAATAGGTCTTTTGTCACTTTGTGATTTAAAGCATGGTCCATGGACCAGAGCAGAGGCATCCCTGGTGCTTCTTAGAAACACAGAAACAACCTCATCCAGGACCCAATGAACCAGAATCTGCAGCTTAACAGACCTAGGCAATTCACATACACCTTAAAGTGTGAGAGGCACTGTCTCCTTAGACAGTGAGGAAAACTCGGGGTGACAGAAGTGTCAGGTGTGTGCAGTCAGCAGCATTTGGTGCAGATGATGGAGCTGTCAAATGGCAAGGACAGAAGGTTCAGGGGGGTCTGTGGAGAGGTGGCTTGAACTGAGGATGGCTCCGTGGCCAATGGGGCTTCCATCCAGAAGAGGCCGCCTCCTATTGCTCCCTTAGGTGTAGGGTTGTCACTTCACTTTTGGTTAGTGTATTTTGAAGCTTTAACATTTTGATCAAGTCCAATTTATCCATTTTTCTTTTATTGCTTGTGCTTTTGGTGTCACATCTAAGAACCCATTGGAAGTTCCAGTGTCATCAAGATTTAGTCCTATGGTTAACAGTTTAAAGTTTAGCTCTTATATTGAGCTTCTTAATCCATTTGAGTTGCTTTTTGTATAGGATGTGAGGTAGGGGTCCAGCTTCATTCTTTTGCAGGTAAACAGGCTTTGAATTCCTATTCAAAGGATCTCTGTAACTATTGTGTGGAGAATAGCCACGGGCAAGAAGGAAGCAGGGGGACTAATTTACCACTGCTCCATGGTAATCTGTCTCTGAGACTAATAAAGTTAGAGGAAATGGTTAGAAACCCACTACTGGACAGCCATCATAGCCATAATTGATTCAGGCAAGAATCATTACTGGATGCTAGCATGAAAGTTTCTTGAGGAACAGAGTATGTCGTCTCAAATCTCCCCATGAGAAACTTGTTACAAAGGGTAAAGAACAAACTTCACAGTGAAGAAGCCTGACAGACACTGCATTAACCAATAGTGATATCATCATTAATGTACAAACAGAATTCATGGGCTTCCTGATATAGTGCCCTGAGAAGGACACAGCATCACCTTCTGGGCTCCCTGCTCAGAAAGCACACCCTGACTCTGATCATAACCAAATTCCAGACAAACTTAATTTGAAGGACATTCTACTCAATGATTGTCTCCAGAAAGACCAGAAAGACTAAGGAATGTTCCAGGTAAGAGGATACTAAAGAGATGGGACAGCGGAACACAGTGTGTGGTCTGGGATTTTTCTTTGGTGTTAAAGGACATTCTCAGCATAGTGAGTGTAATGCAAGTAAGGTCTGTAGATTGGTGACACCGATCAGAGCGAATTTCCTGAGTTTGAGGTGCTACACCAGGTACTGTAGTTGAGAAGGCAATGTCTCTGTTTAAGGAAACACATGAAGTGCATAGGGACTGAAAGTGACCATGTCTGCATGACAGCTTACCCTCCAATGGCTCTGACAACAAATGTGCAAGAGAAAATGAGAAGGCAGACATGGGAAGATGTTGCCACCTGGATGTGTTCAGCTTAAGAGTACAGGGGAAATTTTGTTTTAATACTCTTCTGAACTTTTTTTGCCACCCTGCTTGTTTAACTTATATGCTGAGTACATCATGTGAAATGCTGGACTGGATGAAGCACAAGCTGGAATCAAGATTTCTGGGAGAAATATCAATAACCTCAGATATACAGAAGACACCACCCTTATGGCAGAAAGCGAAGAGGAACTGAAGAGCCTTTTGATGAAAGTGAAAGAGGAGAGTGAAAAAGCTGGCTTAAAATGCAACATTCAAAAATAAGATCATGGCATCCGGTCCCATCACTTCATGGCAAATAAATGGGGAAACAATGGAAACAGTGACAGAATTTATTTTCTTGGGCTTAAAAATCACTGCAGCCATGAAATTAAAAAACGCTTGCTCTTTGGAAGAAAAGCTATGATCAAGCTAGACAGCATATTAAAAAGCAGAGACATTACTTTGCTGAAAAGGTCCATATAGTCAAAGCTATGGTTTTTTCAGTAGTCATGTATGGATGTGAGAGCTGGACCATAAAGAAAGCTGAGCGCCAAAGAATTGATGTTTTTGAACTGTGGTGTTGGAGAAGACTCTTGAGAGTCCCTTGGACTGCAAGGAGATTCAACCAGTCCATCCTAAAGGAAATCAGTCCTGAATATTCATTGGAAGGACTGCTGCTAAAGCTGAAGCTTCAATACTTTGGCCACCTGATGCGAAGAATTGACTCATTGGAAAAGACCTTGATGCTGGGAAAAATTGAAGACAGGAGGAGAAGGGGATGACAGAGGATGAGATGGGTTGGATGATGGACTTGAGTTGGAGCAAGCTCTGGGAGTTAGTGATGGACAGGGAAGCCTGGCATGCTGCCGTCCATGGAGGTTGCAAAGAGTCAGATATGACTAAGGACTGAACTGAACTGAACTGAACTTTTTTTGCAAGTCTGAAATTATAAAAATAAAAAGTGTTTGGAAAAAAAGAGAATCTTCCCCCTTGAAAAAACATGACATACTTGGGGACCTCCGCACTGATAGGGTGTTTGATGGGCTGGTTGGCCACCCTGGTGTTCCCAGGATGGCTGTCAGAGCAATAATGAACAGCACCAGGCATCTCTTCCCATGGTGCCCCGCCTGTGGGGCTCATGCAGCCTTTCTTCCTGAGCTGCTCATACCAACAGCCACTCCTCTTGGGTGTCCTGGCTGCCAGGTAACCTTCAGTTTTAGGGTTTCACATGGGCCCTACTCTTATTTCCATTTTACAGATGAGGAAAGTGAGGTTCAGAAAGAGGAAAGCAGAGCTGAATTTGGAAATGCGTCTGTCCAGCTCTGCTCTTGAGCAGTTTGCCTCTACCCCTGCATCTCATTCTCTTGTTCACTTGTTTATCATATGTCTTCCCAGCCTCAGCTCCTTGAGGGCGGGGCCCTTGTCTTGTTGTGCTCACAGATGTATCCCGAGGAACTGGCTCAATGCCTGCCTGTGACAGAAAATAAATATCTCCTGAGTGGAGGACCATCATGGGGCTTAGCACACTTCATACACGGGTGTTGGGCTTGAACCTCAGCTCAGATCCTGATTCTGCTACTGAGAAGCTGTGTGATCTTGGATAAGTTAGTTAACTTCGCTGGAACCCAGTTTCTGAATCTATGAAATACAGATTCTGCTCCTACCTCCTAAGGCTTGTGGTAAAGAGCTAACTGACCAAGGGGCTTATTGTAGTCCCTGGCATCATGTGGATGCTCAGACCCCACTTACTGAATGAAGGAACGAACAGAAGTTTCAAGTGGCCTCTATCTCAGGGAGACCCTACTTCCTCATATAACAGTGTTTATTGGGTGCAATATAGAGGGCCTTACCTGGAGACTTTAACTTCTGTAACAAACCGTGTCAAACTGTTGTCTATGTATTTAGTTGTGTGTTTCCTCCCATGTGTGTGCTGAACTGTCAGGGACCCTGTCTGCCTCTTTCGGGTTGTACCCTCAGCATGCCCACAGCTGTAGCTCAGGGCAGCCGGGCCTGCTTGCTGCTTGATGATTGACTCAGCGTGTTTTTTTGCTTATTGACGTATTTACTAGGGTTCTCCCCATTCTGGGTCCTGTACTGAACACTGAGCACCTGCCTTCCTGCCCTTGATTTCTTCTCTGGGGCCCCCATCCTGTCTCATGGTCAGGGTTCCTTCAGCCGACCCAGTGACCTTCCCCTAAAGCTTGCCTTGGGCTGCTCTTCCGGCCCCAGGAAGCCCTGTGCCCTCTGGCTCACATGCCTGTTTGTTACCTGACCTTTGCAGTATGCTGCTGGGCAGCCCTGGAAGCTCCTGTTATTGCAGCTCCTGCAGCAGATAAGCGAGCACATGGAGGCCGATCCAGCCTTTTCCCCACACCTCGTGTCTATGTTTATTTCCTCTCCTGACTGGGACTCAAGAGGCTAAAGTGCTCTGGAGATCACAGGGATGGCCAGCTCGCTGGACACCTCTAAGCTGGACGCCTGATGTCCTGCATGTGCTGGCCAGCAGGTGGCGCCATCCCACATTTTATGGGCTGGGAGGCGAAGGCAAGCAGAGACATCCTCCAAGGGCGACTTTAAGATCAAGGGAAATTCATGGGCATTTGGACTAGTTTTCTGGAAGAAAAACAATTCTGAACATAAAATGATGAGTTAAAGCTTCTATTCAGGTTCTGTATTTGAGTTTTGAGTTCTGTTTGCAGAAGGACCCATCTTGAGGGTCAGAAGACATTTTTTTTGTTTGTTTTGCCTGGAAATCCTGCAGGAATGTCTGGTGGGGCTGAGAACCCAATTTTGTTTTTCCAAGAGATTGAGGAGGTAGGCTCTGGGCTGTGCCCTTTCCTCTGTGTCCCTGGACGAGTTGCAAGAGAGAGGCGGAGATAAAAGTCCTAATGCCCGTGAGGTGTTATGGCTGTGAGGGGCTCTCCCTGTGCCCGCTGCATAGAAAGCAGGGCTGTGGCTGGGCTGGTGTCTTGGTACTGTAGTCAGAGATGGTGGGGGCCTTGGCCATGCTACTTTTATTGAGGGGCTTTGTTGGGGAATACAGCTCTCCTTACCCTTTCAGAGAGGTGGCGCTGGCACTGCAGAGCACTTGCTCTGTGCAGGGAGCCGGGAGGACACAGATGAGAACCCCCAGCTCTGCCTCTTGGACCTCAGAGGGGAAACAGCGCCACAGTCTCTGGAGGTTCTGGCCGAGGTGCTTGTGAGACAGGGGCGAAGAGGGACCTAGTCTGCCTGGGTGAGTTGGTAGGCATCACGGGAGAGGTGACAGTAGCATTTCTTTAGGAGAGGACATGTGGGAAGGGTAATTTGAGCAGAGGGCACAGCCCAGGCAGAAGCATGGCAATGGGAAAGCGTCAAGCGTGGTGGAGGGTGGGCCGTGGGTGCATGGTGGGCCCACATGGATGTGGACTTCACTTAGGCCCACGGGTGTGGGTAGGGCCTTTGGGGTGACTTTTAATCAGCGCTCTGTGTTTCTGAAGCATGACTTCCCAGTGGCTTTTCTTAGAGCTCACATCTCAGCCTTAAAGTGTGTAGAGGGGGAGTGATGGATTCACAGTTCCCTACTTCCTGCCTTTTACTTGATGTCTCCCCTCCTTCTCAGGTGGGGGCCTTGTCCATGTCCCCTGCTGCACGCACGGTCCGGCTGCTCCCTCAGGCAGAGGCCTTGCCAAGCTGGCCTTTGCTGCTTATCTCTAGAGCTGGGCCTCAACGCCTCCTGGGCTCCCACCTGTCCAGGTAAGTTTGTCAATGCCTGTCTGGATGTCCAAGGGTTTTGTCTGAGGACCGTCCAACTGAAGTTTCAAAGATAGTTGGCTGAACTCAGTAAGCAAATGTGAAGACCCTGGTGGCTGTGGCTTCTAGTTCCTCTGTCATTTCTCCCCATGGTGTGATTGCCTGCTTGGCCTGCCCTCCTCAGGGGCTCTTTCACTGGAACCAGCACACGGTTCAGCCTGGAGCCCCTTCTGGTTGATTCTTTCTGCTGTATTTGGCTTTCTCTGGAGGAGGCCTGTGGGCCGATCTGCTGCGGCAGGGACAGTACCAGGGGAGTTGGGCTCAAGACCGGGGACATCACAGCTGTCTATGTCCAGATGGGGATGGGGGAATCCACTGGTGGAAGCGCCCTTGAATTTTGGTGTTTCAAGGGGAAGAACAGGCCAGGTGCCTCCGCCTAAGCCATGGAACCATGTCACCAGAGCTGGGGGCAGGGCAGGGGCCCAGTGTTGGGCCACAGAACAACATTTTGGTTTTCAGCCTCGACACTGAACAGCCATTAAATGGAAAGGAGGCCCGCGTCCCTCCCTCGGCAGCCACACCGCCCGCTGTCCCGGCGCCTCACAGAGCGGCTTTTGTTTGGGGTCCAGAGTGTAAAATTGGAGTGTCAGGTTGTCGTGTGCACATTTCGAATTTCCTGGCTTTCATCAGCTGCGCCACTCAAACGACAATATTTAATCCCAAATGTTTCCTTCCCTTCCCCTCCCCCTCCTGTTTCATAAACGAGGGGGCTTCCCCCCTTTTCTGTCTGGTAGACTTTGCTTCCATTTCTTCAGTCACAGTGAAAATATACTTGTGATTTTTCTCTCATGTCTTTGCAGTTACACATACCAGGGGCCTCGGGAGAACCTGACTTCCTGGGACCTGGTGTAATGTAACCTTCTTGCTGAGTCCTCCAGCCTCACCAACTGTGTTATAAGGGAGAGCTGGACACATTTGCTTCTGGGGTCAGATGGCGCAGCAACAACTCCATGCCATTTTATCCTCTTGGACATGGCCAGGGTCCAGTTGCCCACTGGTTTTTCTGTACAGGGGTTTTTTCATGGTAGTCATCAAAGAATGATTTGTCCTAGGAGGGAGAATTCGCCACCTAAAATTTAAAACTTGAAGTTTCTTTTCATTGCTTGGTGACTCTGAGAAGCAATTGCTGAGCAAGACAGCTCTTGTGAGACAGCAGGAAGATTCTGGTGACATCCCATCTGGATTTTCTAATGGCTGTCTATACGTGTGTGTGTAAAGTCACTTTACATCTTGCGCTAGAGCATTCCAAGTCACATTTCATGTAGAGAAGCAGCGTGCTGTCCTAAGATGAGGTACTTTGGAGTGAGAAGGGGCAGATGTGACATCTGCTTATGTCTCAAGTATGGCTTCTTGGCGTGTGCAGCCCTGAGTAGGTCTGAGGTCTCAGGGGGGTCTGATACCTGAGCAGCGTCTACCGCCTGAGGCCTCCATGGGCTGTGGGTTGCTCAGTTTTGTGCGTAGATGTGGTCAGGCTGTAGGACCAAATTATTTGATCAAATGCTAATCTAAGGGTTTCCAAGAAGGCTTATAACTGTAACCAATCAGTAGGTTGTGAGTAACCTGGATAGTCTGGGTGGGCCTCATCCAATCAGGTAAGAAAGGTTTTTGAACAAAAGCCAAGGTTTCCCTGAGATGAAGAATTCTGCCTCAGGACGATAGCGTCAGATCCTGCCTGAGTTTTCAGCCTGCAGTAGCCTTATAGACTCTAGGCTTTCCTGGCTCCACAGTCTTGTGGGTCACTTCTTAAGATGAATCTCACAATGTATACATATACACATAGGTAATATGTAGACATATGCATGTACAAAAGATGCTTGCTCTTGGGAAGGCAAACTATGACAAACCTAGACAGCATATTAAAAAGTAGAGACATCAGTTTGCTGACAAAGGTTCATGTAATCAAAGCTATGGTTTTTCAAGTAGTCATGTACTGATATGAGAGTTGTACCATAGAGAAGGCTGAGCACTGAAGCACTGATGCTTTCAATTCTTCCTGGAGAAGACTCTTGAGAGTCCCTTGGACAGCAAGGAGATCAAACCAGTCCATCCTAAAGGAAGTCAACCCTGAATATTTATTGAAGGATTAATGCTGGTGCTGAAGTTCCTACAGTTTGGCCACCTGATGCAAAGAGCTGACTCATTGGAAAAGACCCTGATGCTGGGAAAGACAGGAGGCAAAAAGAAAAGCGGGTTACAGATGGTTGGATGGCCTACCAACTCAATGGACATTAATTTGAGCAAACTCTGAGAGACAGTGAAGGACAGAGAAGCCTGGCGTGGTGCGGCCTGTGGGGTTGCAAAGGGTCAGACATGACTTAGTGACTGAATGACAACAGCAACATGCATCTCCTGGTAGTTCTGTTTCTTCAGGGAGCCCTGACTGATAGCTGGCTGAGACAAGCAGGGGCTTTAGGCCGAGCTGTGTAAGAGAACAGCAGTCCCAGGCCACCAGTCAAGGGTCTGTGAAATCAGAATTGAGCTTCTCTGGGCCTCTCTAGATCCTTCTAGGAATCCTGAGTTGTTTTCCAACAGACACATGTGTGTGAGAGGGGGCAGTGATGCAGACATGCAGGACATGCACTGCTGCATATGTTCTCTGCCGGCAGGTGCACCCACCTCACTGGGAACCAGTGACCACACCTGAATTCATGGCCATGGGCAGAGGGTTCCGAGAGAGGGTACTGCGGGTGGTGAACTTCTAGGGTGGTTGGACCACAGAACTTCTTATGGGCAAGGGATGAATAAATATTGATGAACCCAAGATGAGTAGTAGAGGCATGTAGCATCATGTTGTGCAAAGAAATGCAGAAGCCAGTGAGGTGGATTGTGCTATCCTGTTGTCCACCAGCAGGCAGTGAAGCAAGTGGGTTAGCCCTTCTGGGCTGCAAGTGTAAGAGGGTGTCAACTTGGTACCTGCCATTAGGGTTCTGAGGCACAGATGTGCTGATGCAGATGAGGAAGAAAAGGAGGGTTTCCCACGATCGAGGCCATCCACTCCAGCTGTGGTCAGCAAGGGGTTCATTGTGAGCAGAGGACTGAAAGTCACTGGTGTCTTCCTCCCATGAAGTGCTTTGTCAGAAGGAAGGAAGCCATCTCCCACTGAGGGTGAATCTGCGTCAAGACCACCCTAAAATCAGATTGAGACAAAAGGCCACATGTTATATGAGTCCACTGATATGGAATGTCAAGAGTAGATAAGCATGTGGAGACAGAAAGCCAAGGGTTGCCAAGGGGCCAGGTGGAAAGGGGATGGGAAGTGTCTTCTTGTGGGTACAGGGTTTTCTTTTGGGGTGATGAAGACATCTTGGACATCTTGAAACTAGACAGAGGTGGTAGTTGTACAGTCCTGTGAATGCCCTAAAGGACACTCAGTTGTATATTTAAAAAATGGTCAAAGTGGTAGATTTTATGTTACATGTATCTTAATACACACAGGCTGGATTTGGCAGTACTCTTTGGATGGATGTGACAGAGACAAGATTCAGGTGAAAGGTCAGCTAGTTGGCTTATGGGATGGAAGTGTCAGCGGGTGGCTGGACTCCAGGTCTCCACTGTCTTTTGGTGTAAAGGCTGCTCAGCCACATCCTAGCTCTCCACAGTGTCTCCGTCTGTGTCTTCCTCAGGCTCACGTAGAGTAACTACCACTTCCTCTCCTCCTAAGCCTCCTGGATGCCTACAGAAGCCTGATCCGATGGCAGCATTCACCAGAGACCCCGAAGATCCAACATGGGGGTGTGTTTGGGGTGGGCAGTGGCAGGTTGGGACCTAGCACACCTGGCCAAGTTGTCACGCGTGGCAAGTGTGGGAGAAGGGTCATGGGGAGGTGCTTCTGAGGCTAAGCCCACTGGTTCATGCTGGGACAAGACAATGGAGTAGGGCCCCACAGGACAGCCTCTGTTCCCTGGAGAACTGGGCAATTAATGGATATCTTGGTGCCACATAGGCTTTCAGTTCTGACCATCTGAGTCAACGTGACACCACAAGTGTGGGGCATCAGCGTCAGGGTGTATGTTCTGTGGATTTGGAAGTCCATGTGCAACGACTCAATGATGGGTCTTGTTGGCTGGTTCTCTAGTTGATGGAACATCTATTCAACTTTTGATGACAGGCCAGTTGGGGGATCTGTTCATCTGATCCCCAAAGATAGTTTCACCTACATTCAGGATAGAGACTGTGAGAGCTCTAAAACAAATAAACAAAACCTAACTTCAAACAGGATTAGTGTCCTGAGGAGGTTTCCTTTCCCCACCTTAATTTTGGGATTAATCTGTTTTAGAAGTTCCTTGGCTGCTGCTGTGTGTGTATGTTTGTGCATGCCTGTGTGTAAGAAAAGAAACACTAGGGAGAAAATGTGTCATGTTCTTCCGAAACCTCCACCGGCTAGCTTCCCTCTCTGTACCTTGAGGATAGCCCTGCCTGGGGCCTCTCTCACATTTACAATCTTCTCTGAAGCCAACTTTGAAAGAATGAAAGGAAATTGGGCTACTCAGGGCCTTGTTCCCATAGTGGCTCCGTGCCAGGACTGTCCTTACCTGTGTATTCTGAGTTTTTTTTATTAACTGAAAGTGATCTTGGTTAATAAAAATATGAAGACAAGAGCTGAATGCTTTCTTATTCCCAGCTTTGGTCTCTTTTTATGCTTATCAAGATAGGATAACTCACTACTTTGATCCATCAGTTCCTGCTCTTAGAGGTGGGAGTCAGTGCTGTGCAACTCTTTCTTCTGAATTTATTAATTTCAAATTATGGGTCACCAAAGACTCTTTTGTAATGATTTATGAATTCTTGTGACCCAATAGGGGGTATTAGTTATAAATGAGTTTCTTTTTTATTACTTTACAGAGTATGCACATTGGCAAGAATATAATTTCAGGGTTAAATAGTCATTATATTTATTTTTTAAAATTCATTATATTTATTTAAAAATTATTATATTTATTTTAAAATATTCATTATATTTATTTTTTGGGGCTCCAAAATCACTGCAGATGGTGACTGCAGCCATGAAATTAAAAGACGCTCGCTCCTTGGAAGAAAAGTTATGACCAACCTAGACAGCATATTAAAAAGAAGAGACATTACTTTGCCAACAAAGGTCCATCTAGTCAAAACTATGGTTTTTCCAGTAGTCATGTATGAATGTGAGAGTTGGACTATAAAGAAAGTTGAGTGCCGAAGAATTGATGCTTTTGAACTGTAGTGTTGGGTAAGACTCTTGAGAGTCCCTTGGACAGCAAGGAGATCAACCCAGTCAATCCTAAAGGAAGTTAGTCCTGCATACTTATTGGAAGGACTGGTGTTGAAGCTGATACTCCAAAACTTTGGCTGCCTGATGTGAAGAACTGACTCATTGGAAAAGACCCTGATGGTAAGATTGAAGGCGGGATGAGAAGGGAGCAACAGAGAATGAGATGGTTGGATGGCATCACTGACTCCATAGACATGAGTTTGAGTAAGCTCTGGGAGTTGGTGATGGACAGGGAGGCCTGAAGTACTGCAGTCCATGGGGTCACAAACAGTTGGACACGACTGAGCGACTGAACTAAGTATTCAAATGATTCTGAAGTTTATGGCAAAAGGTGCTGCCCCATCGTTCCTCAGGCAATCACTTTAAATGGTTTCAGTGCCTCCTTCCAGATTCCTTCCCAAGCACTTGTATATGTATATGGATAGTAATACTTTAGTCATTTAATGCCACATCCAGTGGCAGCCAATATTTAATGTGTAGAATATTTCTATATGTATTTCTTGGTTCAACTAATATTTCTGGGCACCTGCTGTGTGCCACATGTGATGCTGTGAGCAGCAGATTCAATAGTGAGCCATCACACAGCTCAGAGCCTGCAGGCATGTTGTGTGGGGCTAGTTTCCCTCTATTTAACAGAGTGTCTAGGCATTTTCTCCATGCTCATCCTTATGCCCTGTACTCTTCAAAGTTGAGAGAAAACATTGGATTTTGATGGACAGCAAATTAAATTCCAATTGATTTTTCATGTAAAAAAGGAAGCAGTGAAGGTCTCATTGAGCACCTGGGTGTTTTATAAGATTTAAAGATTCTTTGGGAAACAAGGCACAACATACCAAGCCTCATCTAGAGAAAGCTCCCACTTGCATACCACAATATTGCAAATTACAGTTCTCAAAACAGAGTCTTCCAGTACAAGTTTCCATGGAGTCTTCACTAGTTAGCCTGGGAACTGATAGTTCTACAGTTATGCACATGAGGAAACTGAGGCTCAGAGAGGTCAATAAACTGGTCCAGGGTCCCAGAAGCCACAGAGCTTTGAGTTCAGGCTTTGTGATGCTTACCCAGAACTTTCTATTTCAACTCTGTCTGGAATCTGGCTTCTCTGCTCAAAGTTTGGTCTCTGTCCATCTGAGTATCTTTGGGAGTCGTCGTCTTTAGAGCAAGCACAGAGCCATCTCCAACCTCCGACAGAAAGCCAGGCCTTTTCTCTTCTGTATGATGGTCCATTTCATACTTGGAACAAGGAGATTTTCCTGTTCCAGGGTGCTAAGCCTTGACTCCCTTGGAACATTAAAATATCAGAGTATGAACAATTTCCAAACGTCGCTTGTTACATCTCTCACAGCCCTGACACCTGGAGAAGGAAAGACATTCCAGAGGAGGAGAGATGCAGGCACATGTCACTCTGCTTGAATTATTTTTCTTAAAGGTGAACACTTTTCAATAGTCCAAAGCAGGGGCCCATCATTTGTGAGAACTCTTTGACGTGTTGCTGTTTTAAAAATTAAGTATGTGGAGTTTTCAGAATGGATAAGGCCTTTCAGTTTTTTAATTTAAGGTTCAAAAAGTGCTTTCACGCTGTAGTCCCTGGGGGACAGGAAAGGCTGTTTGTTCTGTCCCTGGCCTCCAGGAAATCTGGCCCAGACCACCTACGGGAAATTAGCCTGAGACCTCAGCCTAGCTGGGAGGCGACAGCAGCGCTTCTCGGCACTGTGGCTATAGTTCGCACTACATAATCTAATCTTTCAAGGATATTTTCCTCTGGAGAGGCAGTGAGCTGAGTAACTAAACAGACACAATGCTGCTAATCCCTCTTTCCTGAGGCTGAAGGGTTTAACTCCTTGCCTTCTGTTTTATCACAGTGAGCTCAAAGTGGGCTGTTGGGATCAACATCAGAATTTCATAAAAATCATTTGGTTTTGTACTCTGTGCTGAGACTATGCAGTGTCCCTGGTCCTACTATGTGTCTGGCATGGCTCTACAGACTTTAAATAGAGTAACTTGGTTACTTCTGCCCTAAGAGGTAGCTACTGTTATTATGCACAGAGACATTAAATATATGCTTGAGGTCACACAGTAAGCAAGGCATGTGGGCTGGGATTCAGCCTCAGGCCTACTGCTTCAGAGTCCATGCTCTTGACCCTCATTAAAGAGGAAGGGCCCAGAACGCCTCTGAAATGTCTGCCTAGTCAATTTTCATTTATTTAGTTGTTCATTCATTCATACACTTCTTCATTTGTATTCAGCCTTTGCACTGTTTGAAATGCTGAGGTGATTTAGACAGAGGCACTCATTGGCCTCCCATGGGTTAGCAACCAGACATGGAAATGAATAAATCCAGAAATAACTCTGATGCAGAGAGCAGAGGGCAGCAATAGCTGTGCAAGGGCCAGAGCGGCCAGTGAAGTGAGGGGAGCATTGAACTAAGAAGAGGAAAGTGAGGGAGGTTTCTCAAGGGGCCAGGAGGTGGAGGGGGTGGCATTTGGCATTAAGGGTGATGATGCAGTGCCTTTTGGGAAACTCCTGGGGTATGTGGTGAGCTTGAAGGGCTGTGAGAGGTAGCAGAGGCAGAGAGGAGCCTGGACTTGGTGAGCTTGGTCAAGGCAGGGTTTTAGTGAGAATCTTATGAAAAAGCAGTTAGGTGAATAGTTTCCTTAGATCTGGTCACTCAGCAGACTAGGAACCAGCATTTCCAGATGGCATATGGGGCAGGAAGCCAGGCAGTCCTTGCTGAAACCATAGGATATAGGACTTTGTTTATGCAAAACCAGAGTCTCTCACCTCTTGTCAGAATATCCACAGAGCACCACTGACCAGGACCTCTCAGCAGCCCAGGAGCCGTTGCCATGTGGCTCAGCAGGCATTAGCCCTCTCCCCCACAGAAGACCCGGGCTCTAAGTGAAGCCCAGCCCCCCAGGACACAGGTCAGGGGCAGGTTCTTGACCCTCATCCATCACAGTGTGACTACCGGCTGATGCAGGATGTGAGTGGGTTCCAGCTGGTTCCATCCCAGTGGTGGCAGACAAACCATCCTTGCATTTTTGCTCTGCGGCCCCAGCCCCAGGGCAGCACACAGACCCCCGCAGAATGCCCTTCTTTCCAAGCCTGGCTTGGCGGAGCCGAGGCTGAAAGTGCTACTCAGCCAGCTGGGTTCAGAGGGACTCTGCAGTGAGGAACATTGTAAAGATATTTGGAGTTGAATATCGCTCTTTGCTGTTTTGAAAGGTGCAAAATGATTTAGTAATTACTCCCAAATGTGGGGACCTCCTTCCTCGCCTCACCTGAACGCCCTGCCAGCTTTCACCTGTCAGACTCGTGTTGGTTTGAGGTGGGTGTTCCTTCCCCCATCCCCTCCCCTCTGTTTCCTCTGCCCTTTGTGGCCCTCCTCTGCAGCCCCTCCCACTCCCAACCTGGAACTTGGAGTGAGTTCTAAGGCGCCTCATTAACGACTTAGATTTCTTGTGACTGATTCTTTCTTCGTTTGTTGGTTTTCAAGCTTTCTCTTAAATAACCATATAGAAAGGGGCCCTGTTTGTTTTTATTGCTTAGTGTCTCCCTGCCAGTCAGTTCTTCACCAGACAAAGGCTGTGTGATCCCCAGGCCTGCCAGGACTAAACAGAAGTGGGGAGCTTTTCACGAGGGAGAGATTCCAGCAGACACACCTGCTCCCGGGAAAGTTTCCCACTTGGAAAGGCTATTTGCCAGGTGATGGTGCAAATTAAAAGAGCTCACCTTTATGTGCCAGAATGATGCCCATCTCATAGTTAGTTCTCAAGGTCACACAGTACTGTATGCAAATGGAATTTGCGTTCATAGTCTGGGAAACCACTGTCATCCCATGGAAATATAGATGAGCTCACGTATAATTCTAAATTTTATGATAGGCTCCTTTTAAAGAATGTAAGTGAAATGAAATAATATACTTTAACTCAAAACACCAGAAGTATTATCAACATTATAAATATTAGTGAGTGTTTGGGCAAAATGTTTGTGTCCCCTCAAATTCAGTGCAGTGATACTTGGAGGTGGCCACGTGGGGAGGTGATTAGGCTTAGAGGAGGTTGTGAGAGTGGGGCCCCCATGATGGAGTCGGCGTCCTTGGAAGAAGAGGAAGAGATCAGAGCTCTCTCTCCTAATGAGAGGACACAGCGAGCAGTGGACAGACGCTGCTGTCCAGGGCTCCCTGATTTAGAAGTGTTGCTGGATGTTTACTTGCATGCCACTGTGTCTCTGCAGGGCCAGATGCACCGGGGAAAGTGAGCTGAAGCAGTGTGGTGGGTTCAAGTCTGTATATGACTATTTCCATGTATTTTTGAAATCCAGGTGGCGAAGTTAATTTCGGACCCTTCCCTCATCAAAGACAAAGGGAAAGTGGATCTGTAAGCCCCTAGTCTTCTGCTTCTATTTGGTTAGAGCGACTCTGTTTTTTTTTTTTTCCCTTCTCTAGAACATTATTACGTATTTTAATAGCAAAAAATATTACATGGGAACAATGGGGAAATATTGAAAGCATATTGTAAAAATACTAAGTGGTCCTTAGAGGCAAATTTGCACACATGTGGATTAGTAGTTTGTATAAAATGTATAATGTAACGATATTGTTTTCCATGCTAATGAAATACATCAGTCACTGAAAATGTTTTTCAAAAGGAGCTTAGTCCTTTACGTGAACTCATTTTCCCTCAGTTTATAAATTTGGAAAGCAAGGAAGTGGGGGATGTAGAAGAGGAAAAAGGAGTTAAAACACACTGCTTATTCTGGTGATGGAATGCTGTTGAGTGTAGCATCACCTTTGGAAGAGGAGGGTTCTACTTGCACATTTAGTTTTCTTTCTGTTCATTTATTAATTTGTTCAACAAATATTTGAGTCAGATTCTGCGTTGGGAGCTGGGGAAACCACAGAGATTAAGACCAATGTGGTCCCTGCTTGCATGGGGCTCCAAGTTCAGTGGGGGAGACAAGTAAATACGCAGAACCACAGTGTGGTTGGGACTGCAGGGAAGGTGCAGGTGTATGGGGCTTTGTAAAGAGGGGCCTGTGCCGGAAGGGGGTGGTCCTGGCCAAGGGAGGTGGTCCCAGGGAATAGACACTTGTGCTGAGACTTGAAGGGGGAGGAGTTGGCCAGGTGGAGAATGGATGGGGCCAGGATGTTGTAGGCAGAGGGAACAGCATGTGCAAAGTCCCCAAGACTAGACTGTGCCTGGGTACTTTGACTCCAGTCTGCACCCAGTGTAAACTAGCAGGGGAGACTCTCTTGGAAGACCCCGGCTGTGAAAGGAGCCCCATCTCCACCTAGTTGCCCAGCGGCAAGCACAGTGCCCGTCACTGCCCACTGTTAGGAGCCATGTGAGTCTCAGCCCCAGAAAGCAGGCCTGACTGGGTTCTGCCAGGGAATCGCAAGAGTGGCTTACAGGCAAGGTGGAATTCTTTGCAATTCTCCATGTAAGCAGGGACCACATTGGTCTTATTCTCTGCCATTTCCCCAGCTCCCAACTCAGAATCTGACTCAAATATTTGTTGAACATATTAATGAATGACAGAAAAAAAAAAAAACAAACCGAAATGTGCATAAAACTCTCCTGTTCCAAAGGTGATGTTACATTCAGTGGCGTTCCATCACCAATGGCACAGCAGGTTCTGTTACAGCTGGTTCAGGGACCTAGGCTGTGGAGAGTCGGGCAAGGCACGCAGCTTCTCTGAATCTCAGGTCCTGATCTGTATGCACTCTGAGTGCGTATCTCATGTAATCTTCATAGCAACCTGTGAGACGCTTCTATTGTTAACTTGAAGCTGAGGAAAAGGAGGAACAGAGAGGTCCAGAAGCCCACCCAAGATCACACAGCTTGAAAATGGTAGAGCTGAGACCGGAATCCTTAACTTTAGGATCCTGGAGTTGGAGGGCTTGTGGGAGTGGGCAGAAGGGGGCTGTTTGGATTCCTATGGATCACTGATCCTAGTTAACATTCACATTTGGTGAGTGAGCTTGTCCACAGCCGTGTTCCTGTCCCCTTCACATTAGCATAGAGAGGGGTGAAGCATGTGACTTGGAGTGCGACTGCTTGGGTTGTACTCCTGGTTCTGTTTACTGAACCTCAGCGCCCCCTTCTGTCTAATGGGAAAATGAGGTTGGTAACTTCCAGGGCCGGAGAAGGCAATGGCACCCCACTCCAGTACTCTTGCCTGGAAAATCCCATGGATGGAGGAGCCTGGTAGGCTGCAGTCCATGGGGTCGCTAAGAGTCGGACACAACTGAGCGACTTCACTTTCACTTTTCACTTTCACACATTGGAGAAGGAAATGGCAACCCACTCCAGTGTTCTTGCCTGGAGAATCCCAGGGACGGGGGAGCCTAGTGGGCTGCCATCTGTGGGATCACACAGAGTTGGACACGACTGAAGTGACTTAGCAGCAGTAGCAGCAGCAACTTCCAGGGCTCTTGGTAGAGTTATGTGAGTAGTACTAATATGGGTGGTACTTGGTACACAGTAAATGCTCGATAAGATGAAAATCAACCTTTGCCAGAGGGAAAACATACAAACTTCAACTGAATCATTTGGTAAATCAATTATTAAAAAAGGAATTGGGAGGAGAAAGTGAACCCTATCATGTGGAATTTTGCTCACTATTAATGAGATAGGTGCTTTTGTTATTCCTGTATTTTGGATGAGGAAAACGAGACTTGGAGAGGAATGTTCTTTAGCTCAAGGTCCCTAGCAGGCAAGTGGCAGGTGGATGCTCTCTGTGGAGCCCAGAGGGGTTTGCAACCCATGATATGGACAGTCTCAGTCCCACTAGACAGTGACCAATGCTGCAGAATCCATGGGGATTTTAAACTTTGTCTGCTAAGAAGTGGCAAGCCAGGCCTGAGTAACCAGCCCAGGACCACAGGGGGAGTTTAAACTGAGCCTGAATTAGAGCTCATAGCAGCCAGGTTTATGGTCTGAGGCCAGGATTACTAGCTCAGACCTCAGTTTTTTGGCCTATGAATTTCTACTGAGTCAGTTAAAAACCAAATGAATCTATTTAAGTGAAAATGCTTAGAGGCAGAGAATTTAATTACTCAAAGACTTTTTCGTTTCTTATTTTTTTTACTATTGAAATTAATTAAAAAATAATTTTGCAAATGTATGGCTGACACTCTGCCAGGAACATATCATGTGTAAAATTATTCCTGTCTACCTCATGTATTCATAAATCCTGGCTGGTCATCTATTTTCATAAGACTATTTGGAGCCCACCTTTGGGGATTTTTTTCCAAACAAATTAAGATTTATAACTTTTCCTTGGGAAAGAAAACCCTGATGGATATATATACACATATACAAGCACACATATACACATATATCTGTGTGTATGTATAAATATATACTTGTGAACATATGTGCATATTATCTTAACATAGTCTTTAGGCTTGCTAGTGGTGAGTGATCAGAAATAGGCAGATGTCAAATGCAATAATACTGGTTTAAATACTGACTTTTAAATCATAACCTCTGATTGACTTCAGAACTGATTTGAACTTTGGGGCCATTTCTTTGTTTAAAACTTCTTCCCACCTACTACATAAGGTATATGTACTCATTAAAGAGATGCACCTCCATCTCTTCAGCTGCCAAATACAACCCCTGTTAAATGTGATGTGTTTCTTTCCAGGGTACATATATTTTTATGTGCTCCTAGTTAGTACCTGAAGTACAGTATTGTATTCTGCTACTTTTCATTTCAAATTATATTGTAAGTATTTCCCCTGGCATCATGCAGTCTTTAAATTATTTTTGGTGGCAGCATAGTATTTCATTCATTGGATGCTGAGGCTAATTAACTACACTCCTGTATTTAAACCTTGAGGCTGTTTTCTAACTTTTCAATATCACCAATAAAATGAAGCCACGAACAACACTGTGTAAAGTTTTGCCCCTGCGCATGGGGTCAGAGCAGGCTCCTCCTTCAGTGTCTGTCACCCCATTCTGGTTGTCTTCTTTGTCATACCCTCATTAACAGTAGCTTCTCTGGCCTATTTGCCTGCACTCTATCTAGGATCAAAGTGTTGGGGAGCAGGTCTCGGCTGGGCCCATTGGGGGTGTCCCCACCCCCATGGTGGCCTCAGTCACAGCTGGTTGCCTGCCTCACATGGGACATTAGCTGGAGACAACAGGTAGGAACCCACCTCTGGGTTGTATGGGAATTCTGCTCAATTTTCTGTAAATCCCAGACTGCTTTAAAAACTAAAGTCTGTTAATTAAAAAAAAAAAAAGAAAAATCTTTCCCTGTTCAGGTTCTTTAACGGAGGGGCCATTAGCAAAAGAAAAATGTATCTAGGGTATTTGGGACAGATGGGCCCAGAGGAAGCTGGATAAATGTGCAGAACCCTCACCCCTTGAGATACCTCAAGAGCACCCTGTTTGCAGCTGCAGGGCGAGGAAGGGGAGCCAGGGGGTGCAGGGTGGCAACCTCTGTCTCTAATGAGACTCTTCAAGGCTCTGCCCTCTTCCCCCGCACCATGGTTTGCAGAGTCCTGCCTATGCACAGCTTGCCGGCCTTGTCTCTGGCTTGTTTTCCCGTGTAGATGAAATGCTTTGCACCAAAGGAAAATTATACAGTGTAAACATTTATTCAGAAAATTGGTTTGCAGCGTTACCTCCCTGGAGTACTTGGCTGAGAATGAAAGCCTGGTACAAACGCCTGCCGGCACGGACAGGAAAGACAGCCCTCTGCTCAATATATTTCCAGCTTTTATGAGGCAGCTTTAGTGGAGATGTGTCAGCCTCTTGCCCGAAGTGCGGGCTGGACAGAGCCCCCCCACCCGTGCCCGATGAAAGCCGGGGCCAGGATGGGGCTGAGAGCGTTGAGGGGCTCAGTGACCAGATGCTGCTGCTGGTGTCTTTCAGCTCAGCTTCAAGGGGGCAAGTGAGAAGAAAGGGTGGTTCTGTGGCCTCTGAATCCTGAGGGTCTGAAGGGGATGGTCTTGCTCATGTCCTGGACGCTAAGACCACGGACTTTAAAGAAGTCCCCATTTGGAAACACAGGCACACGTTGCCCCATCTTTGGCATTTCCTTTCTCTGCCTGATTTTCTCCAAGCACAATTGTGGGTTGAATTGTTTCCCCAGAAAGATATGTTCAAGTTCTACCCCTAGTACCTTTGACAGGGACCTTATTTAGAAATTGGGTCTTTGCACGTGATCCAATTAAGATGAGGTCACCTGGGTGGGCCCTGATCCAATGACTGGTGTCTTTAGAAGAAGAGGAAGACAGGAGACATAGGGAGGGGTCACATGACAATGGAATAAGCAGAGACTAAAGGGATGCGTCTGCAAGCCAGTGACTGCCAAGGACCTCTGGCAACACCTGAAGCTGAGAGGGAGGTCTAGGATAGGCTTTCCCTGCAGGTGTCAGAGGGTGTGTGGCCCAGCCAACACCTTACTTTGGGGCTCTGGCCTTCAGAACTGTGAGGATAGATTTCTGCAACTCTAAGTGCCCCAGTTTGTGCGGTTCTGTTACAGCAGCCACGTGACACTCATACATACTGGATCACTTATTGCTGATGCTTACAGTCTGCCTCCTCACCCCATCTTTGGGCAAATATGACTTGTGTCCATTGTGGCCACTGCTGGACCCCATGTGCCATGCAGATGTTAGGCCCTCAGTAACTATGTGCTGAGTGAGTGGATTCTCAAGATGATCAGCAAACCTTTCATGGAACAATCTGGGGGGGGGGTTCTTTTGGATAGATTTTGGGGGTCTTGAAGCAATGTTGAAAGGAGTCTACCTTCTCTGACCCCTCTCAAGAATCCCTGTGCCAACCAGAACCCCTCACACCACCTGTAGCTCTTCTGCACGGAACATGGAGCAGTACCTCACCCAAGAGCACACAGAGAGGTGCAGCAAGCTCTTTCATTTTTCATTAAATAATTTTCCCCTGGCCTGGTCCACACTTATCACCCTGGGTTATGCATTTGTGCCTGAGAATCTCCAGAGAGGAGAGGAAGGGAAGACACACAAGAGAAAGGAGGTGATGGAAGCATTTTTCAATCATCAAAAGGGAAAATATGTTTTAAAATAAAGACACCCTCGAGGGCGAGTACCTTGTTTTTCACCCACAAAGGCAACAGTGCTCAGGTACTGGCCAGGCTGGGAGCTCCCTGTGGGCAGGAGGGACCCTTCTCTCCTCACAGGGTGTCTCATGCTGGACAGAGTCTCGACCTTGGAAACATATCCAGGGTTTTGGCCAGGGAGAACTTTCCTCCTCCCGTGTGCTCTGGAAAACAGGGTACACCCCAGAGTCGGGGGACAACAGGACAAGCCTAGGCCCTGGAGGCTAGGCCCTCATGCTTGGGCTGGATGGGGTCCGCTACATGGAGCAAAGTCCTGGTCCTCCTCTGCCAGAGGCCATGACCTCCAGGCTTGGCAGCCTCTTTCAGAAACTTCAGCCAAGTGCAGGGCTTAGGGGGCAACAAGGGAGCAGCCCCTGCTTCTGCTCCCTCTCCCACAGCCAGAGGCAGAGGGGAAAAGGCAGAGGGTGGCCAGGTTTGAGGGGCTGAGTGCCAGATCAGGTCTCTTTGGGGTACAGGGAAGTGGCAGAATCTTGTTGACACATGGACCCAGGAGAACTGTTTCATTAACTGATCATTCAACAAAGACTTACTATTAAATATTTTTTGCATAATCCACTAGTATTTATTGAGCATCTACTGTGTGCCAGGCATCATCATCGGTACTAAGGAGTGAATGACCCCAGATCCCTACCCTCCTGGGGCTGATGTTCTGGTGATTAATCACAACCCCATTGAGATAGTGCTTAGGTGTATGTTCACTCATTTGTCCTCACACGAAGTTTGGTGAATGCCAGAAAAGGGGGAGGGAGACGCATTGGCACCATTCAGGGATTTCAGGGGTGCTTCCTGGTGAACAGCTGAGGAGGGGTGTGGGCAATCAGACCAGCAGAGCCACAGGGAAGGAGACTCCCAGGTCCTGCCCTGTCCTGCCCCCATGGGCAGCTGGCTGTAGCTGGACCATGCTTCGTTTTGTTCTGAACTCTTTTGTCTATGTGTTTATGGTTTCTTAAGTTATGATTTCACGATCAGGAGGTCATGGCTGAGGCCTGGAGTGGGTCCTCACGCTCTGCTGGACCCTCTGCTCTGAGTGTGGACTCCTATTGTCTCAGCTCACTGCAAACCTGTGCCCTCAAGATGGGACTTGTCTTGCCTATTTCTCCAGATGTCTGGGCTCACATCTGCTTTTCCCTGTGTGTGGACAGGAGGGCAACTGGCTTAACTTTCCTGCTCCTTGACTTAGCCCCGAAGTGGGAGGGATGCTGCTGCCCGGTGTCTGGTCCCTAGAGGGTGCTCAGCAGAGGCTTGGCGTTTTCCATCCAGGAGGCCTCCCATGCCCAGCCCAGGAGGGAAAGCTGCCTGGGGGGTGTTGTTCCCCTAAGTCACAGGGTACCATCCTTATCCTGTGTTCCTTATGGGAATTCCTGGGGCTTGAAATTCCTCTTAGCACAGGGTGGTGTGAGGACTAGGAGAAGAAGTAAGGGGAGTTGCATGGAGAAGACAGGGCATCTTAAGGTGTAGGTGGCCCTGCCTGCGTGGTGCACGGAGGCACAAATGAAGATCAAGTGTTCTGACCTAAGTGAAACTCCACGGATGAGCGCCCGTCCGCCTGTCTGTGCAGCTGATTGTATTGGCAGGCAGAGGGCTATTAGCTGTGCGGGTTCTTTGCATCAAGCCAACTGGGCTGGCTTAATCTCCCACAGCCCTGACTAAAGAGGAGGCTTCGTTGCCTGATTTCTGAAAAACGAGTAAGAAAGCAGTGGTTGGAGTTGCTTTTCCTCTTGGGATTTTCAAATAAAATCAGAGACTAATCCCTCGTCTAATACCAATTTAGTAAGGGCTGAGTTAGAATGTAGTCAGCTCCATTTATGAACACCGGTTAATATTTCTTTATAGAAAGCTATACTATTTTCAGAAGCATTTCAGACAAACATCCTAAGAAGACTTAGCAGGCTCACGATGTTTACCTTGGACCTGAATCTTGTTTCTAATTAACCGAGTCTTCAACAGTCCATCAGAGAATGCAGTTACCTGCCAAACTTCACACCTAAGGGGAAAAAATATTCCCAATAAAATTTTCCTTAAAAAAATCCACTCACTTTTACCACTAAGACGTCCTCAACATATTTAAATCAATCCCTCTCCATGAACACACAGAAAGCTAATGTTCTAGATCCCAAGCCTGTCTCTGTGGGTCCCAGATTTCGGGGAAGCCATTTAATTCGACATTAAGTTTTCAGCAGACACTAAAGTAGGGATTCCGCGAAGACGGAGGGGCTGAATGTGTGGGCGCGGTAAGTCCAAGTTTTCCAGGCTGCAAACACACATTCCTGTGATACCACACATTCTGCGGGGAGAGTTTAAATGATCGTATTGTTTCAGTTCACCATACAGAAGCAGCTGCTTATGGAAAGTAAAGCTTTCCTTCTCTCTGTTCAAAAAGAGACTGGCTTCATAGAGAGGCTGTGGGTTTCTCTCATGCTCCAACATCCAGCAGTTAGAGTTTATTTCAAGGTACTGGGTTGGACAGAGTGTATTTTCTCAGATGTGAATTCCCTGGGAATAAGGGTGTGGAGATCTGTAGAGGCTCACCCTTTCTGTTCTGTTTATTGCTGCCCCCTGCTCTGTGGTGCTGGGTACCTAAGAGGCTCTTGTTAAATATTTATTGAATAAGAAAATTTTCCTTGAATAGGTGTGACAGCTTGTTTTTACAAATAACTTCCTAAATTTTACCTACAAAGATTCTTGGAATTTTAGATCATCTGTCCTACATCAGCAATGGTACTTGGACACACACACACACACATATACACATACACACACAGAGACCTTGTTGACTGTTGTAGATTAGTGAGTAGAAACTTAGTGTTTTTTCTTTTAATTTAGCTTTTAGCTTGTTCTGAAAAAATAAAAACAACAACAAAACCTCATGTCAACAAATGAAATCCTTAAGTCTGTCTCATGTGGTTTAGCAGAATCAGGCTGGTTTGTGAAGGAGGACGTGGTAGTACAGAAAACCCCCAGATAGTGACTTCACCACTTCCAAGCTGTGTGGCCTTGGAAAAGTTATTTACCCTCTCTGGGCCTCATTCTCCTTATCTGTTAACTGTGGAACTGAATTGATCCTCAGCTGTCCTGCCAGTTGTGAGAACTAGAGTGACTAGAGGGAGAATGGATCCTCAGGTTTAAGATTCAGAATTACAATGTGATTCACTGCTTCTGCATGGCTGTTAATAGCATAGGCAGGAGGCCTACAGTGAAAACCCTGTATTTCTGAAAATACTGGAAATATTTTGGTTTTCTTTTGCTGGCTTTCTCAGGGACAGTTTTTTAAAAATTTAGTTTTAATTGGAGGATAATTGCTTTACAATTGTTGGTTTCTGCCATACATCAACATGAATCAGCCATAGGTTGATGGCTGATATGTCCCCTCCCTCCAACCTCCCACCCCGTGCCTTCTCTGTTAATTGTCAAGGGGGAAAGTTCTTTTTGTATTTACTTTTGTGTTTCTCTTGCAAACTTCTTTCTGTCATACAGTAATTTTATTAATTATTTTGGTTTGAGATCTGAGAAAGTATTTATTTTAGTATTTATCCTTAACCACTTCAGAAGAAATTTAAAATGACTTACACCAAAATTGTTGTTGTTCAGTTGCTGAGTTGGGTCTGACTCTTTGCAAACGCATAGACTGCAGCACATCAGGCTCCTCTGTCCTCCATTGTCTCCTGGAGTTTGCTTGAATTCATGTCCACTGAGTCAGTGATGCTATCTAACCATCGCATCCTCTGCCACCCCCTTTTCTTTTTGCCTTCAATCTTTCCCGCCATCAGTGTCTTTTCCAATGAGTTGACTCTTTGCATGAGGTGTATTGGAGCATAAAAATCATTAATTCAGAATGAAAGATAAGATCGAGGAGAATAAAGGTCCGGAGACAGACAGAAATTATATTACAAAGTCTATACTTAGGGAAGCTATAGCAGTTAAGCATACAACTTAGCTCTGAGCTTCCTAGCAGCCAAGGAAAAAAACAAAACTAGAAGAGTGTTGTTAATGTCAAAGATAGGGAGGCAGAAACTCACAAGGGGCTGATGGTCCTTGATTGTCTCCTTAAGAGTTCCTGTAACATTCTTTATCCTGATCTGAAAGGAAGATTTGTGAGAGTTTGGAATCTTTTGTTGAAGTTCAAATCCAAGAAGCTGAAAGTTGCTGACCTTCAGTTCCAGGTGCTCAAAAAAATGTTAAAGTTGGACTTACCTGGTGACTCAGACAGTAAAGAACCCACCTGCAATGCAGGAGACCTGGGTTCGATCCCTGGGTAGGAAGATCCCCTGGAGAAGGGAATAGCAACCCACTCAAGTATTCTTGCCTGGAGAGTTCCATGGACAGAGGAGCATAGGGGGCTCCAGTCCATGGAGTTACAAAGAGTCAGACATGACTGAGCGACTAACACTTTCACTTTTTTTCACTTTTGCTGGCAAAAGTATAGATGATATTTCCCTCCAGAAATTAAGAACTGATAAAAATAAGCAAATCTTACCAAAAGAGGATGTGTGATAATAGAAAACACAAACCCCAGACCACTGGCTAGAGGTCAAGAGACCTGGATTTGAATTGCATCTCTGCCAGTAATTGGTGTCTTAGGGAAGGTCCCACAGCCTCTCTGGACCTCGGTTTCCTCATCTATAAAGTAAGAGGGTTAAACCAGTCTCCTTTGAAATCTCAGGTGTGAGAGTTCTACTCCTGGGACTATAATGGTATTAGGAGTATCTTTGATGGTATCTTTTGTCTTCTGCAATCAGACCTGCTTAAGGTACAGCACTTGCATCTCAGAAATCACTTTGAGATTGCCATGTTGGTTTCCCTAGAAAGTAAAATGGCCTCCTTTTAATATAACATCTTGAAAGAAAAGATCTCTTCTTGTCATATGGAATTTTTCCAACCAAAGCACATTTCTGTGATCTGAGGCATACACATTTGGCTGCAGGTGAAATATGCCTGCATGGACAAGGGTGTCAGGCTTTCTCGGGCTCAAACAGGGCTATCATGAGGCTGAAAAACTGCAAGGAGGTTTTTCCAAGAAGTTGTCTCTGGGCAAAAATGTCGTCACTTTCATTGGGGGAAAAATGGTATCAAAATTGGCTTTTGTTTTTATGGAAAATGGTGAAAAGTTTGAGGGAAAACCACAAAATCCTTTGCTTTTATTTAAACCACAAAAATTGATTAATTTTTTTTTTCTTAAAACAGTTTTTGCTGAGGGCTGAACTTTCTTCTTTGAAAGACTCTACTTTTCTTTTTCTCAAATATCTCCTGAGAGCCTCATGAAAGGTCTTTCTGTTAGCTGGTTGAGCTGAGCCCGGGAATCCTGGAGCTCTACACAGAAGCGTACTTTTTTGTGCCCAGACCCTGCCTTTTGGGGATGTCTTCAAGCTCCGATATCCAGACACTGGCTTAACTTTTCCCAGGTCTCCAGGGAGGCATGGTGCCCATGAAGCTGGTGAGCATTTCCCAGGCAGCTCCAGCCTCAATAAAATCATTGAATCTGACTTTACTTCCAGGCTCATCTCTCTTCGTCGCTGCAGCTTCCTGCACAAATGGAAAACTGTGCATAGAGGCTGCCTTTGCCAGTGGGGGTCTCAAAAACTGACTTCATGAACTAAATTGGTGCCTCACCTGGTGGCTGGCATGGGCTATCCCCGGGCAGGAGAATAGTCTGTCTCAGCTGAAATCTGTCTTGCACTCTGCCCACAGTGACACCCTTGCCAGCTGGGCCAGGGTGCTGCTCCTTCACATGGCGTTTTGTGTTTCTTAACAGAGGCAGCTGGGGAATTCTCCTGGGCCATGAAGAGACAGTTGGTGTCTGCTTTCCAGAACAGGTTTGGTTTTAATGCCAGTTGGAAGGTGCAAGGGAGCTTCAGGTCATCTTTGAGTGACTCTCCCCCACAACTCAGCTCAGAGGCACATTCAGGTCTCATGTGCGAAGGCGCACTGATGGCTGAGAGGCTTGGTCCCCAGTTGGCCTCCAGTCTCCCTGTCTCCCCTGCCTGGCATGCCCTCTGCATGGAAGGGCCACTCCATTCCGGGAACTGGACTGTTGGGTACATATTCTATTTGCCATCTCCTCCTGGCAGGTTTCTTAGCCCTCCCTGGTCTGGCATGTCCCTCTGTCAAATGGGAGCAGTGAGCACCAGCCACAGAGATTAGCTGTGAGGGTCAAATAGAACAGGGCTGGGCACACAGTAGGTGCTACTTATTATTATTTACATATTCTAGAAACTAATCCTGCTGAATCCAAGACTTATTTCATTTTACAAGTGAAAAGATCGCAACATGGCAAAACTCAAGACAAATTTAGAGAAAAGATGATTAGTGATTTCCTAATGCAATGACTCTATCCAGCTTGTATGTTTCAGTTTACTGTTCCTACAGCTGCTAACCATCAACAGCATGAAGTTCAGCCACCTCTGAGTAAGGGTCCAATGTAAACCAAGCACAATGTGATGTGCTCTCTAGTCATGGGCTCCCCAGTGGACCCAGGTCTGGGGGACATTAACCTCCTTCACAGACAAGGGATCTGAGAGTCTGGAAGATGAGTTCACCCAAGGTCAACAAGCAGAAACTGCAAAAATTGGAGCCCTGACTTCAAAATCTCTGGGCTCGACCAAAATGCTATACTCCTCTGGTCCCCACATATGAGTCTTAAACCAAGAGAGTTGGTTTATTTAAAAGAAAAATGCAGGAGATTTCAGTCTGAAGCATTGTTCTGGTCTGTGGTCATAGGAGGTGGAACCAGTGAAAGGTTCAGTCCCTTGTCTGTCTAGGAAAATCTCTTCCAACCTCAAAGAGGTACTGAGGGAATGGAGGGAAAAGTCCATTCTAGTTGGGTGGATGTCAGTTCCCTGCCCCACAAAGCAAGTGATACAGTATGTAACAGCCTGGGCAATCAGTGTCCCAGAGCCCAAACTCTGTCTTGTTGAAGCCCAGGAAAAGGGCTCCAGGTGCTTCCCTTCTGTTCCTTGTTGAAGTCACCTTCACCCTGAGAAGACCTAGCCTCTAGAGGCTGGATCTCCTCCCCAAAGCTCACCCCTTCCCGGTTCTATCCAAGTTATTATTATTCAAAACACAGCCTGTCTGCCCATTTGCCCCCAGGTAGGAAGAGCAGATTAACAGGCAAACACTGCTTTTCCTGATCACTGATCTGTAATTTCATTAGCTTTTAAATTCAGTGTAAGTATTCTCTGATCATGGTCTCAGGTGCAGTTTGGAACAAGTCTCTTTTTTGCTCTCTTATCTGATTAAGGAAACATCTCATTGTTCAGATTCAAGACTAACAAGTTTCTCCACATCCAGTCTCCTCAGCTCTTCATTTTTCTTCATTCTTTCTGCCCTGTTTAACATCACATAATTATCGAAACATGTCTGTAAGCTACTTGCACATCTGATCATCAGATTTTCTCTTGTTCCTAACTCTTTCTCTATCTGCTCCCCACCCCCACACCATCCTGTCTCATCTGGAAGAGTCCCCTGTCACTCCATGCCCAACTGACTGCTGAACTATTTCCAGATCACATCTCTCTTTTCCGGTCCTGGCTGCCTGACATGCTCAGTTGTATATGCTCAGGCCCTAAATTCTGGTTGCCTCTGATTCCTCCCCACTTGGATGATAACTGTGGGGCAGAGACATTGTCTCATTCCTTCCATTCTGACCTGGTCATGTTAAAGTATAGTTTTCAAAAGGTAAAATCATGACTCTCGTACAAATATGAATGAACAATGATAAGAAATTTAATTTACATCACAAATAAGTTGGTATGATGTTAAAGCTGGTTCAGAGGATAGTGTGAAGAGCAGACATGTCTGTAGGCAATCAGGCAGATGGAAATGAGTTTCCTAATCAGTGCACTGAGTTTATATCTCTAGGATGGAAGATGTGTGTTTGGAGCCATCTTTTCTACAGGGCGAATGAATTGCATCTCTACAGGACAGAATTTATTTGCACTTCTGGGGGCAAGAATTGTTTGCATTATTCTGTGTTCTACACTACACACTTGTCTTATAGTGTGTACAATACGTACTCAAAGACCAGGGCAACTCCAGAGGCTTTGCTAGACAATTCCTAGAATTCAAATGAAGTATATATTGCTATTTCAAATCAGTCAATCAATTTCATTGATTCCAGTGACATCTTTTTTCCTATTGTAAAGTGTTTCACAACTTTTCTTAACAACCACTTTTTATTTAAATCTATTCTGAGTGTGGGACTTCCCTTATGGCTCAGACGGTAAAGTGTCTGCTTACAATGCGGGAGACCTGGGTTTGAATCCCTGGGTCAGGAAGATCCCCTGGAGAAGGAAATGGCAACCCACTCCAGTACTCTTGCCTGGAACATCCCATGGACGGAGGATCCTGGTAGGCTACAGTTCATGGGGTTGCAAAGAGTCGGATACAACTGAGCAGCTTCACTTATTCTGAGTATATACATACAAGGAAGGGCTGTAATTTTCAAGCCTCATTTTAGGAGAAGCTCAGGAGAACACAGTCAGGTGAGGAGCAAGACATCACTGGTTCTAGGCGAATCTTCTAAAAATGACACTTTCGTCTAGGAAATTCTTGGCTCAAACACCTTCTGTGTCCCTATCATCTGTGTGATAGCTTCCAGATACTCCCGTGTGGCATTTAAGCTTTTTCACAACTTAAGACATTATATATGTTTATTTATTTATTCCATTTATTTTTATTAGTTGGAGGCTAATTACTTTACAATATTGTAGTGCTTTTTGCCATACATTGACATGAATCAGCCATGGATTTACATGTGTTCTCCATCCTGATCCCCCCTCCCACCTCCCTCTCCACCTGATTCCTCTGGGTCTTCCCAGTGCACCAGCCCCGAGCACTTATCTCATGCATCCAACCTGGACTGGTGATCTGATTCACAGTTGATAATATACATGTTTCGATACTGTTCTCTCAGATCATCCCACCGTCGCCTTCTCCCATAGAGTCCAAAAGTCTGTTCTATACATCTGTGTCTCTTTTTCTGTCTTGCATATAGGGTTATCATTACCATCTTTCTAAATTCCATATATATGCATTAGTATGCTGTATTGGTGTTTGTCTTTCTGGCTTACTTTACTCTGTAAAATGGGCTCCAGTTTTATCCATCTCATTAGAACTGATTCAAATGTATTCTTTTTAATGGCTGAGTAATATTCCATTGTGTATATGTACTACAGCTTTCTTATCCATTTGTCTGCTGATGGGCATCTAGGTTGCTTCCATGTCCTGGCTATTATAAACAGTGCTGCGATGAATATTGGGGTGCACGTGTCTCTCTCAGATCTGGTTTCCTCGTTGTGTATGCCCAGGAGTGGGATTGCTGGGTCATATGGCAGTTCTATTTCCAGTTTTTTAAGGAATCTCCACACTGTTCTCCATAGTGGCTGTACTAGTTTGCATTCCCACCAACAGTGTAAGAGGGTTCCCTTTTCTCCACACCCTCTCCAGCATTTATTGCTTGTAGACTTTTGGATAGCAGCCATTCTGACTGGTGTGTAGTGGTACCTCGTTGAGGTTTTGATTTGCATTTCTCTGATAATGAGTGATGTTGAGCATCTTTTCATGTGCTTGTTAGCCATCTGCATGTCTTCTTTGGAGAAATGTCTGTTTAGATCTTTGGCCCATTTTTTGATTGGGTCATTTATTTTTCTGGAGTTGAACTACAGGAGTTGCTTGTATATTTTTGAGATTGATCCTTTGTCTGTTGCTTCACTTGCTATTATTTTTCTCCCATTCTGAAGGTGGTCTTTTCACCTTGCTTATAGTTTCCTTTGTTGTGTAAAAGCTTTTAAGTTTCATTAGGTCCCAGTTATTTATTTTTGCTTTTATTTCCAATATTCTGAGAGTGGGTCATAGAGGATCTTGCTGTGATTTATGTCGGAGAGTGTTTTGCCTATGTTCTCCTCTAGGAGTTTTATAGTTTCTGGTCTTACATTTAGATCTTTAATCCATTTTGAGTTTATTTTTGTGTATGGTGTTAGAAAGTGTTATAGTTTCATTCTTTTACAAGTGGTTGACCAGTTTTCCCAGCACCACTTGTTAAAGAGATTGTCTTTTTTCCATTGTATATTCTTGCCTCCTTTGTCGAAGATAAGGTGTCCATAGGTACGTGGAATTATTTCTGGGCTTTCTATTTTGTTCCATTGATCTATATTTCTGTCTTTGTGCCAGTACCATACTGTCTTGATGACTGTGGCTTTGTAGTATAGTCTGAAGTCAGGCAGGTTGATTCCTCCAGTTCCCTTCTTCTTTCTCAAGATTGCTTTGGCTATTCTAGTTTTTTTTTTGTATTTCCATACAAATTGTGAAATTATTTGTTCTAGTTCTGTGAAGAATACAGTTGGTAGCTTGATAGGGATTGCATTGAATCTATAGATTGCCTTGGGTAGTATACTCACTTTCACAGTATTGATTCTTCCAATCCATGAACACAGTATATTTCTCCACCTATTTGTGTCCTCTTTGATTTCTTTCATCAGTGATGATATATGTTTAAATCTTCAAAAACATTTGTTAAAATAATACATGGCTTCAATTAAAAAATAAATCAAAAAATAATACATGGCAATGACAAAAAATTCAGATTACAAAACCATATAAAATAAAGACTAAAAGTTAATAGCTGTATAGTTTTAACTACCTCTTAAACATTTTGCATGAACATAAGAAAAAAAAGAATAACTGGTTGACAATGATTGGTTGTAGATTGAGAGCCAACTTGAAGTTTATTTGAAAATCACTTTAGCATTTATCAGAAATGCCAGTTTCTTCTAAGAAGGAGGTTGTAAATGACATCAGGCAAGGAGGTTCTGTCCAAGACCAGGTGTGGGGTGATTTTTCATTATCATCTCTAGAAATTTTCTTGATATAGAAAATCATATTCATATTTACACCTTTAGTCGTATAGTTTTTTAAGTATTTATTTTTAATTGATTGATGATGGCTTTACAATATTGATTTGATTTCTGTCATATATCAACATGAATTAACCATAGGTATACATATGTCCCCTCTCTGCCACCTCTGCACCCAGTCCCACCCCTCTCGGTTATTACAGAGCCCCGGTTTGAGTTCCTTGAGTCATACAGCAAATTCCCATTGGCTGTCTCTTTACATATGTTGGTGCATATGCATCCATGCTGCTCTCTCCATTCATCTCACCCTCTCCCTGTTCTCCCCCACCCTGTGCAAAAGTCTGTTCTCTATGTCTACAGCTCCCCTGCTGCTCTGAGAACAGGTTCATCAGTACCATCCTTCTAGATCCCATATATATGCATTACTCTATGGATCTTTAACCGTACAGTTTTAAACATAAATGATATCACTTTATTCACACCACTTTTTCTTGTTGTTGGCCGTGCTGGCTCTTTGTTTGCTTTCTCTTGTTGAGGCACTGCTCGTTGCAGCGTGTGTTGTGGTGTGTGGGCTTAGTTGCCCCAAGGCATGTGGGATCTTAGTTTCCCGACCAGGGGTTGAACCTGCGTCCACTGCATTGGAAGGTGGATTCCCAACCATTGGATCACCAGGAGATTCCCCCCATACCACCTTTTCAATACTTTGTTTTAAACAATTATCGTGTGTCCCAGATGTTAGGAACAGGTTATGTGTAATATACCTTAGAATTTTTTGTGAATCAGCACAGACATATCTACTCACTCTGGCCCACAATACAGACTGTCCCCTCATCCAGATGCACAATGACCAGAAACCATCCTTGATGATGGTTATTTAAGTTTACTTTTCAAAAAATGAGAACCATATCAAATATCTATTGACCAACTCATCAGAGAGAAAGGCAGTTGGAAGGCACATGCTGTGTAGGTGCTTGTGTGCTCTGTGTGCTCCTGGGGCGCTGGGTTCTCACCCCCTGTCCCTTCCTCCTGCTCTCCCTCCCTGCCGCCTTCTCCCCCACTTCTGTCCATAAACAGTCCTGTGCTGTAAGCCCTGTGGTGGATGCTGAGAATTCAGTAGAAGGTAGGACAGAAACAGTCTCCGTGTGTTGCAGCTCCCAAGTTCCAAGCCCCTTCAGAGACTTAAGTGCATGTGGAAGTGTAACCTTGCAGACGGACATCCGTGCCCTAAGGGAAAAGCGCAGGGTGCCGTGAGGGAGAGGAGCGGGCTGTTTAGAGGCACCTGTCTGTGTCCATGAGCTTCAGGAGGAGACCTAGAAGGGTAGGTGTGGACACCAGGCATGCGACAGAGAGGGCAGGATAGGTGGGGCCTGGTCCCACAGGCCCCGCAGTGGTCGAAAGGGTGAATTTGACTGGCTGTTTGATGGGAATATAATTGACAAAAGAGCAACCTAGCTTACCTGGGCTGTATTTGTGGAGTGCCTTGTGGGAGGCAATGGACCCTGGAGCCCCATCATTGCTCCAGAACTGGCTTCACCACCTGCTGATGACTGAGGGCAAGAAGCTCCACTTCTCTTTCTCATCAGTACAGTAGGGGAGATGATAATCCCTGCTAGGTCAGGAGGGGCAGCCAGCCCAGCGCTGTGCGGCTCCTGGCCATGGTGCACAACGTCTGAGCCCTTCTCACACTGCCTGCTGTCACACAGCTTTCTCCAGACAGGCTCAAAGATGCAGGCTCCAAGTTGCATCTTAGGCAGAGCGAAAGTGGGAGTCATGGGTGTCTTGTGATGGTTTGCCCAGCACCCCTTCTTTGCCCCGATTCTGTGGTTGAGGCCCACCAAGCCCCGGCAGCCTACCGTCCCACAGTCTGTGTGCTGAGTCTGTGTTTCTCTGTGGCGTGGGGATGGGATGTTAGTCATCCGCTGGGGATGTGGCTAAATATAAGATAAATATTTTTTTCCACACTTGTGAGTTTCCCAGGGCTAAGGATGGGAAAGCCAGAGATGGCGCTGGGAGCTGGGAAGAATTTTGGACCCTTTTGGATAGCGGTCTGGGTAGACAATGAAAGGCAGGAGCCAAGACTGAGAATGGGGACCTGGGGAGTTAAGCTCACAGAGGCTGGACTCAGGTGGGCTCCTCAGAACCTCACCTGACAGAGCTGCGCCTGGAGTTCCCATCACACCTAAGTTGCTTCCCTGCCCAGAGCCTCCTAGTGGCTGCTGTGGGGAACACGGCTGCTTCCCGTTCCTTGGCAGCATGCCCCTCCCGCCTCCCTCTGTCTGCCCTCCCAGTGCTGTCCTCATTCATCCCATCAGTCTGGCCCTTCCCCTCCCCGGGGCCTTGCCTGCACTTTCCTCTGCCTGGGGGCACTTTCTCTTTCACTTGCCTGGTTACTTTCTAGAGAATTTAGTTAACTCACATGTCACTTTAGATCATGTCACCTGCCCCTATGACAAGTTCTCGCCACCATGGCCCTCTCCTCTCCACTGGTGAAGTGAGGTGAAGTGAAAGTGTCCGACTCTTTGTGACCCCATGGACCGCAGCCCGCCAGGCTCCTCTGTCCATGGGGATTCTCCAGGCAAGAATACTGGAATAGGTTGCCATGCCCTCCTCTAGGGATCTTCCAACCCAAGGATCGAAGCCAGGTCTCCCACATTGCAGGTGGATTCTTTACCATCTGAGCCACCTGGGAAGCCCCCTCTCCACTGGTGTGCTTATTAAATTCCTATCTGCCCCCCACTGGGACAGCGACACTCTGAGGACAGAGATGGGGTCTCTTTTGCTTATCATAGTGCTCCCCTCCCCACCCCCAGCACCAGGCCTGCACACAGTAGGTGCTCAGTGTGTATCTGTTGACTGACTAGATAGAGAATGGCTTCTAGGAGGAGGGAAAGCAGTAGGGCGGTGACTTTTTGTGACTCCCCTAGCCATGGGGACTTGATTGCCTGTCAGGGTCTGGAAGCAGTGCTCTCAGAGGTGGCTTGAAGGGTGGGTGCATGGCTTGGGAGCTGTGGGCTGTCCCTACTCCACCATGCACACAGAGAACCAGAGAAGCAGGCCTGGAGTCAGGGAGAGTCAGAACTTGGGATGCATAGATGAGTCATCTAGTGCCTGGGCCCAGCTTCTGAAGGCCTTTTGTTCCCATGCCAGCCCCCTGAGACCTGAGTTTCGTGAGTCACCCATGTCACCTTACAACATACCCCTCTCTTTGGCTCAAGTCAGCTCAAGCCAGTTTCAGTCCCCTGCAGCTCCCAGGTGCTTTAGCAAGATAATCAGGGGGCAGGCACTAAAGGAGGCCAGAAACCCAGACGGCCTCTCACGTGGGACGTGGGACGAAACTCCTTCAGTCCTGGGTGAAATTCCCCCTTCCTGGCACACTTTGTGGTGTCCAGCAGTGAAAGGGGCTGCTTTCTCTCTGACACCTGCCCTTGACTCCAGAAAGGGATTTGCAGAATCCATAAAGAGACTGAGCTGCCCCAGTGGGCAGACTCGACACACATTCCACCCAGGAATGGTAGGGGCTCCATGAAGCTGGACAGGCCTCCTTCCTGGTCTCGCTGGGTCCAGGACGCCAGACCGGCCCCAGGAGCTTTTATTGGCGCTGACTTGTGTTCGGACCGTGTGACTGCTCCAAGCTTCCCTCCAGGACGGCGCTGGCTCCCCCTCAACATTTACACCTTATAAACCACCGCTGTGGCCGGCTGGGCTGCTTATGTGAGGCGATGCACAGCCCCTGGTAACAGAGAGTAAATAACTCAGCAACGTTTCCTTACGCTTTTCCAGCTTTCGTTCGGTCTCAGAAGAAATAAAACAACGAACTTAATGGTGTTCTTTAATCTTCTGCGCTAGTGGCTTTCTTTATAAGGTGTTATACAGAGTCGGTGTAAACCCAAACTCTGCAATGGGGTCAGTGTTTCTCAACAGGTGCTGGGTGGGTTTGGGTTAAGACGTGCCCACCCCCGACCCGAGCCTCCTGAACAAATACAGAAGCAGGAGGTTTCTTCGCAACACAGCCCTTATTCACAAGCCAGAGAGCTGTTCATGGCCAGCTGCGGGACCCTTTCTTCCCCCACAGAGTGTTCCCACCCCAGCTCAGTGGAAATTAGGTAAAAATGGGGGTTTATGGAAAGGATGAAATCCAGGTCAGGAGGAGAGCAGGTGTGGACCTGGGTCTCTGTGTCAGCTGAGCCAGGGGAGCTTGAGAAATGTCTGTCTCTCTCATATCCACTTCTGTCTGCATGTCACGCTCCACTCACTCTCCAAAACAGCTCCCTCCACGTCGGGGCAGAAAGACAGCATTTGAGCTGTTGTCTCCTGGCTCATAAGGCCCCAGGGAGAGGGGCTACGCCTCCTGCTTCTCCCACTTGCTCAGAAAAACCTCTGGAAGCACTCTGACTGCCTCAGAGGTTCTCCCCTGGGCCAATCAGCTGTGTCCACCAAGTCATGGCAGGGTATGGCCACCCCCACCAGAGGAAGGGGTTGGGGAGGGGAGAGAAAGCGTGTGTATCAGGAGGACGGGTCATACCTGGAAGGAAGGAGGGATGCCTGGGTGACAAGACTAGATGCCACTGCATGCCCCCGACATGGCCCTGCTCTGACGTGGATCCCGGGACTTTAAGGAAGGCTGGAGCCCACTGCACTTGGGGCTGCCCCATAGGGGCTCAGCGATCCCAGTGTGCCCCCAGCAATGAGGGCATGGACAAAGGGATCAAGGGTAAAGACCTTGTCTCCACCCTCATCTCAGATCGTGTCTGACCCGCCCCAGAGTCCAGAGGATTATCCAAGCTTGGGCTCTTTGGATTCTCACCTGTGAAAGGTCTCCGAGCTCTTCACGGCCTCCTTTAGGTCATATGTTCTGGTCACCAGGCCCTGACGTCCGAGTTGCTCTTGCTGCACCCCTTATGTGGTCTCTGACGTTTATACTGCAGGCCCACTTGCCTCGGTCTGCAATGCCAGAAGTTCAGAATATCAGAACACTGAAACATTTTCCCCAGGTTTGCCCCAAGCTAATTGGGTGGTAAAACTTGACTTGAACTGATGTGAGTCTGTTTGGGTCTTGGTTTATCCCAGTTAGTGGGAGTGTTCATATGTTGTTCATAATCTGCCTGCAGTGCAGGAGACCCTGGTTCGATTCCTGGGTTGGGAAGATCCCCTGTAGAAGGGATGGGCTACCCACTCCAGTATTCTTGGGCTTCCCTGGTGGCTCAGCTGGTAAAGAATCCGCCTGCAATGTGGGAGACCTAGGTTTGATCCCTGGGTTGGGAAGATCCCCTGGAGAAGGAAAAGGTTACCCACTCCAGTATTCTGGCCTGGAGAATTCCATGGACTGTATAATCCATGGGGTTGCAAAGAGTAGGAAATGACTGAGTGACTTTCACTCACTTCATATGTTGTGCTGCCAAGGTGTCAACACACTTGATCACAGAGGCTGCTCTGGATCCTGCTGCAGTGTTAAGACCATACCAGATGAGTACCTCTTTGCCATTCTAAATTCCTAAAACTCTGAAACACATCTGGCTCCAGCGGTTTCAGATAGGGATTGTGGTCCACCTAACATCCTTGGCAGAATTCTAGAAACCTTACATGGGGTAAAATTTGACCAGTTTTCCCAGGGCTGTGGTGACACTAAATGCAGTTAAGACAGAGAGAGCCTGGAACTGGGTGCTTGGCGCAAAGTCGTCCTCCCATGAATGTTGGCTTCCTTGCATTACAAGTCTTAGGTTGTCAGATCTTACAGCACTCTGTGAGGCTTGGCTTGCATCACCACTGTTTTACAGATACTAAAATTGAGGCTGGGAGAGGTGAAGTAACTTGCCTAAGGTCACAAAGATAGGAAGCAGCACCACCATGATTGCCTGATTCCAGAAAAGACAGTTTTTATGACTGTGCTCCCTGCCATAGGGTGGATGCCCCATGGGATCTGCTAACCCATAGTGGGCTCCTACTCCCTTCACAGGTCACAGGACAGAAGTTGATATCTGGTGTACCAGCACGGATTCAGCACCTTTGGCATAGTCTCTAATCCAGTTCTCGCTCCCAGCCTAGGAAGTGGGTGACAGGGAAACCGAGGCACAAAGAGAGTAGGTACTTGCCCTGGAGAAAGTGAGGAAGCCTTGATTAGGGGCTTCAGTTTTGCTTCAGGTCTCTGATGCTTTCACTGAGTTGCCTCACTGTGTGTGTAAACAAGCCCTTTGCTCCATAGTTCCCACTATGTTTCAGTCTCCAAAGCGCTTTCTTGAGGGAAGCACGACGGGAAGGTGTTATTCTGTGTTATGGCAGCTCAGCCAGGTGGCGAGTCTGGCAGAATGACACACTGATGCTGTGGGATGTGTGCATCTGTCCGTGCTGCTGGGGTCACAGCAGCAAGCTCCAGGGAGCTGGAAGCACAGGGCAGGGCTGATAAAAGGCTCCCTTGGCTGCCCCAGCTATGTGCTTCTGTACTTCAGCCAGTGCTTGGTGGGGAGAGGCTGGCTTCAGGCCGCACGTCTGACAGGCCGCCATGAGAAGCCAGTGGCCTACAGGACCCAAGCGTCCCTGCAACTGACGTGGCAGGGTGAGGGACAAGAGACTCTTGACGAAAGGGCGCCACCACTCATGGGAAGTTTGCCCCAAACATCAGACTGAACTTGATCAGGCCTCCTGATCTAACCACCAATTGACAGGAAACACAAAGGACAGAAGAGCAGGTTCAGCCACACCGTGAGGATGTGACCAGCCAAACCCAGACTGCGGCTCCTTCAGTCTGTCTTCCTCTCCTTCTCTTACTCTCTCCACACATCTGTGTGGACTCAGGGCAAGTCACCTACCCGCTCTGTGCCTTAGTTTCCCTATTGTTAGATGAGGGTAACGAGATCACCCACTTCATGCACACACATGCATACAGCTATGTGTATACATATATTAATACATATTTATGCCTATATATATGGGTATACATGTGTGTATATTCATGTGTGTGTATATGTATGTATGTGTCTAGAGAAAGAATAAATAATCTTTATGATACAGATACTTTGAAGTCAAGCCGATCTATTGTAATTTGTGGCCCCTATTTGAATTCCAATTCAAACAAACTGTTAAAAAATGATTTATAACATTGAGAGAAATTAGAAATGTGAACACTGACCAAATATTTGATGACATTAAGAAATTATTGTTATTCTTCAGGTGTGATAATAGTACTAGAATCTGGATGGGTAAGGTAGAGTTGAAACAAGTTTAGGCGGGAGTTGATTATTTTTGAATCTGGAAGCTGGGTGATGGGTAAAAAACAAAAAAGTGAAAGTGTTAGTCGCTCAGTCATGTCTGACTCTTTGTGGCCCCATGGACTGTAGCCCACCAGGCTCCTCTGTCCATGGGATTCTCCAGGCAAAAGTGCTGGAGTGGGGAGCCATTCCCTTCTCCAGGGGATCTTCCTGAAGGGATGAAACCCTGGTCTTCTGCATTGCAGGCAGATTCTTTACCGTCTGAGCAACCAGGGAAGCCCTGGGTCATGGGTACATTGAATTAATTGTACTGTTCTTTCTATTTTTGTGTATATTTGAATTATTCCATAACATAAAGTAAAGAAAGAATATGTTTACTTGCCTAAAGCAGGACTGGATTTGGAAACCATTCAAGCAATATAAAAACTGAGTAAAACACAAAAGTTCCTAATTTTTCCAACTTCTTCCCCATCCAGGTAATGACTGTTTGAGAGTTTGATGTATATCCTTCTAGACTTTCCAACGTCTAATATAAACAATCACATATATTTATACTGTCTTACACAAATGGGATTATGCTATGCACATAGGTCTGTAGCCTGCTTTTTTCACTCAACAATATATCACGGTCAATTTTTCACGTTATACTCCATTTCTTTCTTTTAAACCACACAGCATTCCTTTGTATGGATATACCGTAATTTATTCAACCAGTCCCTTTGGGTAAACTTTCAGGTTGGTTTGAGTCTTTTGCCATTACAAGTCGTGCATCACTGGACGTCCTTGCACGTACTTCTTGGTGCATTTGTGTGAGGATCTACGTCGAGTGAATTCCTAGAAGGAGAATTGCTAGACTGAGACATGTGCTGCCAGAATGCCCTCCACAGAGTTGTTTCTCCGCCAGCAGGAATGACGTGACCTGTGTCCCTGCTCTGCCTTGGAAACATTATTGATTTTTTCCCCATGATCATGTAGGCAACATTTGCATTTTGAAGGAATTTGGAAAAATGCAGAAAAATGAAAGAAGAAAGTAAAAATCACCATGTTTCCACACTCCCTTCCAATTACTGTTTATTTAGGTTGTTTCCAAATTTTTGCTGTTGGAAATCATGTGCAGTGACTGTCACTGTGTATGAATCTTGATACACATTGTGCTCATATCCTTAAGAGAGATTCAGACAGCAGGAGTCATAGAGAAAACCTTTTGGGTGATTTTGGGATTCTTGTACTATTCTTCTAAAACAAATACGAGGATGTGTGTGTGGATTTTGAGTCTCACGAGTGATGTTACGTCTTATCTAGTATGGGGTGTCCCCAGTGAAAAGCTGTCTTTTCTCTATTGCTCGTTCACAGGAAGAAGTTAGATTGTGCTCTTCTGGTTTTTCTCCTTTTGTCTTGAAATGCTCAGTTAGGGTTGTGTGTTAATTACTAACGTGGTTAACAGCACAGACCCTGACCTCAGGTTACCTGGGCTCACATGCCAGCTATGCATTATGGGGTGCATTTTTAGAGCCCTGGTTTCTCCTCTACAAAATGGGGATATCGGTATATCTATTATGAAATGAGGTAATCCTCAGGAAGCGCTGGGTCTGAAAATGGGGTGTGTGATGACAATGACACTGTCTACAAGAACATGAGGTTGGAGTTTGGAGCATAGGATATAGCTGAGAAGATGAGACTTAAAAAGAGAAGAACTCAGGGTTGAGAGCTGAGTGCCAGTGAGGATATGGTAGGTGAAGATGAAGGAGTGCTCCCTGAGGACTTCCTGGCAGAGATGGCAGTTGAACAGAGCCTTGAAGGACGAGCTCAGGAAAGCAGGCGAATGGGGCCAGGTGGGAGCGTGACGGACGGGGGGTAGGCATGGTTTGCTTTTCTTCCCCTCTTCAGCCTGTTGTGGCTCATGTTGGGCATCTATCACCCTAATGAGGGCCAAGGGGAGAGCTGGGTGGGGGCAGAAACTGCCACACAACAGGAATGAAAACACTCGACCCTCTGGTGGGATAATTCAGTCTCATGGGGCAGTTTTGTTTGAATAATTAACTAATATAGCTGAGGAGATTTCATAACAAAGACAGAGAAGTATGGAAAAGTACTTTCCAGCAGCGGAAAAAAATGAGATTTTTTTTTTTTTATCCAGTTCCATTAGCACCGGCAGGAATAAAGCTCATAAATGTTATACAACGTCTCCATTCCTTAGAGGAACTTGAGGAGTGAGTGTGTAAAACATGAAGAGTGGGCAGTGAGAAAACCGCATGACGGCTCTTCCACTCAGGCTGGATTGGGGTCCAGGATCAACAATGCCATCCTGGGAAGTCTCCCAGCAGCTAAATATACCCACGGAGCGCATCACGTGGCCCGGCGGCTGTCCCAGGATGGGGTGCTCGGGCAGGAGGCGGTATGGGGGCTCCAGCAGGGAGGGAGGCTGCACCCAGGACAGCGTGGGCTTGCCTGTTCTAACAGTGCAGGGAATGCTCACCCAGGGCCAGGGCCTCCAGCGGGCAGAGTGGGAAGGTTGACAAGACCATGAGCGGAAATCACAGGATGCACAGCTGCTTTCTGGAGACACTGAGAGATTCGGCGAAGGGTGGGGGTCTGTGAGTGAAGGCCCGAGAAGAGCTCTCAGGTTCTTCTGTAAATTATGACGGTTTAGGATGTCAGAGTGCATTTCCAGATTTAGTGCAGTTTTGGAGCAGTGTGTAAATCTGTTGGGTCTGTGAAATAGGTTATAATAATGCCCATTGCACAGCAATAATATAATACAGAAGGGGATGTATATTAGGTGCTGTTCTGGTTGTTGAGTGCTATGCACCGAACTGTTCGCTTGAATGGAGGCTCAGGATAGCAACCTCCTATTGAGCCTCCTGATTCCATGGCCTCTCCACATAGTGTCTCATTCTCCAAGTCTCTTCATACATTCTCTCTAATGGGGTGGACTGGATTTCCTCACAGCAGACTCAAGGGTCCAAATGAGCAGGTCTTCCTTTTACCTGGACTTGGATGACCCAGAGGTCACTCCCGCAGGCCAAGCAGTCACAGGCCCTGCTGAGTCCTGGGGCGGGGCCGAGGCCTGTGCCTATGAGGTGGCAGAGCTATTGGGGGTGGTTTGGAAATCACCTTGCAAAAGTGCTTCTCAATGGGGCTGACATTCAGGGACAAGGCATTGGGAGCACGACTGTGGTTAAATACTCTTTCATAAATTACTGCTGCCCCTGCAATGTCCCTGGACCACCCTCTCCAAGCCTCCTCATGGTCCAGTGACTAAAGAGCAACATTTGGCAGAGTGGGGACTTCTGAGACTTGTTCCAGTGCCTTCCATAGCTGGTGACTGCGGCTTAGTAGTGGCTAAATATTTTGAAGATCACTCCAGGGGCAGACTCTCTCTAGTAAGTGCTCAGTAAATGGGAACTTCTTTCATGACTACTAATATTGTCTTGTACTTATTTTAAGAAGGGGACCCAGAGATTATGCCTTTGAGAATGAGAGGAAATGCTGGCCTTCTCCAGAAAGTCAGCATGATTCAGCTTCCCTTCTGGAAAAAGACCTGGTCATCAAATAAGAAAATTAGCACTTCCTACTGGGTTTTCCACTTGGTCAAGGAAATGGGGGCCTCATGCTGCACACTGAGCGAGGGCAGGGTGGCATCTACACAGAAGGGATGTCTGTCCCGGAGGCATGCCTTGGTTCCCCTCCCCGATGGCGTGGTGCGTGGGGAGACTCGTGGTCCAGACCTGGGCCTTGTCCCAGCCTCCCAGCTTGTTTCCTGAGCTTGCTGACAGAGCCGTCTGCACAGCGCGAGGGCTCACATTCCAGGCAATCTTGACTTCGAGGCCGTTTCTCCCGGCCCAATTTCAACAAACAGACAGACCACCGCAATCCGGCTCTCGCCGTGGGGCTGGCACCCCAGCCCCTGGCGATGGGGAGCTCGGATCGCTTCTAGCCAGGGCGGGAGATGTGAGCCCTCTGAGCAGCCGCCCGCCCACAGGGTCTGCAGGCCTTGAGGTTAGTATCTGGGGGCCGAGTGGAGCTTCTCCCCTGGCAGGGCTGAAGTCGCTCTGTCGGGGGAGCTCATCGGAATGTCGAGTGTCGCAGTGCTCTCTGTGATTCCCATGGCTGCAGCCCAAAAGCAACCTCCAGGCAGATGGGAAAATCTTTTTGTATGAACATGAAAAATTCTTTGAAGACTGCTCATCTGTGTGTCCTGTTTGGAAAAATAGGAGGCCTGAGAAAATGGAAACCACCCGCTCCATTAAGGTATGAAGTCTGAAGCAGAGAAAGATGGAATTTGGAACTTCCTTGGAAAGTTCACAAGAACTAAACCTGTTTAGAGAACATTTCCTGTGGAAAATGCCTAATGCCTGCAATATGTTCCCAAAGGTCTCACTTTTTGAAGATTTTTATAAAGAAAATAGTCTCATAGTTTGGGGAGGGTGATCATGTGTTGTTGTTTTTTTCTTTTTATGGGGAGTGTATATAGTTTGCTTAATCTGTGTCCTCCCCCACCCCCCGACCTCAAACATGACAGACATTTCTGGCTGATCCCAGAGTTCCATCCCATTAACCTTAGATTTAGCCTCAGGATCCTTCTTAGCACAGTTCTCCACTTCCAATCAGTAAACTTGAGTGGAAACCCTTTTGCTGTCTTTGGACTCCATGATCCCACATTCGTTGTCAGTTTTGAAGGAACATGCTAAACGTCACAGTGTCCTCTAGTGACAAACTGAAGCACACACCAATGCTACACCATTTACACAGCCTCATGCCATATGATGCTCTGTGTCCCCATTTAACCACAAGGAAACTGATGAATGGGTCATGTCACCCAGGGCCTGTCAGACATGAGTGGGTCTGGGGTGGGGACCTGGGGCTCTAACCTTGCTGGTCTGTGATCTTGTCACTTGAAGATGCTCTCTCTAGATCAGATTCTGTGCCTGCCAGCTGAAGTCACCTCAGTCGTGTCCAACTCTTTGCAACCCTTGGACTGTAGCCCACAAGGCTCCTCTGTCCATGGGATTCTCCTGGCAAGAATACTGGAGTAGGTTGCCATCTTCTCCCCCAGGGGATCTTCCCAACCCAGGGATCAAACCCATGTCTCTTATGTCTCCTGCTTTGGCAGGTGGGTTCTTTACCACTAGAGCACTAGGGTTCTTTACTGGGAAGCTCTGGTTGTCTTGTAATTGTGCCAAAGACAATAAATTTGTTTTGGTTTCAGTTGTATTTTATTGGCTGTAATTTATTCTAAAATAAATTACTTGACTTCAAGGCGTTGAAATAATTTATTATAAAATAATGGTATTTTGCTGGTTTTAATTGTTTGGCTTTAATGATGGTTAGTGTATTATTCACAGTTGGTTAGCATCTTAGGTCCATGATGGAAGGATGTTTGTTGAGGGCTCCTGTCTCCCTTGTTTTCAACTCCTTGGCACTGCCTTACATCCTACTTCAGAGTAAAACATCAGAACTAGTGTTCTCAGGCAGGCTGTCCCCTTTCGGCCTCCAGTACTAGGGCCAGTCTATTCAGAAACTTGGCAAGAGGTTGGTTAGGATGCACTTGAGAACCACAGAGGCTTTTGTTGTACACTAACTTTCTTCTGTGGGATTTAAAAAATTACAGAAATATTGGCGCGCCGGCTTAGTAGCTTCAGGAATCAGAAGGAATTGGGGAAAAAAGTTTATTTGTGTAATGCTTGTTCCTGGGGGTTCCCTAGACGTGGGCACATCTCCAGCCAATGATACGCATGGGTGAAGTGATAAATTGCATGTGTTTGAGTTTATGTAAACTAAATAAAAGTGCAGTTTTGTAGCTGTATCTAAAATGTCCCACAGTGAGATGGTGAGAGGGCGGCTGCTGCCACTGTACCCTCCAGCTTCACCCTTCTCTTCCAGTGGAGAGAGTGTGGAGGAGGGTGAGGATCTTTGGAGATGGACCCAGGCAGATCCAGGTTCAAATCCCACTCTTGCCATGGAGCAGATATCGGGGTTGCCTGGGGAACACCGACCTCTCTGAGCCTCAGTTTTCAAGTCTGTGCAGTGAAATGGTGACTTGGATTGAGACAACAGCTATAGATATGCCCAGCATAGTGTGGATTAGATCTCAGTAACACTGTTACTTGAAAAAGGGTGTTGGAGCCCTACTGGAAAGGGAACATTAAGTGGTGAAGTATGTTTCCCTTCACATGTGATGACCCTCCTGGTGGTACTTTGAGTTGAGAAGTTATTAAAATTCACCTTGAGTTCTAGCCTCTGTTTTCACGAGAAACCAAATGCCGTGAACAGCAATCACCTATTCTGTTTCTCATTATTTCTTTCAAAGGAAAGTAGAAGTGATTCTTGTCCAAGGAGGACTTCTGTCTTCATCTTCTGTGTGTGCTTCAGGGCGTAGTTGACTGCTGTCAGCTTTATAAATAACATTTACAAAATGGGTTTATTTTGGCTGAAGTACCACTTTGTTAAGAGCAACAGCTACGAAGTCCAAATACATCAGGTTGCAATTGTCAGCTCTGGTCCTCACCTCCTCAGGCTGAGCCTCAGTTTTCTTATCTGTAAAACAGGCATAAAGATACCTCCCTCAGAGGGTTGCCTTGAGGGTTAATAGGATCACATGCACACCCATGGTACTTAGCAGGGTGAAGTGTCAAAGCCAATGTCAGATCACGTTAACTGTGAGCAACCCAGTGTTTCCACGAAGTGGAAAAAGGGAAGTAACATTCTGATAAAGTTTTCACAAAACATGTATGGAAACTTGGTTGTGTACCTCCTTGGGGAGCAAGTTCTTTTAAGCTTTGATTGTCTGAGTGTAGAAATCTCCTTGGAGAAGAGATTTCCAGCCTCTCTAACATTGTCTGTGGACTGCAACTGAGGATGAGAAAGCGGAAGTGGTGTTTTGAATGGACCAATGAGAGCAATAACTAATGTCTGTCGAACAGTTTATAGAAATACTTTATTACTTTGCTGAATGCTAACAATGACCATATGAGATGTGACTCCAGGGACCACACTCCTAGTGTCTCTTCTTTATTGTACTCTGCTTTTTTGGAGACACTGTTCAAACCACATTTGTTTTGACTTGGCTGAGGATGGAGGGTAGGACCACTATGTACAGTTGGACCACTATGAGGTTGTGCACTGTGTGACCTAAGGTCCCCATTTGCATCACAGGTATCATAGATATGGGGGCTTATTATGACACTTTTCATAATAAAACATGGTAATAAAGTGATTTGTTCCAACAAAAAGTATATTATGACTATTTTCTGACAGATTGAGAAAGGGGTACATTTTTCTAATTCACACCAGAGTTCTGTATGGCTTAGTAGTGGTACAGTTATTTGATGGGGTCATTGCCTGCTTCCTCTGGAGGGAGGGAATCATATTCTAATGAGGGGAAATTAGGATTCTTATTTTATCTCTATTTCTGGTAGCAAAGTACCACAATCAAGTATGACCTTGTTAGCAGGCATCCACAAGAGGCAGGAAACGTGGTGGTTAAGAATGGGTATCAGAGCCAGTTGTGTGTCTTTGGACAATTTGCTTAACCTCTCGGTGCCTCAGTTTTCATATCTGTAAAATAGTGACAATGACACAACCTGTCTCACAGGGCTGTGGCGAGTCTTAAATGAATTTATATATGTAAGCATGTAGAAAAAACCTAGCCTTGCAATAAGTGTTAGCTGATTTTGTGAAAGTGGTTGAACACCTTGCTCATAGAAGGATGGTCTTGAGAATAGGAGCTGACCCCCATTTTCGTAACTTGACTGTCACTTAGCTGCATCTGATCACTTGTAAGTTCCTGCATTTTCACAGAGGAGGTGGGTTTACAATAGGGACAACCTTCAGGAAGAAGATCAAGATATTTTAGCTATGCCTCTTGTTCAAAGGACTGATTCAGTACAACTCAGGCCCTGCCATCACTGTCTAACAGCTTTGACTGCACATTTTTACTGTCTAGATCTTGCTGTAATTTTGTAGATGGAATTTTGTAAAGGGTTTTATATATTTTATCATGATCATTTAGTTTGCAGTATTTAAAAATAGATGTGTAAAAGATACACAGTACAGGCTATAAAACACCCTCAAATGGCATTAAAATGGGAACGAATCCATTCATTTGGGTTTCAGCTGAGTTTATCTTGTATTTCAACTTTTTTAATATCCAAAGAGCTGTAGAAATAGGTTATTGAGTAGGAAGTTGGCTAGGCCAGGGCTCTATACCATGTGGGCACTTGTGAATGCTGGCAAAGCCTTCGGAATTTGATCCTGATTGAAATGTAGTCATTTTCCACCTGCAAAAACAGTTTTCTCCATCAAACCTGGGGGTGGGGAGAGGGTTTATTCACTCCCACCCTCCCCAGTGTCGATCTTTCACTTTCCATTAGGCTCAAAACCCTCATATTGATGCTTATGTGATAGAAACTTTGGAAAATATTCAGTATGTTTGTTTGTGTTTCTAAACTTAAAATGTTTGCCCTGGTATTTCCCATTAGTCTGATGAAATGAGTCATGTGAAATTGAACTCAACCTCTCTGGGGTCTTGCAGAACCCCCAGGACCTAGTAGGTCTTAACAAACTCTGTGAAATGTGTAGATGAATATATTTTGGCTCCTGCATGAAGAGGATGGACTTCAAAGTGGCAGGTCATCGATATTTGGTGGAGAACTCAAGAATGACAGGCATGAGCCAGAACCTAAAGTGGCAGACAGAAGACATGGACATGGGCCAGCTGTGGCATCAAACCTGTGACTTCTCAGCTGCAGAACAAGGCACAGGTCTTATAACTTCTCTGAGCCTCAGCTTTCTCATCTGTACAGTGGGAACAATGATTCTATGTATACCTCTGAGTGTTTTCATAAGAGTTAGAAGTGCTGACTCATTGGAAAAGACCCTGATGCTGGGAAAGATTGAGGGCAGGAGGAGAAGGGGACGACAGAGAATGAGATGGTTGTATGGCATCACCGGCTCAATGGACATGGATTTGGGTGGACTCCGGGAGTTGGTGATGGACAGGGAGGCCTGGCGTGTTGTGGTTCATCGGGTCGCAAAGGATCGGACACAACTGGGCGACTGAACTGAACTGAACTGAGCAGATGCACATGGAATGTGTAGGATTAAATTGGATGGTCAGTGTACATTGTGTGTTAATTGTTGGCAATAGGATGATGATAGTGATGATTTTGATGATGATGATGATGATGTATTTTTTGTATTTTTATCTCATTTAAAAAAATTCTAAAAATTCATAAAGCTACTCTGTATTTTCTTCCAAATGTTTTAATATTTTGCTTTTCATCTTTAACTGTTTAGTGCCTCTGGAGTTTATTTTTATCTATGAGGTGAGGTAGGGATTTAATTTTTGTTACTTTGTAAAGGAGTTCATGTATTGCCACATTTTCAAGAAGTTATCTTTAGTTCTTTTTTGTTGGTCAGAGTGAGGTTCAGAGTTTTAGAACTCTTTTAGTCCCCTGGGAGATGAACTTGGCAGCAAAGTTATTTAGGATTTTATTTTGTTGGTTTTAAGCTAAGGGGATCTTTTCACAGATACGTCACTATTCAAATCTACCACTAGATTATTCATCCACTCACCCATCTATCCACCCATCCAGCCCAAACTGCTTGTGAGTTAGCATGTTCCTTTGGTCTGAATATTCATATCCTTGTCTGATTTTGGAAAAACTTTAGGTTGTTATTTCATCTAAAAATGCTTCTCTCTCATTCTCTGTTTTCTTCTTAAGAAATATTATTAAATATTTGTTGGAGCTTTTCATTCTGTCTTCCATGTCTCTTAACTCCTCTTCATGTTTTCTATCACTTAATTTCTGTATGTTGCATTCTATGTGATCATTTAGCTCTATCTTCTAATCGGTTTTCTTTTTCACTGGGTCTAATCAACTACGCAAATAGAACAAGGACAATCACATGTGGAACAGTGATATGATGTGTAAGTGGAAAACTTCAGTGCAAACAGAGGCTTGGAGCAAGACATTGCTAGGAAGAAGAAGGATGTCATGCCCACTTCCCACAATCCTGGAGTGGTGGGTTGGACAATGGGTCCCTGCCCCACACGTGATGGGAGCGGAGCCAGTGTCATTTGAGCTGGCGTCTTGTCACCCTGGTATTCTCCAGAATTGTATGATGCTTGGCTTAATGTTAATAAGCTCATGTTTATTTTTCATTTATAGCTGTTTGGAATTTTCATGGGAAATTTAAAAAAAAATAGTGGCTTAGAACATTTCTGTGTTTGAGTAATAGGTTGTCCTTAGAGAGCATGTTGACAAAATCACCTGCCTTGGATTTCAAACTGGAATATCAACTTCAGAGGTGTTTGGGGACCAAGGATTCCTATTCAATACCCATAAAACATGTGCCTCAGAATGAAGGTATAGGACTTCCTCTGGGCTATGCTGTGTGACTTGTGTGAGCAACTCTACTTCTCTGAGCCTCACTTTCCTCATCTGTAGAATGGGGAGACTAATTGAACTTTGCCTGCCTTCTAGGAGTGTACCAAGGGTCACATGATGTAATAGATATGAATGTGATTTGCAAACTGTAAATTGTTTTAGATGCTTGTGAATGTCCAAGCGGGGAACTTCTCTCCATCCAACGCTTATGTTTGGTGCTGGCTTTTACTCCTCAATGGTCAAGGGAAGGAAGCTTTGAGTGCCAATGCCATTTGGAACTCCTTTACAAGGTCTATACCTTGTCTAAGTTACAGGTTGGCTCTTAATTATGCAACAGCTATGATGAGCCCTATTTCTTTCTGGGCCCATCACTCATTGCATAGACAGGTCTATGTGATCATGTGCAAATCTCAAGGTAACATCATGTTAAGGGTGTATGAGGGTGCCTTACAAGTTACAGACTCTAATTCTCATTTCCACAATGAGTAGAAGTAATGATAACAGCTTCCATTTGCTGAGTGCTGTTGATGTACAAGTCACTTTAAGCATGTTAACAACAAAGTAGGTGCTATTATCTTTATTTTACCGATGAGGGTCTTGCGGCTTGGTGTCAATAAGAAGGGACTTTCTCTAGGTTGTAAGGTTTGGAAGTAGCAGAACTATGAGTGGGATCCATGCTCTCAGACCCCAAAGTCCATGTTCCTTTTAGGACATGATGCTGGTTTAGATATGGCTTTTGTTTTTAGCCAGCCAACCAATCACCTAAGCAACCAATTAGTGAACAACCACCACCCAACCAATAACAACCACTAGTAAATAGTCCATCAACTTACCACCCATCCACCCATACAACCAATGAATCAATTTTAAAAAATTATTTATTTTTAAAAAATTGTTTTAAAAAAGATAATCTTATTTATTTGACTGTGCTGGGTCTTGTTTTTGGCACACGGGATCTTTAGTCATGGCATGTGGGATCTAGTTCCCTGACCAGGGATTGAACTCTGGCTCCCTGCATTGTGAGTTGGAGTCTTAGCCATTGGACCACCAGGGATGTCCTCCAACTAACCAATTATTAGCAACCATTCACCTAACCAATAACGACCAACCAATAATGAGTCAACCAGTCACCAGCCAACCAGCAGTGTGTGTTGCTTGCTATCAGTCATCCGGTCATCAGTGAGCTTGGGAGTGGAGAGAACGTACTGTCCCATCCTTAGGGAACTGCCCATCTGTGGGACAGCGAGGACCACTGTCCAGCTCAGTATCTGACCCCTCAGCTGGCCTGGAACTCCTGTAGGGTGAGGCGATGCCTTGGTTGTACTGTATCCCTAGAACCCAGAACAGGAGCAGCATGTCATTGGCTGGGATGGAGGTGGTGATGGGGCTCAGTAAATATCACACACACACGCATACACATATGCACATACACACACCATGGAACGACTCAGCGCACTGTGGAATGAATGAAGGCGCCTCTGTCAGAAGTGGCTCCAGTGGTCAGATCCATCACAGAAGGCTGTGTAAAGGAAAGGTCAGATGCTCCTCTGGTCTGGAGAGTCACCTCCTGGGTGTAGCAGAGCAAACACTCCCATGGAAGCTGCCTCCTGCTGAGCACTCACTGGGCTCTATTCTGGATGGGGAGCATGACGTGGTGGGAAGAGCCCTGGATTGGGGTCAGGGGTCTGAGCCCAGCTGAGCTGCTAACACCTTGGGTGGCCTTGGATCGCTGGTCTCAGCCCCCCTCCATCTCTGCTCCCTTATTTTATGGACGAGGCCACCAAGGCCCCAAGACCTGAGTTCGCCCCTCTCCAAGGCCCCTTCTAGCTCTGGCATTTCCAGTCTTTTCTGGCTCCTCATTAACAGAATATTTTCATTTTCCAATCCACATTCCAGTTTCCTCCCGCGAGCCTCGACCCTTCTAGCAGAGGAGCGGGCACCGTGTGAAATTCTCTGAATCACACACGGGGGACCCTCGCCCCATCTCCAGTAGAAGGGGCCAGAGGCTAATTGGCAGGCCTGGCCGCATCCTGTAGGAGCCCTGTAGACGTGCGCACAGGCCAGGGAGCCGGGCGCTGCCGGGAAACGCATGCTCCTTCTCTCCATATCTGTTACAGGCCCCGCGGTTCACTGTCTGCTCGGAAATTGGGTAAGTGTTTTCTTACCCAAACTTGAGTAACCGCCGTTGAAATCTATGGTTGGAAAGTCTTGGCTCTCAGAACAGACCACACAGTGACTCGCCCAGTGAAACTCAATGCCCTGGGCTTACTCGGTTTTACCTACGACACCGCTACAGGAAGAAATGGGTTTGGAGGGGATGAATGTCTTTCCATCCATTTCTGAAAGGTTTTATTAGTTGGAGGAAGGCAGAGGGTGTTGGTGCAGCTCTGCTTCTTAGCCTGGGTCTGGCCTCGGGCACAGGGGCAGGAAGAAGGCCTGAGAGGCAGGGAAGGAACATCCCTGGGGCCTCTTGGCCTTGGAGGCTAGGCTGCCTGATGCATGTGTCCAGTGGGAACTGGGGGCAGCGAGGGTTCCAGTGGGCCCACCGTGTCTTATGCCATATTCTGGCAGGCTGCTCGGCACCCAGCGCGGGCCCCATTTTTAATCAGCCTCTTTCACCCGCACAAGCCAAGAAAAAGCTGTAAAGTCAGAAGAACGCTGGCATCTGTTCCCTGCCTCAGAACAGAGCAGACATTGTCCTGGCCTTCCAGTCCTCTGCGGCCCTCATTCTTGTCGACCACACAACTGGTTCCAATCAGTTTCCAGAGGCTCTCTGTGGTGTTTCAGGATGTTTGCTTGTGCGTTCTTGGGTCAGTGACCCTCCAACCTGAAAAGTCACCTTCCCACCCACCCTCCCTGCTGACACAGAAGAGAAGATCAGGTGTGAATTGGGCCTGTGTGTGTGTGTGTGTGTGTGTGTGTGTGCGCGCGCGCGCCTGCGCACCACCCTGCTCAAGGAGACGCCCAGGAGAGGCTGTGGAACTGCTGGACTGTTTGAGGAATGTGCCTGTGGACACTTCTCTCCTTGGAATGTGGGGAACACAGTTCAGGGCCTGTGAGACCCCCTCAGGTGACCCTTATTTGTTAAAGGGACCACGCCCACCTTTCCACCTTGTTCCCAGGGCCTTGGGCCATTCCTGTCTGAACCCTTTTGGGGGCTAACAATGGCTGTGTCATTCACCCTCTGCTGAGGACACAGGGCCTCACCGTTGTCAGAGAATCAGAACGTTTTCCTCCTTCATCAGAGAGTGTTGAAGCTAGAAGTTTTTTTTTTTTTTTTGCCAGGCTTCAAGGGAGCAGATTAGCAAGGTCGAAGGGATGAGCATCTCCTCACTGCCAAATGAAGTTGGATTTGTTGTTAGAGCAGCAACTTGGACTTGGAAAATAAGTCCTGCAACAAGGGACTGGCCTCCCTGCCCCCATGCGGTAGAAAGAGCCATCTGTGCCAGAACCTAGTCCCTCTCAGTGCCCCATTTCCAGATATGAGACTTCAAGTCTGATCTGTTTCTCCTGAGCAGAGGAAATGAATCTGGAGGGCCCCTCGTGTGGGACAGGCATACCACGACTTGCTGAAGGCAGACTGGTTGCCAGGCACCGTGTTAAAGACCCCATGTTAACGTCTTTTTCTTGTCTTTAAGGCACTTCCTTTTCTGTTGGGGAAAGGAACTGTAAACTCTGATTTCCCACGGTGTGTTCAGCCAGGAGGGTAACTGGAGGGTCACACAGGTTCTGGTTTCCTCCCCCTTCCTCCCCCTCCCATCTCCATCGTCAGTCCCACTGCTCTGACTCAGATAACTGAGGCTCTCAGATGTATTTGGAGATGTCAGGCAAATGTGCCCATGACGCCCAGCGTTGAGACTGTGTGAGGGGAGAAAGGCCTGAGTTCTTCACTGCATCTGTCACAGGTGGGCCTCTGGAACTAGATACTGAGACAGGTTGCATGCAAGACTTTTGGGTGATGAATACTTTTGAAAGGAAGGCAGAGGAAATGGGACAGGTAGAGGAAGAAGGTGAACTTCAATGTGGCCTGGTAGAGCCTAGGCCAGTCTGAGGGGGTGCTTGGGGTGAGGACTATGGTCAGAGTGTCCGTCAGTCAGGCTAAATGCCCAGTCCTTATACCCAAGCCCCAGAGAAGGCTGGCTTGCCTGGGCCCTCTCTGCAGCTGGGACAGACTCCCCACTGCTGGGGACAAGAGCACAGTTTTATTCTAGATCAGAATTTCCTAGCTCTGCTCTAGGACCCTGGAAGTTGTGAAGGTGAGAAAGAAGGGCTGTGAGTGGTTTCAAAATTCAAAACATGTGTCTTTATAACTGAAATGAAGCCATAACTAAAAGATGTCTTTGCCTTGGTCAGACTTGATGAATCGATGCCAGCAGTGTTGGGGTGCACAACTGTAGATGTGTTGAGGGTGGGGCTAGGGGCCAGTCACTCACCACTTAACCACTCTCCCTTGACCAGACTCTAGTCAGGCTCCTCTGAGCACTTTTTCCATGAGGCCTCATCCTTCAGCATGTCCTCAGGAGCCCAATTTTAGCACAAAGTCTGCTTAGTCAGTTTAGCCAGAATCCCCCACCTTTGATATCTGACCACTCTCAACATACAACACAGCTCCTCCTTCCCACTCTCCCCTGGTGGTGTCTGACCACCTGGCATGCCTTCAGCATGAATCCTGTTGGTCAGTTTAGCCATATTAACCCTCATCCCTGGTGTTTCCTACTATTAATTTTTCATCCACTGATACTAGCTATTAAGTTCTCATTTTTCCTTGTTGAATTGAGTTGAACCCAATCTCTCTTTCTTCCTGCAGTGTCTCACTGGGCCCTACACCTATTGCAGTAGTCTTGAATAAAGGCAACCTCATCCCTTTAACAGGGTGGCTCAGTGGAAAAGAATCTGCCTGCTAATCAGGAGATGTGGGTTTGCTCCTTGGGTCAGAAAGATCCCCTGGAGAAGGAAATGGCAACCCACTCCAGTATTCTTGCCTGGGAAATCCCATGGACAGAGGAGCCTGGTGGGCTCCAAGAGGTCACAAAGAGTCAGACTGACTTAGTGACTAAACAGCAACAGCATCACTTTAACAAGGGTCCTGGGTAATTTTTTTTTTTTTTTAGTATCGTCATCACTGCCATCATCCTCACCATAATGGGAAGATGAATTAGACACCTTCTGTGTACAGAGGTAGAACTATGCCAAGGAGGGCTGAAGCCACAGCTCACTTTGACAAAGAGTTGTCTGACAGTTAGCAGTGTCAATGGCCATTCATTCCGATTCCCTGAAATGCCTCAAGTAGCTGGGCAGATGATAGAGATGATTGGTGTTTGGGGATGTAAGGAAATATGGCATGGTGAGCTATGATGAACTGCCTGAAGATAATAAAATCTAAAGTTTTACCAACAAAAAGTGATAACCAGCAAAACCCTCGTGAGGGGTGAGTACATCCCAAGGGTCTCTCGTTCTCATTTGCACCCTCTGGCACAGAGGGTTGTTTCCTTTAGATTCAGTGAGTTTCCCAATTCAGGACAAGGAAACACAGATGGCCATTTGTTAGGGATCAGGGGAGGCCGTGGGCTGCAGTGGAAAGGTGGTGGCTTTGGAGTCAGAGGTTTGGGTGTGAGTCCCAGGGTGCAGCACTGGCTACGTCAGTCAGTCAGTGTCTCTGAGAAACAGCGGCCGAGTTAGTCCATGCCTCACCTCTCTCAGCCACCCCAGAGGAGGAGACGAGCCGTGGAGGGTGCTCAGCTCCATGCCCAGCACTTAGGAGGTGCTCTGGGGAGGTTTACTGTGACACTGACTGGTTTAGGGGATTAATGACTGAGACAGATGGAGGTCTCCTCATACAACAGCACACACAGGCACTTGGACAGACCACACTCACATTCACTCTCTCTCGCACACATACCACTTTCAATCCCGCAGCTCCTGTCACCTGCCCAATCCCAGAAACACCCCCAGACCATCTTTGCATGCATTCCTGGGAGATCATTTCCTTCCTCCTCCAGAAGACGCCTCATGATATCAGTTAAGAAGAATGAACTCAACCCAGAGGCTCTCGGGGGGCTAAACTTTGACCCAGGGTCTGCTGGCTCTGGGCTTTCTGAGTAAGCAGGCCCACCCCAGCATACCTTGCCTCAGGCCACCCAGTCTTTCCCTCCCCTGCAGGAAGCCTGTGTGTGGGCTCCCTCCCTTCGCTGCCCAAATGGGGAGGCTCCTCCCCAACACTTTAACCCTTTCTTGTAATGGAAGAAGCAGAGAAGCAGTGTCTTCTCTGGTCCACAGCTGTGGCCAACCCCAGCCTGCCTCCTGGGGGTGGGTAAGAGGCCAAGTTCTCTAGATCTGCAGGAAACGGGCTTCTGTGCACACAGTAAGCTTGAGTGGTGCATGCAAGCCATCAGTAGATGCCAGCTAAATAGATCCTTCCCCTAAGGGGCAGGCTGTCCACCTCTGGACCTCCCAACATCCTGGACATGAAGTGGCCACCTACTGATTTCTTCCACTCCACACCCATCTCCCCTTTGTTCCCCTTGAGGAATCACCTTCCCTCTACCCCCTGCTCACTTGACTGTGCGAACATAGGACCTGGGCTCAGCGGTGAGAACACTCCACTCTTTCTGACCTCAGTGACTGATTAGAAGATGCCCTCTGACCTGGTGGGCAGAGCCCTCCAGGAGTCTTCTTCTGGAACACCGCAAGAGACATTCCCTTTGCCTTGGGATTGCCAAGCTGTGAGGGTTTGGATGTGACGCTGCCTGAAGCTCCTTGCCATCCCCGTGGGAGAACCTACCCCAAATGAAACCCTGGAGCAAGGAAAACAGCAGAGGGAAGTAGGGAGAGCAGGACTGGAGACACTGTGTGGGCCTTCTAGTCCATATTAACAACAGCACAGACTGTCTAGTTGGGAAAAGCAAATAATTCCCTGATTGGAATGAATGAGCTGGAAGTGGGCCTTATTTAACTGTAAGAATCATGGTTAATACAGGTCACAGTTTGAGGGGTACATACAAATCTACTTAAAATTGCTTAGAAGCAGATTTAAAACCAGAAGTTTATAATGATAGCAATAACAGTCACAGTAGTTAGCATTCACTGAGGGCTTTACTATATGCCAGAAATTAAACAAAGGGTTTTAAATAGTTTTCCTGAATCAGTCCTTAGACCTATCCTGTTCTCTGCACACTATTCCCATCTCTATCACCACCATCACCATCACCATCATCCTCATAATCAGCATCTTCATCACTATCCCCACCCACCTCATCACCACCATCAGTTGCATGATTCAGATTTGGCATACATCCAGAAGCATGCATTCTCTGTCAGCCCTCTGCTCCTTTGCTCTGACAGCCTTCTTAGCCTGGTGACCTCGCTTCATGTGGGACGTGGTAGAGGGAGTGTGTCTGGTCTGGGGCTTTAGGGTTGGGCTGCTTGAGTTCACATATTAGGTGTTAGCTGTGTCCCCTGGGTAGGTGGTTTAGCCCTCCCCAGGTCTTGGTGTTCCTTGTCTATATGATGGGAATGATAACAGGATTCAGCTCCGAGTGTAGACACTGACTTTCACATTTCGAAGTCAAGTGTGCACAGCCGTGTCTTTTCTTATTTTTCTATAATCAAACTTACCTCTTAAGATCCCGTGTCCACCAAGTCTGGAAGATCCAACCTGCTGGTTCCAAGGAACCTAGTCATGCTGAGTTTAAGACTGTCATGGAGAGTCAGCTTCCCCTCATCCCTTTCTTCCCTTTCCCAGTGAGATCTATGTTCCTGCCAGGGCTTATGTGTCCTTCTAGCATTGAGCGATGGGCCCCTGGTCGTGTGCCATTCTCTGTCCTTGTTGGCTTTTCCTAAATGTAACTGCTGAGGGATTTTGAAAATTAGATGACAGTCATGTAACACAAAATTAACCATCCTAAAGTGTTACATTCAGTGGAATTTTGCCCATTCACTGTTGTGCAGTCATCACCTCTCTCTAGTTCTGAAATGTTTTTGTCACCCCAGCAGACCCAGGACCTTTAAGCAGTCACTCCCTGTTTGCCCAAGCTCTGACAACCACTACTCTGCTTTCTGTGTCTATGGATTTGTCTCTTCTGAACAATTCAAGAAATGGAATCACACTGCTATTTATGATGGGCTTCTGTCAGCATATTTTCGAGTCTCATCCACATAGTAGCATGTGTCAGTACTTCATTCATTTTTATGACTTATTATTCTGTTGTGTGGATGAATTTTATGTATCCATTCTGGTAATGGACATTTGAACTGTAGCTGCCTTCTAGCTGTTGTGAATAATGCTGCCATGAACATTTGTGTACAACTTTTTGTTTCAGTTCTTTTTGGGTATATATCTAGGACTGAATCACTGATTATGTGGTATTTCTATGTTTAACTTTCTGAAGGACTGCCAAGTGTTTTCCACAGTAACTGATTCATTTTATATTCCCACCAGTAATGCATAAGGCTTCCGATTTCTCCACATCTGCTGAGATCCTTTTCCATGTTCTCTTTGTAACCATTTAAAATCCACGTATCTGTGCTCAGTTGATTTCCTTAAACCTTGTTGAGTTCATGGTCTCCTCGGGCTGGAGTACAGGCTAAGTACAGTTGTATAGGTTGTGCACTGCCCAATCCCAGGCACCACTCACAGAGTAGTCATTGTAGATTTGTATATTTATTGTGTCAATTTTGCAGAAAATGGGAGCAGAGTATCTTGGGGAAGGGGTATCTTTTTCACATTTGCACAAGGTGCCATCTGGGGCTAGCTGTGGTGCTGTGTAGCTGAACCCTCTGGATCTCTAGCCCCACTGCCCTATTCCCCACTCCTGCAGCTGCTGGCCTGAAGACTGCATCTTTAGCCACAACTCCATCTTGCTGTTCCAATACCCCCTTGCCAATGACTGTCATAGCACATCCCCATTCCACCCTATATTTCCCCTAGCATGTGGTTTACTGTTGTTCAGTTGCTGAATTGTGTCTGACTCTTCGTGACCGCATGAACTGCAGCATGCCAGGCTTCACTATCCTTCACTGTCCTTCACTATCTCCCAGGGTTTGCTCAAACTCACGTCTAACCATCTCATCCTCTGTCGTCCCCTTCTCCTCTTGCCTTCAATCTTTCCCAGCATCAGGGTTTTTTCCAATGAGTCAGCTCTGCATCAGGTGGCCAAAGTATTGGAGCTTCATCTTTAGCATCAGTCCTTCCAATGAATATTCAGGGTTGATTTCCTTTAGGATTAACTGGTTTGATCTCCTTGCAGTCCAGGGGACTCTCAAGAGTCTTCTCCATCACCACAGTTTGAAAGCATCAGTTCTTCAACACTCAGCCTTCTTTATTGCCCAACTCTTACATCTGTACGTGACTACTGAGAAAACCATAGCTTTGACTATGTGGAGTTTTGTCGGCAAAGTAATCTCTCTGCTTTTAAATACACTGTTTAGGTTTGTCACAGGTTTTCTCTCAAGGAGCAAGCATCTTTTAATTTCATGGCTGCAGCCACGGTCTGCAGTGATTTTGAAATCCAAGAAAGTAAAATCTGTCACTGTTTTCACCTTTCCCCCATCTATTTTCCATGAAGTGGTGGGATTAGATATCATGATCTTAGTTTTTTGAATGTTGAGTTTTAAGCCAGCTTGGTTCATAGCTCTGATTAAAAGTTCAGGACAGGATTTCATCCTCATAGATTTGCTTAAAGGAGAAATGCTCTTAAAACCTCTTAAGCTTCTTTCTGATTCTCCTCAGTCAGCAAGGGGAGACCACACATCCCTGGGGGACTGGCATATTGTCCAACAGGATCTGATTTGACTGTCTCAGCAAGCTTGCAAGCAGGAAAGGACTTCTGTACCCACTTTGCAGTCTAGAAAGTGAAATGACTAGCTCAAAGCCTCTCAGCAAAGAATGATCACAAGTATTGCTGATCACAAGTATTGTTTGTTGAGTGCCTGCTGATAGCTAACACTATTGTAAGGATTGGTCTTCCTGTAGCTATTTACCAGTAACTGTTTCACTGAAGAGGAAATTTGAGGCCCTGAGGGTGGGTGGTGCCCCTGTTAGTGGTGGTGGTGGTGCTGGGGGGGGTGCAGACTCTGCTCTCCTAACTTGAATGTCAGTTGATGGACCACTCTTGGGAGGATGGGGTGTTGAGACACCATGGAGAAGTTCAGTTTTATTTTAGGTGCTAAGCTTAGCATCCAAATGTAACTTGAGCTCCAGCGAGGAGCCCTGGGCTGGGTTCCTATTTTGAAAGAACTTTGAAAGTTGATTTCTAAATGTTTGGTGAACATAACTGACAAGGAGGGGAAGATGCATCTGGTCTGGCTAATAAGCTGGGATTCTTACTGGCTCTGAATTCTGTGGCAGTATTATATATTTTTATTTCCTAGCAAAATTGTACTCTTGCAAGCTGGCAAAGTGCAGCATTCCAAATCTTATGATTTGAGGCTTTTTACACAAAACTCCAGCTCTTGGTTTCCTATGGAGCACACGAGTGGGTGTATTGAGGTCTACTTAGTGAGACCCACCAACTCTTGAGGTGCAGACTGCTTGCTCACACAGGCTTCCCTGACCCCAAAACAACCCTGGGAGTTGGGGAAGCATCACTCATCCAACCAAAACACAGTGTGCATGTCCTGTGTATCGGGTCCTGATGTATAGAGTGGAGCTGAGGTGGCCAGGATCCTGCCTTCGTGGTGCTTCATCCTCATCTGGAAGAGACGATGGTCTAGAGAGGACAGAGACAATCCCAGTGGTGGCACCTGCCTGGTGAAATTCAACAGGACACTGTGATACAAAGTGACTGGGGTGGGAGTTTACTTTGGATGGTGCCTCTGAGGAGGTGGCATTTGCAAGGCTTCTGGGACAGGAAGGAAACAGCTGTGAGAGCCTGGGAAGAGCATGCCCTGGAAGAGGGAACAGAATGTATGGCAAGGGAAAGAGCTTGTCCTGTTATCCCCATTTTACAGATGAGGACACCAAGGCTTAGAGGGGTGGTGTGGTGAGGTCCAGGCTTGGACTTAGGTTTTCTGTTTCCAATTTGGGCATTCTTTGCGACCGCAGGCTACCTTGCTGGTGGTCTGGACTACGGTTCTGTGGTCCAGATGCAGCCACTGAAGGCTGAGTCTCATGGGGGTTACACACCTCTCCTCAGAGGGCATTGGAGAAGGGAGGAGACATGTGGTTAGAACTGGCATTCTTTCTTAAAGACTAGGGACAAAAACTATTGAGGGTGTTTGCACATGAACAGTTTTCATCTCATTGCATGAACTGTGTTGTCCCCTGGGCCCTGGGGACACTCTTCAAATCAGGATAAAGGGAGCAGTTGCTTCCAACTCAACCTCCTTTTCTTTTTCTGGACACTCAAGCAGAGGAATCGCCCAGTGGTTGTTTGGACATACACAGGGATGGAAATTTTGGCTCTGACAGTGATGGGGAGGGGCCAGGAATGCAGATGTTTTGCAGTGCGTGTGGTCAGTCTGCACGTGGAGAACCATCCTACATCGTGGCGGGCTCAGGAGAAGCAGTGCATGGGGACTTACCCCAGGGTCTGTCTTTGAAGCATGTTTGCTGCAGGCTTGGAGGCTTGGAACCGCCTTGGGGTTAACAGTGTCCTGGCTGAGAACTTACCATTGTGGGAGGGAGGGCAGCCCTGAGACCTCTGGTCAGGCTCAAATTTCCCATTTCTGGTAGAACTTCCCCCTCGCTGGCTTTGCTTAAGTTTCTCCTCCATGCTGTTAAGAGTCCTCGGGCTGTATAATTATTACCTCATTCTAGGTTCAGGACTAAATGGGCTGAGTGGGAGAATCATGGTTATGCGAGTTTCAGAAAATGTGAATTTTCTCCATTTCACATGGGGGAAGTTCTGTCCCTCTTCCCTGGATACTGGCCAGTGCAGAGCCAGGATCCTACTGCTCTGATTGGAGTCATGTGGTTTGGGAGATATTTTTCTTCATTAGCACGGAGCTCAAATACTCATCACTCCTTTGTACCTTTTTAAAGTTAACACACATTAAAACTGACTTTCTCTTCTTTGTATGGTCCTATGAGTATTAACACACGTGTAGCTTTGTGTCATCATCATCTCCATTGAGATACAGGGCAGCTGCACCACTCCAAAAATCTCCCTCATGTACACCTGCACGGTCTCGCCCTCCCCTCATCTCCAGACCCTGGAGACTCCTGGTTAGAGCCCAGCACGATAATGCTGTCTGCTCCAGAGAGTCATGTCAATGCAATCAGAGACCAGAACCTTGGAGCCTGGCTTCTTTCACTCAGCACAATGCCTTTGAGATCCAGCCAAGCTGTTGCATGTGTCAGCAGCTTCTCTTTTTTCTTTCTGAGTAGTATTCCTTTATTGGATGGACCAAGATTTGTTTATCATTTGCCAGTTGAAGAACTTTTGAATTGTTTCCAGATTTTGCTGATTATGAATGAAGCTGCCATCAACATTTGTGTGCAGGTTTTTGTATAAACATGTCTTTATTTCTGTTGGGTAAATACCAGGAATGAGATGGTGGGATTATGTGGTAGTTGTGTGTTTAAGTTTTTAATTAACTGCCGAACTGTTTTCCAGAGTGCATGCATCACTGTACAGCCCCACCAGCAGTGGATGAGAGTTCCCATTTTCCTGTGACTTCACCAGCACTTGGTGTTGTGAGTATTTTTAACTATTTTAGTGAATGTGTAGTGGTATCTCATCTTGATTTGATTTGCATTCTACTAATGGATAATTGTATTAAACTTCTTGTCATGTGTTTATTTGTCATACACATACCCTCTTTGGCTAAGTATCAGTTAAAGCTTTTCATTCATTTTTTAATTGGGTTGTTTGTTTTCTGTCTGTTGAGTTAAAAAAAATCTAAGTATAATTGACAACAAGAAACTGCTTGCATTTAAATCATAGAAGCTGATGTTTTGACATAATGTATCCAACTATGAAACCTTTACCAAACTCTAAATAATGAAAATGTCATTGATACTTCCTCTCCCCTAAAGTTTCCTAGTATCCTTTGTGATTCCTTTGCCCTCCCCTTACCTATTCTCAGGCAGCTCCTGATCTGCTTTCTGTCACATGGCAGTATGCATTTCCTAGAGTTGTATTAATGTATTTGTTTTTGACTCACTCAGCATGATTATCTCAAGATTGGTGTTTGTTGTAGCATGCATCAGTAATTCTTTTTTATCATTGAGTAGTATTCCAATGTAGCCAGTGAGTAGCATCACTGACTCAATGGACATGCGTTTGAGCAAACTCTGGGAGATGGTAAAGGACAGGGTGCTAGGTGTGCTGCAGTCCATGGGTTTTCAAAGAGTTGAATACAGCTTAGTGACTGAATAACAACAATATTCCAATGTATGATTATACTACAGTTTTTCCATTCACCTACTGATGAATATGTGTTGTTTCCAGCTGGAGGCTATTACCAATGAAGTTGCTTAACATTTATGTATATGTCTTTGCATGAACACGTGTCTTCCTCTCTCTCAGGTAAATACCTGGGAGTCTGGTTGGGTCATATAGTAGGTGAATGTTTATATTTTTGAGAAAGTGCCAGACTGTTCAACAAAGTAGTTGCATTATTTTACATTCCTACCAGCAGTGTAGGAGTGTTCCAGTTTCTCCATGTTCTTACTAATACTTTGTCTGGTTAGACTTTTAATTTTAGATATGCTGTGAATAGGGAGAGTTTTATTTCTTTCTTTCCGATTTGCATGTCTCTTTAAAAGTTGAAGTATAGTTGACTTACATTGTGTTAGTTTCAGGTGTGCAGCAAAGTGATTATTTATATATATATATATATAGGTTGTTACAAAATATTGAGTATAGTTGCCTGTGCTTAACAGTAGGTCTTTTTTGGTTATCTGTTTTGTATATAGTAGTGTGTTAATCCTAAATTCCTAATTTATTCCCTCTTTCCCCTTTGGTAGCCATAAGTTTGTTTTCTATGTCTGTGGGTCTGTTTCTGTTTTGTAAATAAGTTCATTCTATCATTTTTTTTAGATTCCACAATAAGCAATATCATATAATATTTGTCTTTCTCTATCTGGCTTACTTCACTTAGAATGATAATCTCTAGGTCCATCCATTGCTGCAAATGGCACTACTTCATTTGTTTTTATGGCTGAGTAATATTCCATTATATATATAATATATACATTATACACAGACATACACACACATTTTCTTAATCCATTCATCTGTCAGTGAACATTTAGACTGTTTCCACATCTTGGCTATTGTAAACAGTGCTGCAGTGAACATTGTGGGTGCATGTATCTTTTCAAATTATAGTTTTCTCTGGATATATGCCCAGGAGTGGGATTGTTGGATCATATAGTAACTCTGTTTTTAGTTTTTTTAAGGAAACTCCATACTGTTCTCATAGTGACTGCCCCAAGTTACATTCCCACCAGCAGTGCAGAAGGGTTCCTTTTTCTCTACCCAATTTGTATGTCTTTTGTTTCTTTGTCTTGACTCACTCCAGGATGATGTTTAGCATGAGTGGTGAGAGTACATATTCTTGCCTAAATTCCAATCTTAGGAGAACAGTGTTTAATCTTTCATCATCATAAGTATAATGTTGACTGTGAGGATTTTTTTCTTCTTTTCTGGTAGATTGTCTTTATTAGATTGAGGAAGTTCTCTTGTATTTCTAGTTTTTAAAAATCATAGGTAGATATTGGATTTTGTCAAATGATTTGTATTTCCCAATTCACACATCATATGGGTTTTCTTCAGACTGTTACTATGGTAGACCATATTAATGAATTTTTTTAAATTTTATTTTTATTTATTTATTTTTCCATTTATTTTTATTAGTTGGAGGCTAATTACTTTACAACATTGCAGCGGTTTTTTGAATAGCGAACCAGCCTCACATTCCTGGGGTAAATTATACTAGGTTGTGGTGTATCATTCCTTCTATATATTGATAGATTCAATTTCCTAGTATTTTGTTAAGGACTTTTGTGCTTATGTTCATGAAAGACATTGGTCTGTAGCTCTTAAAAATTTCTAACTTGTACTCTCTTTGGTTGTGATATCAGGGTAACACTAGCCTCATAAAATTAATTGGTAAGCATTTCCTTCTTTCCTATTTTCTGGAAGAAATTGTATAGAATGATGTTATTTCTTCTTTAAATGCTTGGTATTAGACTTCATCAGTTTAATTACCTGGACCTGGAGATCTCTTTTTTGAAAGATCTTAAACTATGAATTCAATTTTTAAAAATGCTTATTAAACTATTCATATTATCTATTTCATCTTGTATGAATTTTGTTAGTTTCTAGTTTTTTGTTTTTGAAAATTTCATTTAATCTAAATTGTCAAATTTATTGACATAGATTTGTTCATAGTATTCCTTTATTGTACTGTTGATGTTTGAGGGTCTGTAACGGTATGTTCTCTTGTGTTCCTGGTATTAATAACTTGTGTCTTCTATTTTTATTTGTCATTCTTGCTAGAGTTTTATCAGTTTTATTATTCTGAAGAACCAGCTTTACATTTCATTGATTTTCCTATAATTTTTTTCTTTTCAGTTTTATTTATTTCTAGTCCTTATTATATATTTCCTTCTGTTTACTTTGGTTTGTCTTACTCTTTTAGTTTCTAATAATGAGAAGTTAGATCATTGATTTGAGCCCTTTCTTCTTTAAAACCAGTGTTTTATGATATGAATTTCTCTTTCACCACTGTAGCTGGACTCCATAAGTTTTATGTCGTAGTTTTGTTCTCAGTCAGTTAAAGATATTTTCTAATTTTCCTTGAGAACTTCTTTATGACATCAGTTATTTAGATATGTTCTAGTTTTTGGATATTTTCCTGTTATTGTTCTGAAATTGATTTCTGGTTTAATTTCATTATTATCAGAGAATACACTTTGTATGATTTCAGTTCTTGTAAGGTTGATAAGGTTTGTTTCATGACCCAGGAAATGGTTGTTGATTTTTTTGTTCTATGTGCACTTGAAAAGGATAAGGCATTTAGCTTTTGATGGTGCTTTATGAATTACATCTAATTGCTTGATGGTCAGTTCATCTACATCCTTGCTGATTTCCAGTCTGTTTGTTCCCTTGAACAAAGAGAGGAGTGTTGAGTTCCCCAACTGTAATTGTGGATTTGTTTCTCCTTTTAGTTCTATAGGGTTTTGCTTCATTGTTTTCCTGTAAGTAATGGGTTGTTTTTTCTCTGGTTTCATTCAAGATTTTTTCTTTGTCTTTTGCTTTGATCCTTTTGATTATAATGTATCTAGACACAAGTTTCTTTGAATTTCTCCTTTTGGGGGATTCACTGAGTTTCTTGAATTTGTAAGCAAATCTGAATTTGCTTTTTGACAAATTTGAGACGCTTTCAGCTATTATTTTCTCAGATATTTTCCTACATGGTGTTTTTTCTTTCTCCTTTCCTCCTGGGATTTTTAGGACATGAATGTTAGACCTTCTGGTACAGGTCCTGAATCCCTGTTCATTCCCCCCCCCCCCCCCCCCCGTTCTTAAAATTCTTTTTTGAGTTGTTGTTCACACTAAATTTCTATTAATCTATCCACACTCAATGACTCATTCCTCTGCTATCTCAATTTTGTTATTGAGCCCATTCAGTGAGCTTTAACATTTTAAATTTTAATTTATTTTAGCTTTAAAATTTTGGTTATTGTACTTTTGAGTTCTAAAATTTCAGTTTGGTTTTCCTTTATATCTTCTCTTTGTTTGCTGAGACTGCCTATCTCTCCATTCAGTTTAAGAGTGTTTGCCCTTAACTGCTTGAAGCATTTTTATAACAGCTGTTTTAAGTCTTTCTGATCATCCTAAGATCTATGTCATATAGGTATAGGGGTCTGGTCCTTGTCTTTGATGGTAAAAGTTGAGATTTTCCTTGTGTGTGTGTGTGTGTGTGTGTGTGTGCGCGCGCACACACACACGCCCTAAGTATGTAACTATCATTTGTATCTTGGACGTTTGGAATATTGTATTATGAGGCTCTAGGTCTTGTTTAAATGCCATGGGGGACTTTGCTAGTTTTGGTTGATTGGGCAATCGACCTGTCCAGGCAGCAAGTTCCCACCAGTCTCCTATGAGCTGTGGTCCTGATGGCAATTCAGTTTCCAAAACCTCTGCCATGCGGGTCAGAGGTGCCCCGCGTGTGCACCACCCAGTGGCCAGTCTTGGATCTGGATGATGGTTTATTCTGTGTTCAGTTCTCAAAGTCCTAGGTATGTTGTTTTGGGTCAGGCACACGCACGTGCACAGATCTTGGGGGTGAGCCCAGGCACTTGTGTGCAGCTTTAAAGGATCCCCTTTCCCACCTCCCCCCACTACGTGGGCTCCTAAGTGATTTCTGGTTTCCTGAGCTCCCTGTGGGTCCTCCAGTCCGAGAACTGAGTGACGGAGTGACTTGAGTGCCTCTGCTCTGCTGCGCATAGTTGATACGTATGCCTGTACCCAGTCTGGGTGGACAGAGAGGTGAAAGGGGCCCAGGACAAGAGCTTTTCTGATTAGTGAGGGAGGCTCTGCTCCCTCCCAAATAGGAGCTGTGGCTCACTGCTGTGGCTGCTGTCATTACCTAAGCCCCGGGGATATATATCAGAACCTATAGGTTCTGTCCAAATTTTATAGCTGGACAAGATACTGAACAGCTTCAACACCACAAAGGTCCCTCTGTTGATCTTTGTAACCATGCTGACCTCCCTCCTGCTCCATCCTCCACCCCTTCTCTAACCCCTGGCAACCACCAACCTGTTCTCCATTTCTAAATTCTGTCATTTCAGAAATGTCATATATATGTAACCATTCAGTATGTGACCTTGGGGCTGACTCTTTTTCACACAGAAAAATTCCATGGAGGTCCATGTAGGTGTTGTTCATTCCTTTCACTTGCTGAGTGGTATTCCATGGCGAGGACATACCACAGTTTGTCTGTCCATCCTCCAGTTTGAGGATGCCTGGGCTGGTTCTACCTTTTGGCTATTGCAAATAAAGCTGCTGTGGACATGTGTGGAAAGACTTGTACTCTGGCCTGTTTGAATTCCTCTGGAATAAATGCCCAGGAGTGCACAGACCTAAGTGGCAAATATTATCATTCTTTCCCCCTTATAGGTGAGGGAGCTGAGGTTAGGGGAGATGACCTGACCAAGAGCACTCAGCGAATAGATGGCAGCTCAGACTCATGTCCCAGCTGTCTGATTGGGTGGCTGAACCTTTAGTGACCACTCCTTGTCTCTCCCACACCTGTCTTAGCCCAGATTCAGCCTGAGGGGAAGCAGGAGATGCAGAGCCTCAGCCATGAATGGTTTCAGTGTCCCCCAGGGTCTTCCCCCCCATCTCGGCTCTGCTCATCGCCCTGCAGGCCCCTCTCGTTCAGTTTGCAGTTCAGAGGCCCCCTCTCTGAGAGGCCTCCCTGGTCATTCCAGCGCAAGGACCACTAGACAAGCAGAAAGTGGGGCCCCATTCAGTTACGTCTATGGGGCTGATCGACCCAACCTACTTATTTGTGGACCCGCCTTTGTCTCCCTTTCCCCATGAAATGGCGAGTTCTTTGAGGACTGGGTCTCCATTCACTGATGTGTCCCTGGTGCTTAGTGTAATGCCTGGCACACAGTAGGTGTTTAATAACTAATTACAGGCAGACCTCATTTTACTGTGCTTAACTTTAATGGGCTTTGCAGGTAATGCATTTTTTACAAATTGAAAATTTGTGGCAACTTTACATCATGCAGGTCTATGGGCACCATTTTTCCAACAGTGTTTGCTCATTTCATGTCTCCATAATCACATTTTGATAAATCTCATGATATTTCAAGCTTTTTCACTATTATCATATTTTGTTATAGTAATCTGTGATCAGTGATCATTGAGTTACTGTTGTAAAAAGAATATGTCTTGCTAAAGGCTCAGAGGATGGCTAGAATTTTTCAGCAATAAATTATTTTGTAATTAAGGTGTCCACATTTTTAAGACATACTGCTATTGCATATTTAATAGACTACAGTATAGTGTATACATCTTTTATATGCATGGGAAACCAAAGAATTTGTGGGACTCGCTTTCTTGTGATATGCTCTTTACTGCAGTCGTCTGGACCTGAACCTGCAGAATCCCTGAGGTGAGCCTGTACTGACTGACAGAGTAGTTTGGAGAGATCAGTTCCAATGCTGTGAAGCCTGGATGGGCCACTCTGGGGACTCTGAGAGGGTTACTGCTGAGAATGAACTTTTAGTAAGGTGGATCCATGGATGAGGCTCAGGGCTCCCAGGAATCCCTGTTACTGTGTGCAAGAGTTGTGTGTGTGTTCCTTCTGGTTGGGCTGTCCTTTGCTGAAGTTGAATGCTCTGCAGTGTTTGTGAGTCTCCCATGGTCAATAACCCTGCATTTTAACTCCATTTCATCATTTTCAAGCCCCCCTTCTTATTGTCCCATTTTTACCTCAGGGTTTTGAGAAGTAATTTTCTGTCAGAAATTGCACTAATTGAAGGCCCTTTGGCTTCCAAAGGGACCATTCTCTGTAGTAACTGGACCTGTAATTGGGCTTCATTTCCAGTACACCATCTCCAGTCACATCTGTTGCTGATGGTCTTAGAGGGATTACAAACCAGGGGTCTCTCATTTGGGTCTGAAAGGGGGCCCACAGCGCAGGGTTGCTGTCAAGCTCTCAAGGGCTTTGTCTCCAACTGCAGAGCTGGGGAGGAAGCCTCCCTTTAAAAGACCAATTTAATCAACAGAAATGAACAGGACAGGGCATGCTAGTTTGGTGGGAATAGACAGGAGTTAGTGCTGGCCTCAGAGTTTGGGCAAGACTCTTGTTTGCAAGTTGGACAAATGTTCTGTGGTCAGGAGAGGCCACACACTGCTGTAGTGAGAAACAGTCTTGAATAGCCAGTGACTGAGGATGCCATGTGCTGATTTCTTGCTGGTGCATAGTTGACTGTGGGTGGAGATGGCTCCCAGGACAGCTGTCCTCCCATGAAATTGTTCAGCGTCCAGCTTGCCTGGATCTAGAGGCACCTCCAGCTCAGCATGTGCATCCATGATGCCAAGGCTGGGTGAGGGAGGGCAGAAGTGTGCGGGGGCAGAATGCCTCCACGCAAGAGGGCCATTGCTACTTTCATGCCCCTCTTTTTGGCTGACACAGATCCTGTGGCCACAGCTGACGTCAGCGCAGTTCTGACTGTCAGTTGGGAGCAGTGATGCCCATCTGTGAAGCTCTGCTGAACGCCAAGGTAACTCACAGTTCTGGGTTCGGATCCAGGCTCTGCCCTGCCATTGGTTTTGTGCTGGCGAGCTGTTGACCTGCATGCCCAGTTTCCTCACCAGAGGGCTCCTGTGGGGTGGAATGAGTTAATCCAAGTACAACACTCAGAACAGTGCGCACCCCCACCCCCCTGATCCCCGCCATGCTGCACGTGCTCAGGAAATGGGAGCCATAAGAATTCTACTGAGACAGCAAAGGCAGAACATGGGGAATTGTTGGGTCTTGGGAGGGGCAGGTGGGAGCTGACTAGAGGCATCTGCAGTGGGAGATGCCAGCCCTTTGGGACTGTCTCTTTCTCTCGCTCCCATTTCTGCTTCTGGGGTTTATTCCCCCAGGACAGTGTGTGACTGCAGCCTTGTAACCACAGAACCATCTTCTGCAGACCTCATGGGAAAACCCCAGCGAATACAGGATCCTTTCATCACGAGCCTGTCCCTTGTCCCTCAGTCCATCAGGATGCCTGGGGGCAGAGTCCTGTGACTGGCAACTCCATCACCTGTCCAGGAGGGGCTGCTCTCCAGAGGAAGGGTGATTAGTGGAAGAAAGGGTAGGAGAGGTGCTTGGCTGCTAAAGGCACACCAGTCCTGGTGGGTTTTGCTCAGCTCATGGGTCCACCTCCCGCTGGTGGCTCTCATGGACCCTCCATCTTGTCAGAAGGGCCTGAGGAAGGGTGGGGCTCTTCCTGGTCACCTCATCCCATCCCTGCCTTGTGGGTGTAGACTCAGACCCCAGCCTGACCTTGCAAGCTGTAACGAGGAAGGTTGGCGCCCAGCCCAGACATCCATGAGCACATGGGGCCCAGGCCTGGGACTGGGGCCACTCCTCCCAGACCCGCCCAGCTGGGCCCCGGTCAGAGCTGGACTGATGGAGCTTCTCTCAGAATCCATGCTATCAGGTCCACACCCCGGTACCTGCTGCGCCCAGGAGGGGAGGGTGAGGCATGCAGTCCTACCCACAGCTGCTCTGTCTGTGGTTTGTTCAGACCTCGGTGCTAGGAGGGGAGCAAGGGTGCTGAGAGAGGTCCTGGCAGCCTTCAAGCCCCCTGCCGTCAAGCTGCATTCCAGGACGTGGGAGATGGTCTCCTCAGCAGAAGCAGCAAGAGGTCAGGGCCTGGGGCTGTCCCCAGGGAACAAGGCCTGGGGACCCCTGGCCCCCAGAGAGCCTTTCGGCAAGGGGGCCTTTGGTGAGTCCTTGTTGAGTGTTGAATCCAATCAAAGCTGCTTCTGTGTCTGCCAATACCAGCTGCGGGCCCTCAAGCAAGCTGCACCATCACTCTGAGACTCCATGTTCTCATCTGTGAAAGGGGACTGCAATACTGACCTCAGAGAGTTACTGTGAAACACAGAATAGAAAAGGATGTGTGCTGAGAAAGGCTGTCAGGAGCCCTTCAGGTGCACGTTGAGTGGCTCCCACTGACTGCCTACATCTGTTTCCTTGGTACTGCTAAGTCACTTCAGTCGTGTCCGACTCTTCGCAACCCCATGGACTGCAGCCTACCAGGCTCCTCTGTCCATGGGATTTTCCAAGCAAGAGTACTGGAGTGGGGTGCCATTGCCTTCTCCGATCTGTTTCCTTAGGGCTGTGGAAAGTCCACTCAGTGGTCTTTTGGGCTCTCTGATTTCTGGGGCTCTATTAGTACTTACTAGTTCTAATAAACACCTGACACTCTGAAAAAGTCATTTTCACTTTTGCCAGAACCTGTAGGATATGAAGCTCACCAGCCCTGAGTGTGTAGCTGGTGGAAGATGGTCCTGGTTAATTCCCCAGTTCTATATATTTAGGCATTAACACCTCTACTCCCCACTGGCCCTTCCTCAGAGGTGCCTGTGAGCACTGGCATAAGTCACCCTTCAGCCCAGTTGTGACCCCTCTGGTGAGCTCGGGAACATGGCAGAAACTGTAGGGTCACAGAGGTATCCCATGATGACAACTCTGGCTGTTTGTCCCCGTAGCTTGTCTTTTCCTTCTGTGGCCTCCTCAAAGCCAGGCTGCACTATGGGCATGCAGGTGTGATAATCCAATCCAGTGGTTCCACCAGCAGTGTCTATGGGGTGCTCACATCCTATGTGTCGAGTCAGGCATGGTGGGGAATGAATATGAAACCTGCCAACCAGGAGCGTCGTCTCCATTGGTGGAACAAGCCATCTGCAAGTGGCAGAATCCATCATGTGCCATGAGAGGCAGCAGGAATGTAGGGGGACAAGCCCAGGAATTGGAGTCTGGTGGACCTGGGTTCATACCCTGGTTTGGCACTTACTTGCTGTGTAACCTCGGGCAAATCTCTATTTGCTTATTTATAAAATGGAGATAGGAATACTTATCTCAAATGCAAATGAAAACTACAGTGAAGTCTATGCATTTCTCACCTATCAGGTTAGTGAAGACAAAGAGACTGGTAACTCACCATGTTAGTGGTTAGGTGCAGAAACGGGCATATTCACATGTTGCTGCAGAGAGGAGGCATTGAGACTATTTCTAAAGAAAACACTTGGAAACACCAACTGAAATGTAAAATGCAAATATCCTTTGATCCAGGCTTTCCGGAAGTTTATATCAAGATTATACTGACACGGAATGGTTGCAAAGATATCAATTTCAGTTTTGTTTGAAACACAAAACAGAAGCAGCATAAATGTCTATCAATAGAAGGTGTACTAATGGGACTTCCCTCATTAAGAATCCGCCTCACAATGTAGGGATCGTGGGTTCTATCCCTGTGTTTGTGCGCCACAACTAGGGAGACTATGCATCACAATAAAGGCCCCTTATTAATGCAACAGAGATTCTGCATGCTACAACTAAGGCTTGACGCAGACAAATAAATAAGTAAATATTAAAGAAAAAAGGAAGTGTTTAGTTTAGTCCTACAGGGACTGTTACATGGCTGTGAAGTGAAATGTGGAAAGGAGCAGAAGTGTACATGCTGAGGTAAAATGATTCCTCACTGTGGACCCTCTGGGTGTGTGTGCTGTGTCCTTCAGAGACTTGGTGACATGAGCTTGTTTCCAGTGTGTTAATTTTCATGGTCATTTTTCATTTATGGCAAGTGATACAGGTGTTCTATTATAGATAATAACACCATGCTTCCTTTAGAGATATGTTTTGTTCAGTTAAAAAGTAATAGGTGAAAGAAGGCAGTCACAAAGGGCCACATAGTGTAGGATTCCACTTATATGGTGTGTCCAGGACAGGCAAACCTACAGAGATGGAAAGCAGGTTTGCAGTTGCCCAGCTGGGGCAGGGCAGTGGGGAGGATGCTGACGGGCTTCCTTTTGGGGTGGGAAAAAGCTTGGGAACGAGATAGAGGTGACGATTGTGTAACATCATGAATGTACTTAATTCATCTGAAAACTCCACACTTTCACAAGGGTAAAATGTTGAATTTTATGTCATGTGTATTTTACAATCATCAAAACAACACCAGCAACAGAGTAGGGGGTGAGTTCACAGTTGTGTGTAAGTAGCCATGCAGCTGGTGCTTGGTAGTGAGGACGCTGAAGTTGGGGGACTCGCAGGCCGTCTCTGGCGGGTGCACTGGCTTTGAGATGCGCTTGCCCTACTGTTCCTGGCCATGCCAGCCCTGTCCTGTGGTTTCTGACCAGAGCCTCTTTGATCTCCTTTCACGGTTTCTTGTTGATGTTCTGACATGGCAGCCGTGAGCGGGGAGCCCTCTCTATGAAGTCCAGTCTTGAAAGTTGGCCCTGCCTCAAGCAAACGAAGGTCAAAGAAAACAAGATTTATTTCCAGGGAGAAGCCAAAACTATGTTTGCTGTAACATCAGGCATCAAATGATGATGTGGTCCCCCCCACCGTGGAAAAATACTTCCATCTAGTTTCTTCTATTAATAACGGCGGTCAGCCCGTAAAAATTAATGTGTCAACTGCCTCAGAGCTGAGCTATCTCAGAGGCCTTTGATCCCTCTCCTCGTGGCTGCTGGCCCTCAAAAATGTTTTCACTCCATATTTTACCTTGATGGGTTTGCAGGAAGGTAATTAAATTATTAAAACTTTAATTGCCTTCCTGTATATAATTATCGCCTGTTAAAGGACACTTTTTATTCACAGGCTGAAAAGCCGTATTTTTTTTTTTCTCCAGAAATGACCTTGCTATGTGTATTCTGAACCATTAATATGTGGTGGGATTTTTTTTTTTTTCTTTTCTGTCTTTATCTTTCATATTGGTCAGTTTGAAATGATGCTTTTTGATTTTGAGGGTTCTTTCCCTTCCTGGTCCCTGGGGGGAAGGACCAGTCCTTGATTAAGGAAGGTGACCAAGGAAGGTCATGGCAGGTAGACTGTCTTCCAGGGGCTGCCCAGGCAAAGGGTCTCTGTGTCCTGGTGGCATTTTTCAATCGCCTTACTCAGTTCCTTCATCTTACAGAAAAGAAGCTCAGAGAGGGGGCCTTACTTGCCCTGGGTCACACAGGAATTAGGCAACAGGCATTACAGCCAAGGTCTGCTCTTGGGATTCGAAGACATATTTTGCCAACTAATTTTGACCTGTGCATAAAGATCTGGTTCATTTTGCTTATTCTCAATATCCAGCTAAGTGCTCTTCTCTGTCTTCTAATGATCCCTTAGTATTGTCCTCACTGTCTTTACAATCCTTTGCTAGGAGGAGCAAACAGAAAGGATCAAAGCATCGTCAGGGTCTTTGGACTCTTTCAGGAAACTCCCACCCTTCCTGGATGGCATCAGGAACCCAAGTCCACGTGGCACAATGGTTTTCAACCTTGTCATATCAGTGCCTCCTTTTTTATAACAACTACTTCACAGTACCTCCTTTCTTATCCTGAGAGGATTCATGTCATATAGCCTCATATGAACAGTTTCAAAAACAGTGCCATAATTCTTACATAAAGAAGCAATGTAAGGAAGTTATTTACATAAAATATGTTTCAATATGCAAGTGCTCAGGCTTTCTTATATTAGGGGTCTTGATCATGTCATCAGATGTTTCTCTACTCTTATCATAAATGAATATGGATTTTAAAGGAGATGCTTCCCCATGGCATGCTGTCAAGCCCTTCTCCTCATATTTGAGATTTTGAAATCAAGACTGAGTATGTTTGCTTCTAGACTCAGGCCCTCTCTGGAAGGGCGGCAGCCTCGGAAGGGGTGCTCTGAGAGCTGTATGGATGCCTCAGGCTCTAGGGGTCCTTCTCAGTTTTCACTGTGTTTACTGAACAGTTTCTCATAAGGTTTTGAACCAAGCAAATTGTAGTCTTCCTTTGATTTACATGGTGGTTGGAAAATTCAGGGTATGTTAAAATTATTTTAAAATGTTTTATATCTGTATATAGAAAAGAGTCATGTTCCAGGCTCAGATAATTACAAAATGAACTTTGATCTCTGTCAGCATCAAAAGTCATGCAGGGTGTGGGCACTTCCTGGTTGAACAAAGCTTTCTTGTCCATTGTAGGATGCCAACTATCCCTTGGCTGCACCCTCCTCCTACAAGTGTTTCAACAAAATATGCCACTAGTTGCCACACACCCACTAGGCAGCAGCATTAGCTTCATGGTGAGCTTCCAGTTCAGAATTACACAGTGCCAGGAACTGAGTAGCAGAAATTCAGATGAGAACATTTTATTTTATCTCATAAAAATGGAGGTCAGGAGTTGAGCAGGGCTCAGCTGGGTGATTCTTCTGCTCCACGTGCCATCGATAGAGGTCACTTGGTGATACTCAGCTAGTGAATGGCCTGTTCAAATGGTAGGCACCTTGGCAGGGGTGGCTAGAAGGCTTGCTCAGCTAGAAATGTCACGTCCAGATGCCTTTCCTGCATGACTGTGCCTGTGCGCTTACAACTCAGGGCTCTTTGAATGAGTGGTCCTAGGAAAACATGGAAGCAGAGGCTTTTAGGGCCTAGCCTTGGGCATCCTAACCCATCAGCCTGCCACATCCCACTGGTCAGCCAAGTGCCTAGCGCTGGCCTAGCCTAGACTCAGGAGGAGCAGGGAGGAGCAGAGACTGTCTATCTTCTATCATCCACAGCCCTTCTTTTGTTTAAGATTTTCATCTGTAACATGTGGCTGATGTTTCCCAGTATGGCCATTTAGAGACTGGGTCACTACAGGTCAAGGGGACTGGCTAGTCTTTTATCTCAGAGTTAAAAGCAACCCACACACCTACTTTCCAAGCATAGCCTCGTGCTTGTATCTGCACTGCTGTGTCACAAACTGGTGGCGTTTGCCTTTGTCCCACAGGCTCAGTCTGGTTCCCAGTGAAAGCAAGTCTTGATGCAGAGTGGCAGCCGCATGGGGGACCCAGCGAGGCAGAGATAGAATGAGCGCCCAGCTTACGTCCCTCTGCAGAAACTCGCCACACTTTGGACCTCTCGAGACTCAGATGTGTCTGTGGGAGGGTGATGGCCATCTGGGCCCCAGAATGGGAGGCGCTCTGGCCAGGGTTAGAGATGCTTGGGATGTAGGAGGAGATGTTTTATTTTTTAAACAGCTTTACTGAGATAAAATTAGTCTACCATACAATTTACCTGTCTACAATATACAATTCAGTGATTTTTTTAAATAGACGCATAGTGTTGTGCAATCATTATCTAATTCCAGGCAAAAAATACATACACACACACATTATACACATACACACAAACACATACACGTTTTTTAAAAGCCATCAGGATGTTAAGGAATTTATATTTTATAAAAATTATTTTGAGAACCAGGCTATCTCAATGCCCCCTCTCTCTCTTATACCCTCCCCACACACTCATGCTCACATACAGTCATACACACAAACATACACATGTGCACACACACACAAGCACACATATAGACCCTACCACAAGTCCGGATCATGCATGTGTGGGTAATAATTATGCAGCTAATGATCTGGCCAGAATTGAAAGCCTCACAGTGGCTCTGAGGGGGCCCTCCTGGCAGTGGGGTCATGGGGCCAGCGGTTTTGTGGGAGGCCTCTGTATGCCCTCAATCCATGGCCTGGGTGACGACAGCGAAGACCACCCACATCACTGCTGGAGTCTGTCCCTCTCGACCCCGATGCCGCCCTCTGTCCCAGGGAGCAGCGTGATGTGTGCTGCAGTGTAGGTGCCCTCGGAGGGGCCCCAGCTTCACAGAGGCTCCTTTTCGCCAGGAACATGGTTTGCACCGCAGACCCATAGCTTCAGCTCATGCTGGGCTCATGTGGGGTGGAAAAACATTTCACAATGGGAAATGGGCCGGACTCGGCCAGGAGAGAGGAAGTGCCCTCCGCAGGCCCGTTTGGTCTTGGGGTACAGTTTCAAAGGTCTCTGTTTTGAAATTATGAGACCACCAAAAAAGCATGCTAGGGCCAAAAATGACTGTAAAAGGTAATAATTGTTAATAACTTGGCGTCCACCCCGTCATCCGAGCAGCCTGGTTTTGGCAAATATAAAGGACAACATTGTAAGCAAATAGGAAGGCAGCGGCCTGGCCCATAAAGCCGTTAACCGCACCATAACTAAATATTAAATGTGAGTTTTTAATTCAATTTATAGCTGAAATAAGGATCTTTGCACTGACTTACAGGGAGGAGCGGATTCGAGGTTCATAAAAGGTGTAGAGACAAAGTGCTTTGAGCATTCTGCTGCTTTCATAATCAGGGCAGCAACCTTGACCTGGGCAGCCCTTGGAGGGTCACCCTTGGTGTTCACTGGGTACCTTGGGACATTTTTAAGGAGGAACCAGGTGGTCAGAGGTTGGGGTGCCCCCATCTCCTGATCTGGGCACTGTTGCAGCCCAGCAGGAAAAGTGGTCCTCACTGACCAGCCACCAGCTCCTGTGTGGCCGCCGGTCAGCTGCCCGCCTTAGGTGGGCCCACCAGCTGCCAGCCAAAGCACAGCCCTCTCTTTACGTGGGTTTTTGGCCTTGGCCTTCAAGCTTTCCCAGCAGACCCCACAGGGTTCATTGGGAGTCATGGAAAGAAAGATTTTTCACTTGAAATGCTGGCAACATGCATGCGTTGGTTTTCTCTGGGGGCCTCGGAGGGCACCTGCCAACTCACAAAGTCCTTGATTGTATCCTCTCTGGCCCAACCAGTGGGGGTATGGAATGTCAGATGTGATGAACTTCCATTTAAAAAAATTATAACTTATTTTTCTCCTATAAAAATTGTACATCTATATAGTAGAAAATCTAGACAATTGCAGACATTATCTCTAAGACAAGTTATGTGTGACCTCAACACTTAGGGCTAAATTCTTCACTGTTCTGCTCTGCTTGCTCTCATCCTTGTTGGCACTTTGATGCCCTTGTTCTGCCGTGCTGATGTTGCCATGAAAGCCTGCTCTCTGCATGCCAGGGCGTGTGCTGCTTGCCTAGTGTCACCAGCTCCTTATCCTGGGAACGGCCTTGTGGGGCACAATTAACGGGAGCCCAGGAAAACCAGGCAGCTTGCTCAAGGTTGCACAGGTGGCCCAGGAGCTGGGGTTTTGAGCCCAGACCGCCTGACTCCAAAATTCACCCAGCTGTGGCATCTGCTGGTTCCTTAACTGACTGTGGCTGGTTTGGCCTGTCCTAGCACTTAAGTTATTTATGTGCTTTGTCTGCTTTTGAATTTGTCACTGTGGCTTCATAGGACAAGTGAACGGATGGATGGACGGATGGGCGGACAGACAAATGAACGTAAGCAAGGTGGGGCTCAGGGCTCGGGAGATAAAACTGCACCCACCTCCGAGGGTTGTGCTGAGGACTGCCTGTGGAGCACATGTGTGCCACATGAACGCTCAGCCGTGTCTGACTGTCTGTGACCCCGTGGACTGCACCCTCCATGGGATTTCTGTACCCTATGTCCATGGGATTTCTCAGGCAAGAACACTGGAGTGGGTCGCCGTGTCCTGCTCCAGGGGATCTTCCCGACCAGGGACTGAACCTGTGCCTCCTGTGTCCGCTGCCTAGGCAGGTGCATCCTTTACCACTGAGCCACCAGGGAAGGTGGAGCATGTGGAGCAGCTCTCATGTAATTATTAGTTACTCATTAGCTAATAATGTGGATGATCGGTGTTTAGTAATGATTATTTTACTAACAATTCTAATGATGCACATTGTTATTTAGTTGTCATAGTATAGTTCAAGCTGCATGACTCTCCAGACTTTATTGTATAGTGTTTCCTTCCCAGCATTGGCTCAAAATAAGTTTTCTGGTATAGAGAGATACTCAGGTTTCATTTTTCAAGTAGGTAGTTAAAAAAAAGGAACTGTCCAACTTTAGCTGTGGTGTCTGTGTAATACCCTTCGCTCACCCACTCTGGACCCCCATTTCCTGTCCCCCCACATCTCTAAGTGAGAGCATCCCCAGGCCTTCACTGCCTCCCTGCCCCCCAATTCCCTACACCTCCCCCACAGCCCCCCACGTGTTTTGTTCTTCAGCCTTTCCCAGGCCTCAGGCTTTCATAACTCATCTCCCAGGGATTTGGTGAAAATAGAAACCAGTGTTTTCTAAAGATGACTTTCTGAAATCTGTGACCCTCTGTCCGGAGCTGGGAATTTGCCTTCTCATTTCTGTGCAAAATATTCATGAGGAAGTTTCCAGGGGGAAACAGAATTCTCCATGCTGGGATGGGCAGAGGGTAAGGACCATGCACTGGCCGAGCCCTCTGGCTGCTGGGGTCAGGGACCAGATGCTGGGGAGCAGGGACTGCCTCCTCCCTGATCTGCCTCAGAGTCCTGGGGGCCGGCTCTCACCGCCCTCCCCACGGCTGCTCTGCTTCTTCCGCAGGGTGATATGTTTTTCCACGCAGGGGTTCTGGTGACACTTTGAAGCACCTGTCAGTTACCCTGTTGTCCTCCTTTGCCCCTCCCCACATGATCCCAACATTCTAGCTCCACAGTGGACCTTGAATCCATGCCTTTGTCTCAACCTGCAGTACAGCATTTGTAGCCACCAGCATTTGTCACCTGGGCCATGTCTGGTCCACTCCCCGTCAGTTAGCAGAGCAGCCGAGTGTGGGGTATGACCCTAGAACAGTCACTCCCTGGGCAGAGTCTTTCCACGGCTTCCTCTCTCCCTTCAAGAAACCCCATGCGTCTCCCCTAGGTCACCCTATATCCCTACCTTACCTGCCAGCCTCTCCACAGGGCCCTTTCTTACTGGGGCCCTCCATGCCCTGACCCCTGTACACCGGCCCTCCTCACCCATGGGCTTCAAGGTCGCCTTTCCTGACCCACTGTCTGGGCAGATTCTTCCCCTTCTCAGTACTTTCCTCTGCTTTACCTCCTGCTCACTTCCTTGTGAGTACCCATCATGCTTTGCATCACAGTCTAATATCTAATATTTAATATCACATCTAATATCTGGCTCCACCATCAGACTGTGAGGCAAGGACTCTCGTCTTTCACTCACTGGTGCATCTTCAGTACCTAGCACATGACTCAGGAGTCTTGGTTGAATGACTGGATGAATGAACATCTGTGGGAATCACCCTGACCTTTGGATTGAATTTTTACTGCCCAGAATATTCTCATGGGTACTCAAGAGATAAAGCTTTGCATGTTTTGGGGGGTTCTCTCAACCGCGCATCTTGATGCTTTCCTCTCGTCTATAGTAATTTTACCTGGATTTGCCATAAGACTCTGTGGGGCAGACCCCATAGACATCAGGCAGTACCGTTGGGAAGGGTTTATGATGTAATGATGCTCTCAGCTCATGACCTGAGAGAGCCTTTCCCTCCACACAGACTGGCTAGCGGTCTGGGGGCCGTGTGCATGCCCACGATGAGGTTTTGGCTCATGCTGTGCCTCCTTCCTAGGATGCTCCTGGGCTTCTCAGACTCTGCTGTCTCAGTGTCTCCAACCTGGCTAGGCTCAGCCACAGCCCACCACTCCAGAGCACTGCTTGGATTCTCACCTCCTAGAGCTGCTCCCCGCTCCCCTCGCCATTACCACCACTTCCTGAGTGCCTCTTGCCCACGTCTGCTGTGGGCCCCCCTTCCTGTGGTTGAGGGGCCAGTGGACAAGCATCTTTTTTCAAGGAGAACAGCAGCCTTAGGGCAGGACTTCATTTCTTCCAGAAATTTCACTCCTAGGTTAGAATTGAGAGAAATGAAACATGTGTCCACATAGGAAACTACACAGATATTCTCAGCTGCATTATTCCTAACAAGCTAAAAAGCAGAGGCAAGTCAGATATGCACAGACTGATAAATGGATAAACAAACTGTCATCTCTCCATACAATGGAATATTGTTTAGCTCAGAAAAGGAATGAAATTCTCATACGCGTCACAGAGTGCATGTACCTACAAAATGTTATGCAGGTGGAGGGAGCCAGACGTGAAAGGTTACATACTGTATGAATTTTATTTATAGAAAATGTTCAGCGTAGCAGATCCACAGAGATGGGAAGTAACTTGGTGTCTCCCAAGGGCTGGAAGGGGGGGAGAGAAGGGAGGTGACTGCTTGTTGGGTGTGGGTTTCTCTTTGGGGTGATGAAAATCTTCTGTGGTCAGAGAGTAGTAGTGATGGCTGCATATTTCATGACTATCCTGAAAATGATTGAATTGCATACTTTAAACAAGTTTATGGTATGTGCGTTTTATCTCAATTAAAAATAAGAGTCCATTAAACAAATTCTGTCTGATTCCTGCCCTGTTCCTTGCCCTTCTTCCCCTGGTCTTTGCTGGGCACTGTTTGGACTGTAAGGCTTTTGTTTCTGCTAGTGGAATATGCCCAGGGTGTTTTTTCAAGACTTGCCAAGGAGGTTAGAACATAATACTGTAAGTCTGAGGTCCCCCTGGGAAAGCAGCGCAACATAATGAAAGGGGCCGGAGCTTTTACTGCTGTGGGGGCAGGAGCTGTGCAATGCTGCCTCTGGCTGCAGGGGTTCTGTCCACAGTCCCCACCCAGTGGAGGGTAGGGTGACAGCCTGGGATCAGCCTAGTTTCCCACTGGGACTAAGTAAAGGAGCCTGCAGGCTGTTTCCGTGGTGGGGAGCAGTTTGTGGGTGGGTGGGGGTCTAATCAAGAGTTACTAGTGCCTTTGACCGCTGCAGAAGCTGGTCCGTGATGCCTTGGGCTTCCTTCAGAAGCTGCTGAGAATGTAAGTAGTGAGATGAGATGCCAGTGTGGCTCAGATCTCTTTTCTCTGCCCCATAGGAGCTCGGGCCTCTGTCTCCCTTTCTTTCAGGAGGGGATGTTGATAATGATGCTGCTGCCCCAGCGGGGCTGTCTGGCCCTGAAAGCAGGGACGATACCACTCTCAGGGAATCAGAAAACAGTGGTGGGAGCAGCAATAATTATCTGTCTCCTGAAACAAAGAACCTCATTCAGTCCCTGTCATTTTATCACTTCCTGGTCATTCAGACATAGCACTGGAAGGGCTTAGAACTGGGGTTAGGAGACTGGAGTCCACCCACTCAGGGGTGCAGTGACATCTGGGGATGCTCAGCCTTACACAGTGACACCCCTCAAATGGACATTATTTTTATATTAAATGAACACATTTGAGGGAGCAAATAATCCTGTGGTTCTAAAATCAAACAGTAAGGAGTTGCTGAGCAGCTCCACTCCTGTCCCGACCCTCAGCTGACCTCTCCCTTCTCCCCAGGATGGCATTTGTTCATTTCTCTTCTGACCCCCTGGTGCTCATGCAGACAGTCACAAAACAGAAACTTTTCAAAATCACTTTATTGAGGTATATTCTGCAGTTAGAAAGCTCACCCATGCTAGGTGTACAATTCAAGGTTTTTATATGGTTTTTATAGTAAGTTTATATGAACTCAGCTTTAGAACATTGTCACTCACAGTCTGTTCCCTCACACCCACCTGCAGGTAACCTCCCAGCCTCTGTCAACCAGTAATCTGCTTTCTACCAATTTGCCCATTCTGGACATTTCATATAAGTGGAATCATATAATATGTAATATTTTTTGTCTGGATTTTTTACTGATAATGTCTTTGAGGATTACATTGTAGCTTGTAAATCAGTGCCTCATTCCTTTATATGACTGAATAATATCCCATTGTAGGGCTGGAACTCATTTTGTTTATCCATTTTTCTGTTGATGGGCACTGGGTGGTTTCATGCTACAGATTTTCACTTCCTTCCCTTTCTTTTTCTTTAAAATTTTTTTTCCATTTATTTTTATTAGTTGGAAGCTAATTACAATATTGTAGTGGTTTTTGCCATACATTGACATGAATCAGCCATGGATTTACATGTATTCCCCATCCCGATCCCCCCCACCCCGCCACCTCCCTCCCTTCCCTTTCTTATACAAAGTGGCTTCCCTGGTGTCTCAGTGGTAAAGAATCCACCTGCGATGCAGGAGGCACGGAAACTTGGGTTCGATTCCTGGGTTGGGAAGATTCCGCTGGAGGAGGAAATGGCAACCCACTTCAGTAATCTTGCCCAGAAAATCCCATGGACACAGTCCATAGGGTCACAAAAGAGTTGGACACAACCGAGTGACTAAACAAAAAACTTTCTTATACAAAAGATAGCATTACTTTTGTATTTATATATGAGCATGTGACTACACACACGTGTGTGTATCTATACATATCTGTGTACACACACATATTGATATATGTGTGCACATACATATGTGTGTGCATGTACGCACGTGTGTATCTGTAGTCTTGCTCGATTCACTTAATAGTACACATGAGATATTTCTTTCAATCGTTGGTCAGCGTTCCCCAGCTGTGGGCTCAGTCCTTGGTGAGCTGTCCTCTGTCCTGATTCCTGGGCTGGACGCACAGCATCTCTCTGGTCATGAGCACAATGCCCAGGCAGTCTTGTCTACCCCAAGCAGATGGTGAGCCCAGGAGGGCAGGACCCTGGCACATGGCCTGGCTTGTGCTTCTCTGTTACGGATTATAGGAAAAATGACCCCTAGCCCCTTAGCGTGTCCCTGAGAGCTTTCTGTGGTGCTGGCTCTGGGCTTCTTTGGCAAGTGAAGGGGGCAAGGGTCTTGCTTCCAATGGCAGCTCCCAACCCTTCGCCCAGCCTCCCAGCCTCCTAGCCTGGTTGTGCTGCAGACTTGGGTGGTTCCCTGAAAATGGGCATGAGTGGGCAGGCGTCCTTGGAGCCAACTTTGCGGTGCTACGGGCTTCAGCTGTCTTCAGTCAGGGTCAGTCCTGGGAGGAGCTGGAAACTCTAAGGGATAGAGCAGGAGCAGCTCCTGGGTTGGCAGGTAGGTAGGTGGTCATAGCCTCAGTGGTGATGAGGGCAATGACTGTAGCTCTGTCTGGAGCAGACTTTGGCCAGAAGCCCTTCTCAGCACTGTGCAGGAACCAACCTGTGACACCTGTCCCTGCCCCACGAGGAAGGTGTGTGAGCCCATTTTAGAGGGAGGGAAACAGGATCCCAGCAGAGCCCAGAGCTTTCCCTCCTGTCTGCCGGCTGCACAGCCTTCAGGCAGCTCCGGTTTCAGGGCCACTGCTCTCTGAGCTTTGAGAAGAGTAACGATGACGGCAAACATAAGACTGCCGTGTGTCCAGTCTGGTGCAGAGGACTTCACTGCAGATCCATGGTGTTGATGTTCTCATTTCACAGATGAGACCAGTGAGGCTTGGGCTGGGAGGAGCAGCCAAGGCAGGCTTTGCATTGGCCACAGGCCAGAGGTCGTCACTGCCTGCCCCTCCCTGCCCCTGGTGAGCACTGGGGGGCAGGCAGTGGGACTGGGGGCAGCGAGTGCTGTAGCTCAGCCCCCTGGAAAGCTCCTGCTTCCTGCAGGGGGCTCTGGCCAGCAAGGGGAGGTCCCTGCCCCTGCCCTCTGTCCTCCGGCCTGGCCTGGGCCCAACACTCCAGTCTGTTTTCCAGGCAGGAAATATGAATCAAAATAACATGACATACTCAACTGTAATTAGTGCCGTGTCGAGAGGCCGAGCAGCCTTAATGAGGAGCAGGCCTCTGCAGCTAAACCTGCTGCCTGCCCTGCCCCCACCTCCTCAGGTCCCCATCCTCAGGTCAGGGGAGGGAGAGAGTGAGGGCCAGGGGGCGGAGGAGAGGAGGGGGGCGGCTCTGGTGCTTTTCTTGGTTTTGTTTTGTTTCTCACCCAACTTGAATTCTCTGGATGCCTTGCTGGCTCTGGACTTCGCTGGAATCTTGTACTCTTTGGAGGTTTTCTGTGAAAGTCTGGCTACAGGAGAAGGGGGCTGAACCCTGAGGTCCCTTCCAGCTCAGGGGCCTGCTAAGACCCTGCCATCTCCCCTCCCTGCCCTCCAGGCTCTGTCCCTGTTTGTGTTTCCCTAAGTCTGTGGCCAGCGTGCTGTGTCATCTTGGTCCCCTGGGTCTCTCTCTACCCTTGCTTCCATCTCAGCTGCTCTTTGCTGCTCTGCCTCTGTCTTCTGCCCTCTTTCTACACCTCTCTTCTTCCTCTCCATTTCTCTTTGTTTTTCTTGCCTTCTCCCTTCTCCCCCGCCTTGGTTTTCCCTCAAATGAAAGGGTTCCTGGGAAAGAAGGAAGCCTAAGGCCCTGGACGTCCCCTGCAGACCCCGCCCCTTCCTGTGACCTCCCTGCTTGCTAGAGCCTGCCCCCCCCAGACGGCCTCCCCTCTCCAGTCCTTCAGCCCACCGCTCTTGCCCACGGACCCCCCAGAAGCCTCCCTCCTGAAAATGGCCTCACCCTGCTGCGACCACCCCTCGCTGGCTGGCCCCGGCTTCCCTGGTGGTCTTCGCTTCGGTCAGCTGGGTGAAAGGTCATGGCTGATGGAGGAGGGTCTGGGGTCTTTGAGGGCATCTAACTGGGTGTTCCGGCATGAGGGTCAGGTCCCTAGGGACCTGAGGCTGCCCAGCCATGGAGGGTGGAGTCTGTGAGCAGTTCTCCTCTTCATTTGTTTTCCATATTCCCTTTTACACTCATCATTTTTGCTCCTTGTGGGAAAACAGGCGTGCCAAGTGTAGAGTGAAACCCCATCATCCCCCATCGTGGAGACCACTGTTAGATACAGACCAGCAGGAGACTTACCGAGCTGATTTCATCCCTGCTTTTCTCACTTGGCAACAGAGTCTGATGACTAAGGGCATGACACTTAGTGGTCAGACCTGGGCAAGTTACTAAGCACCACTAAACTTCAGTTTCTTCATCTGTTAAATGGGAACAGTGTCAGTGCTGAAGCCCCAGAGGGTTGATGAGAGGAGGACTCAGGGGGCTATGACGCACGTCTGGTCCAGGCCCACAGAGGGAGCTCAATGAATAGTCCCTGTGGTATGTGTGCCAGGCCTGGGGCTGGCCGTGTCCATGCCCTTTAGCCCTTGGAATTGTAATAATTCCCCCAGCGTGGACGATATTTTATTCCCTGATGGAAATAAGACATCAAGTTCAGAGGCTGAGTGACCTGGCCAACTCTGCTTTGATGTGCTTGTTTGTTCATTCATGGTTTTGCCCAGCATTTCACAATCAGTGCTGTGTCCTGGGCACTGGACTGGACATGAGCATGCCACAGTGAGCAGGGCAAGTGTGCTGTCCACCCCAGACACTTCCAGTCCAGCAAGGGCAGATGTTCTACACTGTCACACAGGGAACTCAAGTCAGGTGACACAGGGCTGTGAGCTTGTCTGACTTGGCCTAGGGGAGAGCCAGGACTTCCCCGAGCACATGGCCTTTGCAGTGAGACTTGCTGAATAAAGAGAGGTTAAGAAGCAGTAGAGGGAAGCAGCATAAGCAGAGAGAACAGCACATGCAAAGGCCTTGGGGTGAAACAGAGCTTACTGTGTTCACAGGGATGAGTGCAAGCTCTTGGGACTAAACAGCAAAACACTGTTTAATTTTCTGTTTAGTACATGAAAGGAGGTTGGTTGAGGGGCTTGCAGGCCACTGCAAGGTGGTGGTCTTTTCAGGACAGGGTTGTCCAACCCTGTGGCTCATAGCATTATCACCCCACACTCCAGGGGGAGACATGAGGCCCCAGCCTCCCTTGGCTGCCAGCAGCCTGGTATCTGATAGTGTGTCCCTCACTGTGAGTGGCCTTCAGCATGTGATTTTCCCATCAGTAGCCCTGGAGGTGCCCTTCACGTGGGCATCCAGGTGAATGTCCAACTGCAGAGCGGGCCGCTGTCCATCATGGACAAAGGGATCCGAAGCTACTGTAGGCGTTTGTGTTCCTTTCAGCACAGGGAGAGAAAGGCATGCACCCAAGGTGGCTGAAGTAGGAATCACCAGAACAGACATTAAGTTTTGCTTGAGGTTGTAATGGGGCAAGGTGGCTGAATCAACGATGCTTGCACACTCTGTAAGTTAGAGCTTCATACTTACTGATTTGTAAGCAGCTGTATTGAGGTATAATTTACACACCATGAAACTCACCCATTTTATAAGTACAACAAAATTCAACTAAGCAGTTACCCATACATGCAATGATCCAGCCTCAGCTCAAAAAGCATGCTGAGTGAAAGAAGCCAGATACAAAATCGCACATATGCAATGATTCCATTTATATGAAATTTCTAGAAAAGGTTTCATCCTTATTTTGAAATATCAGATACAGAAAAATTCAGCTAGATTTGAAACATTTTTTTTTTAGTTCAAGGATTATTTCTTTTGCATTTTTCTATAATAGAAAATGATGTTCAGTGAAAGTCTTTAGGATAGTTTCAATTATTCTACATTTTTAAATAATCAGGAAAATTAGTTAAACATTTAAATAAAAGTCATCTTCTTGTACAAACACAATGTCTCCTTGACAGTGATTATAATTTAAAAATTTATTTGTTTGGTTGCATCAGGTCTTAGTTGTGGCTCACGGGTTTAGCTGCTCTGCAGCATGTGGGATCTTAGTTCCCTGACCAGGGAGTGAAAGTGCATCCCTTGCATTGCAAGGTGGATTCTTAACCACTGGACCAGCAGGAAAGTCCTGACAGGGATTATTAAGAGCTTGAGGCTATCACCAAAATGTCTTTCCCAGTGGAGGATGCTGCAGACGCCTTGTTCTGTATGCCCATGGCCCCTCAGTTCACCTGCCACTCTTGCAGATGAGTTATGGGCAGCTGGCAGCCCCATACCTCAAGCGGCTGAGTTCCTCGTATGTTCCGGTTCAGAATTTTCTCTGTTTCCTGAGAGCTTCCTTCACTCTCACCTCACTTTGCATCCTGGAAGTGAGGAGGTGGGTTGTTCTCTTATGCAGAGAAGTGGGAGTGGTGGTAGAGTGGTGAATGTGGTTGGCTAAATGCCCCTGCCTTCCGGGGAAGCGGGGGTTCTGTGTAGAAGATCATGTCATCTGCAAGTAGAGATCATTTTACTTCTTCCTTTCCAGGTTCAGTTCAGTTCAATTCAGTCGCTCAGCCGCGTCTGACTCTTTGTGACCCCATGAATCGCATGCCAGGCCTCCCTATCCATCACCACATCCCAGAGTTTACTCAGACTCATGTCCATCGAGTCAGGTGATGCCATCCAGCCATCTCATCCTGTCGTCCCCTTCTCCTCCTGCTCCCAATCCCTCCCAGCATCAGGGTCTTTTCCAATGAGTCAACTCTTCGCCTGAGGTGGCCAAAGTATTGGAGTTTCAGCTTCAGCATCAGTCCTTCCAATGAACACCCAGGACTGATCTCCTTTAGGATGGACTGGTTGGATCTCCTTGCATTCCAAGGGACTCTCAAGAGTCTTCTCCAACACCACAGTTGAAAAGCATCAATTTTTCAGTGCTCAGCTTTCCAGGTTAGATGTCTTTTATTATTATTTTTTTTCTTATCTAATTGCTCTGACTAGGACTTGCAGTACAATGTTGAACAGCAGTGGTGAAAGTGGGCATCTTTGTCCTTGATAATAGAGGGAAGACTTTCATTCTTTCACCATTGAACATGATATTAGCTGTGGGTTTTTCATAAATATTCTTTATCATGTTGAGGAAGTTCCCTTCTGTTTCTAGTTTTCTGAGTGTTCTTTGAATGTTGCCAAATGCCTTGTTTGGTGTCAGTTGAGATGAACATGTAGTCCCCCTTGCCATGGTTTACTAATGTAGAGTATTACGTTGATTGAGTTTCGTGTGTTGAACCATCCTTGCATTCCTGGGGTAAGCCTCACTTGGTAATGGTTGTGTAATCTCTCTAACAAGCTATTAGATTCTACTTGCTAGTATTCTGTTGAGGACTTTACATCAGTATTTATCAGGGGCATTGGTCTGCAGTTGTCTTGTGGTAACAGTGGGGCAATGCTGAACATGTTCCACATGGTTTCTCAGAGGTCCCCGGGGGGACTGAGTTCCCTGTGTCCACAGTGGTCTCCCCCTCTTAAATGCACCCTTAACTGGATTGTCTTCTGTATCTGTCTCACTCTCTCATTTTCTCACCTGTGCTTCCTGGGGTAGCCTCTGTCATAAACTACTTCCTCTTGAGTCTTCACGTCAGATCTGCTCTGGGAGAAACAACAGGTAGGGGAACCTGGGTTGTTGTGTAGCCATTTCAAGCATAAACCAAATTCTATAAAATTATATTCATGGAAGCAGGATTAGTTGGTCATTTTAAAAAACGGAAATTGCCTTTATTGGTAAATTGAATATATTTTAATATTTACTCATTTCCCCCAGTTTTATTTTTTTATAGCATATTTAAAACATATGAAGAAAAATTTGGTGTTTTTCTCACAAGATTCCAAATAGATGCCTCCAATCCCTTCTAGATGGTCCCTGTGGGCTGAACAGATATTACCATATTCTGTGTGTGTGATGGGAAGGAGGTAAGGGGAAAGTCTTGTTTTGGGCAGGGGAGGGCCAGGGGTGGAGGGAGCTGCCTGGTGTCTATGGAGGAATCTCAGGGGTTCTGCCCTTGCTTTCTGTTTGAAGCTGGGAGTCAAGAGGAGCCTGAGCTTGGCCCCTCAGCATAGTCCTCAGTACATCCACAAAGGAGTGAGTGGAAGCCCTCTCTGATCACGCTCTGATAATGCAAGAATTCTCACCTTGCTTCTCAATAAGATGCTACCTGCCACAGATCAGAGAGCTGATGACTGGGCCCAGTTCAATGAGAGACCTGTCTCTTCTTTCCAGGTTAGTCCAGAAAGCCAGTGAATGAGAATGCTGTCACTCCCCTAGTTATCCAGAGTTGCCCCCGACTTACATGTAAGTGGGCATAGAAGCACATGGGACCTGTCCTCGGCACTGATGTGCACTCCCTGAATTTCACAGTGATTGAGAGAGCCTGGGTGGGGGAGCCAGGCAGGCCTGGGCTTGAACCCTGTCACTTAACCTGCTCTGTTTCCCTGGGCAAGTCATTGAGCGGCCCTGAGACTCAGTTTCCCCTTCTGTAAGTTGCATCTAATTAGTTGCTGGGGAATTTTGAGAGAGAAGGCATGTTGGTCCTCTGCCTGGCACCAGGAAGCATGTGACTCATGGACTGACTTCCTAATCCAGCCACACTGTTGGACACCTAACCCAGGTGCTGACAGTGCATTATGAACAGAGTGGGCATCCCCGCGTGAGCAGCTGAGACGGAACAGCTCATCACATACCTCAGATGGTGACTGTGCAGCTGGGCCAGGGAGAGGGTGGGGCAGGGTGCAAGGGGATCAGGGAGGGCCTCTGTGATACAATGGCTTATGACCCAGAAGAGAGGGATCAAGTCAGGCTGATGATATTGGAGAAGGGCGTCCCAGACAGAGGAAGTGTGATTGAAAGGCCCACAGGCCAGTGGGGCTGGGCAGGACCAGCCCTGCAGCTGTGATGTGATGCACGCTGTGCAGCAGGAGGCGTCGAGGGCCTGGTCAACCTCGCTTTGGCTCTCGGGCTCGTCCTAAGTAAGATGGGCTTTGCAAGGTACTGGGCAGGACGTGCCGGGGCGCCTGTACATGTGTAGGATCTATCTGGAGCCATTGTCCCATTGCACTCTCAGACTCCCAGACTGGTGGCCTGGGAGCTTAGCAGATGTCACTACAAAGACTTTCACTCCCACAGGCCAGGGACTCCACCCTTTGTGAGAAACCATGTGTTGGATGAACTGTGGCAAACCAGAGTTTATGCCTGGGGTGGGAAGGTTCATGGCCTCCCCTCTTGGAGTGGAGGGTGTCCCGTCCAGAGGGAAGTTCCAGCTGCTCCTGTGGGGGTAAAGGGTCAATCTGTCTAATTTGACCCTCCCTCGGGCAGTGTAATTGCCCATTTAACCTTTGTGGGAGCTTAATTAAGGATGTTTAGTCTGGGCATGCTGCACTTGACTCATTAGGTCAAGCTCATGGCCTTCCCTCCAGCCCATCAGTGGCCCAGACAGACAGGCTTTCTGAGGCGTCCCCTGAGAGGAAGGGGAAATGGAAGGTTTCACCCCAGCCCTCAGCCCGTGGTGGGTGTGGGCTGACCAGAGGGCACTTGTGAGTGGGTGAGGAGGATGGCTGCCCCCAGGTTTGGGCACAGTGCCCAGGGTGTGGCAAGGCTGAACGCAGACTTGGATGGTTTACTCAGATAAGGCCTAGTCATGGTGTGTGTGAGTGCACGTGTGTGTGCATGTGTCCACTCCTCTCTCCTTGTCTGAGTAGAATGGCATCAAAACTAGGGGTTTAATCACCGCTCTTTTGGCAGTTGAGGTGAGGAAAATGGCACACCCACAGGATCCCAGAGACCGTCTCATGCAGGAACTGGCAAACATTCTTTGTGAAGGATGCATGCGTGCTCAGTCGCACAGCCGTGTCCGACTCTTTGCGACCTCATGGATGGTGGCCTGTCAGGCTTCTCTGTCCATGGGATTCTCCAGGCACGAATACTGGAGTGGTAGCATTCCCTTCTCCAGGGGATCTTCCCGACCCAGGGATCAAACCCGGGTCTCTTGCATTGCAGGTGGATTCTTTACCGGCTGAGCTACCAGGGAAACCCTCCTTGTGAAGGGCCAGATAGTAAATGTTTGAGGCTTTCTGACCTTGGTTGCAGCTACTCTGACTCTGCTGTTGTAGTATGAAAGCAACCAGAGGTAATTAATATGCAAATGAACATGTGAGGTTGTATTCTAATAAAACTTTATTTACCAAAAAAGATAGTGGACCAAATTTGGCTGAGGGGCAGTAGTTTGTTGATCTCACATCTGGTAGAACTTTCCAGATGAGGAATTCAGATAATCTTCCTTCCACTACTCATAATAATCATAATCTGCAGCCCATCTGAAGTCCCATTCTCCAGCAAATTTCAGGTCTTTTTTAAGGTCAAGTGTCATGTTCACTGTGGTATTTATATATTAACAATTTAACATGTGTGAAACTGAGGTACCTCCTATTTTATTTAGCTTCCCATTATTTGCTTTTTAATATGTCACTGGTTTTTGAGTGCTATGCTTCTAAATCTATTTCTTTTCATAAGTCCTGTGGCTTTTATTGTGTAATTTTACATAGGGTAGTGATTTTAAGGAATACATATGTCATGTAATGGAGAAGAAAATGGCAACCCACTCCAGTATTCTTGCCTAGAGAATCCCAGGGACAGAGGAACCTGGTGGTCTGCTGTCTATGGGGTTGCACAGAGTCGGACATGACTGAAGTGACTTAGCAGTAGCAGCAGTATGTCATGTAATAGAAGAACTGACTGTATTTATAACACAGGCCTCCTGAGTTCTAGTCCAGTATTTTCCCACCTGTATTAGGATTAGCTCGGCTTTGCTGCAGTAACAAATAAACCCTGAAATCTCAGCAACTCCATACCATAAGGATTTGCTTCTCTTGCACATAAAGTCCAGTTCAGCTTGGTGACTCTCCTGGTGGCTGCCTCTGTGCTGTGACTGGGGGATCCAGGCTGCTTTATGTAGGCCTGCCCCCTCATCATGTCACCTCCATTGCCACTGACAAAGTGGATGAGAGAGCTGGAGGATCCTGGGGGACATTTCTTTAAAAAAAGAATATTTATTTATTTATTTTTGCTTCTGCTGGGTCTTTGTTGCTCTACGTGGGCTTTCTCTAGCTGTGGTGAGGGGGAGCTACTCTTCATTGCGATTGCAGTGCTTCTCTTGCTACAGAGCACAGGCTCTAAGAAGTGGGCTTCAGTAGTTGTAGCACACAGGCTCAGTAGTTGTGGCTCATGGGCTCTAGAGTGTGGCTCAGGGATCATGGTGCCTGGGCTTAGTTGCTCCATGGCATATGGAATCTTCCCAGACCAGGGACTGAACCCATATCTTCTGAATCGACAGGCAGATTCTTAACCACTGGGCCACCAGGGAAGCCCTCCTGGAGGACATTTCTTAGAGCACTTCTGCCTACATCCCAATGGCCGTTAATCAGCCACATGGTCCCACCTACCTGCCAGGGAGGCTGGGAAATGTAGTCTTCTTGTGTGTCCAGGAAGGAAAATAAGATTTGAACAGCACGTTGCAGGTCTTGGTCACATCATCTCATCTGATTCACTTACTTTTCAGTAATTCATTTACACTCTATGCCAGACACTGTTCTAGGCTCTGGTGACAGAGTAGAGAAGAGCAAAAACAAAATAAAACTACAGAATCAAACCCTGTTTTCATAGATGTTACATTCTGGGGACAGTTAGATATGAAAAGTAAATAAATTAATGAAATGTATGTCTGCTAGTGACATGCTATGGAGTAAAAAGGCATGGAAATTGGAGAGAGAGAATTGGAGGTAGGGGTGCTCATATGACTTTAATAGCATGGTGAGTTCAAAACTCCCTTGGAGGTGGCATTTGAGAAAAGACTTGGAAGGGGAATGACAGGGAGCCGTGTGGAAACCTGGGCAGAGGATCTCAGCCAGGGTGAACAGCCAGGGCCAAGGCCCTGAGGTAGGAACATACCTGGAATGTTCAGTGAATGGCAAAGAGGTCAGTGTGGCTGGAAGTATGCGGGGGTAGTAGAGGTGAGGTCAAAGAGCTATCAGAGGGCAGACTTGTGAAGGGCTGTAGACTGTTTAGGTCGCTGAGAGTCACGCGGTTGCTGCACTTGAACTCAGGACATCCTGTTCTACCTCTTGTCTCCACACAGAGGTCTGGCATCAGGTCCTTTGACAGATGAGGAAAACGGGGCTCAGAGAGGTTAATGATTCCCATTTCCCAGAATCATTATAAAACTAAAATGAGAAAGTGGTTGTTGTGTGTGTTGAGAATGATAGTTTTAGTTTATGGTAATGTGCAGTAAATACTGAGGTTGTCCAGGGGTGAACCTTGGGGACCATGGGATCAGCAAGTCACCCCTTGAATCCTTGCTCCAGATGGAAGTTCGGTGGTTCAGATGCTCTGAAGACAGCATCTCACACCTTCATTCAGTGGTCCTCAATGTGAAAGGCCAGGTGAAAACACTCTGTGACAGTTTTTCCTCTGTGGAAACAGGACAGTCAGGCAAGCAGCAAATAATTAAATTGATGTCGACATTTATTGCCATGAGGGCAGTAAAAGCATCACATGGCTTCCTCATAAAAAGTCATAAGGCCTATTTACAGTCCCACATTACTTTTCTGGTAATCCAAACCAGCAACTTTTTCTGAAGCTCTTGTGTGTTCAGCTGAGAGCTTCAGAACAGGAAGAACTGGCTTGGGGAAGGGTGGGGCATGGGTTAAACACCCCCCCCCCCCCACTCCTGGTGTGGAGGGTGGAGAGAGCCTCGTTTCTTTGGGCTTGTGTGTTTTATTGATTCAGGGCAAATGTCTTTTGGCCGTTAACCAAGGTCAAAAGCTGCAGTCTTGGCATTTTGTGGGCAAAAGGCTGGGAGGGGTCCTACCCTTGGGCTATAGTTTCAGTCTAGCAAATCTGGACCAACGATAACCATTCAGTTGTCTGCAATGCTATCTCACATTTCTTTTTTCTTAAAGAGAAAATTCTTTTTTAGAAATATTTATGTATTTATTATGGCTGTGCCAGGTCTTAATTGAGGCATGTGGGGTCTTTTAGTTGTGGTTGAACCCAGATCCCCTACATTGAGAGCACAGGGTCTTCGCCGCTGAACCACCAGGGAAGTCCTGATATCTCGCATTTCAAGGTCACTTATCAACTTTCTTGAGATGTGTTTGGATAGAATATGTTGCTTCTTGAGAGAACAAGTCAATCACACATATCAAAATCTAAAATTCATGTGCCTCTCAATCCAGCAATTTTACATCTAGGAATCCAACCTGCAGCTGAACTCAGGCATCTGCCCAAAGGCTCATAAAGATTGAAATTAATATTCAGTGACCCTTGAGCAATATGGGTTTGAACTGTGTGGGTCCACTTACACACAGATTTTTTTCAATAGTAAATACTATTTACCATGCAACCTGTGATTGGTTGAATCTGAGGAGATGGAACTGTGGACCTGGGGGAGCAGTGTGTACTGAGGACCGACTATAAGTTATATGAGGATTTCCCACTGCTGGAGGGTTGGCGCCCCTAACCCTCTAATTGTTCAAGGACCAACTTTATTCCTTTTGAAAAATTCAAAGAAATATATGAAGTTAATATTGAATATTGAAATGCTGAAAACCTCTGAAATGTGTATTTGTCGATGATTATAAATAAATAATGGTACCTACCTATAAGCAAAACTAGATAAACTGTTGGTGGTGTCTGTGCAGCACCTGCAGGATGCAAGGATGAAAGATGCAGAAGAGTGTGTATGCCAACTCACCTAGATTAGAAAAAAAGAATATGCTGGAATATGCATAGAAAAATTCTGGAGTGACACGCAAGTAACTGTTAAAAGTGGTTCTGGTAATAAGAGAAACTGAAGGTCTTAATAATATACATGCATTATTTTTAAAATTAAAAACATAACAAAAATACAAATCGTGTGGAGAGGGAGGTGGGAGGGGGGATTGGGATGGGGAATACATGTAACTCCATGGCTGATTCATATCAATGTATGACAAAACACACTACAATATTGTAATTAGCCTCCAACTAATAAAAATAAATGAAAAAAAAAATAACAAAAATACAGTCTTATCCTGTGAAGGTGACTATCAGGTAGAATATTAGAGTTGAACCCAAGCCTTTTAACTCTGACTCCAGCTACCCCATTCACTATATGTGTGATTTTGGGCAAGTGACATTTCTTGGGCTCTCTGTCTCACTGATGTTAAGATGTTATTATCTACTCTTGGGGCAGGTGTGAGGTTTTAAATAAGGTGATATTTTCTGAAACTATTAGGTGCAATATGACACTGCCCCGTATTAGGCAATATTATTATTATTTCATCTTTACAATGTATCAATTTGGTTTCTTTTTGTTTTGGTTGTGAAGAATAGAAATGGACTTGACAACTTAAGGGAAAAAACACCAGAAAATTTAAATTTGGAGGGATATGGTGGGAGCCTGGAGGAAAAGCTTAACAATTAGGTTTTGGAAAGGACTGGAACTCCATCTCTTGTGACTTGAGAATCAGGAAACAGAATTCACCCATGAGATGACTCAGCTACAACCTTTTCTCTCCCCCATTTACTCTGCTCAGGATCCAAAGCCCCAGGACAGAGACTCTGATAGGCTGATGTTGGGTGATGTGCCCACCCCCAGGCCTGGGGAGGGTGGGGCATCTTGGTTGGCACTAGGATTAACTTGTGAGGGAGAAGGGAAAGAGAAAGTGAGTGAGTGAAGTCACTCAGTCGTGTCTGACTCTTTGCTGACTCGTGGACTGTAGCCTACCAGGCTCCTTCATCCATGGGATTCTCCAGGCAGGAATACTGGAATGGGTTGCCATTTCCTTCTCCAGGGGGGAAAGAGAAAAGTGGTAACCAAAAGGAGAGATGGTCTGTGGTGTGCAGAAAGCCAAAATGAAATAAAGTAAGTGGTGGCTGTTCTTTCACAGTATTGAATTAGTCTCAGCAGGCTAACTGCTGTAATAAATAACCAACATTTCAATGGCTTCATAAATGGAAGTCTGTTTCTCACTCAGGCTGCCCTCCAGTGTTCTTCCTTCTTGGTGGACTGCTGCTTCTAATCTCTGCTCAACACCTCCACTCAGGGACTCAGGCTGCACATCTCTCACTGCATCCTCTGGATCTGGCCAGCAGACAAAGGAAGGGGTACACGTATGGGCCAGAGTCAGTCGTGTGGGTGTACCTAACCACAGCTGGAAAGTATTCTGTGTGTTCAGGAGGAAAAGGGAACAGTCTGGGGACAGCTTGCCAGGGTCAGTATCGATAGCACAGCATAGAACATGTAATGTTGCCACTCCAGGTCAGGGTCTGTGGGTCTAGTGCTTTGACCTTTGGAGAATCATTGCTCCTCTCTGGACTTCATTTTCTTCATCTGAAAAAATGTGAATTTTGGAGAAAGTAGTCTCAGATAACTTTCTTCAGCTGAAATGTATTGCAGAACCTGATATCAAAACAAAGCAGGCAGCTGCAGATGTGGGGAGCAGGCAGGGGTCCCAGAGCTCATCCCCACCACTGCCCCAGTGGCCCAGCTGCGGACCTTCTGGGGCTTTGAGGTCACGTGTGCAGGCTGCTGTCGGCCTACAGAACCTCCAGTGATGCATGATGTAGCCGATCTCTGGACTCAAGGGAACTTTCAAACTTTTGCTGTGTTCTCAGTTTGGAAAAATTGAAGACATTTGAAACCAAGACCACTTGGCCTCCCTCCGTGGCCGGTCTTGGGTATGCCTGCTCCAGGCTCAGAACCACCTGCTTGGCACTCCAAACCTTACTTTACCACAATTTATTTTTTTACCGAGAGGAAATGTTTAGCATAATAAATCATGTGGTTCTAGCATTCCCTGAACCATCTCCATGAAAAGGGGATCCTGAGCTGGTCTCTGGATCACTGCTCACTGTCGGCAGAAGCACCAAGTTCCCATGGTGAGAAGGGGAGAAGGTCTTCCCTGGGACTTTTCAAAGTCAGAGGAGCTGAGTGGACACATCTGCTTTGGTGAAAAGGGAAAAGGATCAAGGACCGAGCAGTGATATCACTTTACAGCGTGAAGAGACAGTTCCAAACCACGTTACAGATTTTTTTTTTTTATGACAGTGATTTTGAAAGGGAATTCATATAATCCTGGCAATTTAGACATTAAAGTTTCAAAACTCTAATGGGCCCAAAATAAATATATACATATTTTCCAACAATTTAAAAAATAATAAACCTAAACCAGAAACTACTTTAGTCTGTTTCTTGAATTGGTTTGCTTCCTTCCTGAAGCCAAGTAGGTTGAAAGAATCAGAGGACAGAGAACTCCTGAAGCTCCCTACTGCTCCCCCACCGACCCCCACCCACCCCCACCCACTTGATTGAGGAACCTTTGACCTTTCATTTGAACTGGATTCAAAACATAGGTTTTGCTACATTTAAAAGTGCATAAGTTCCCAACATGCTCTTGAAACCTACACACCTGCCAGTGTTTTATACTTCTAGAGATGGCACAAATAGGAAAAGTTTCAGGGGGTCTAGGAAGTGGCTCTTTTGGAATTACTGTCTTAAAAATGGGCCAAGAATCTCCCAAATTCTAGTATTCTCAAATTCTTAGAAACACATGCCTCCACTGACAGGCCCACATTGACACGCTGGGGATCGCGCTTTGTCCGCACACCTGTCGCTGGGCCTTGAGGGCAGGAGGAGGTGCCAGTGAAACCCTCTAAGGGTGCAGCCTTATCCCAGGTCCTCCTGGACCCTTACTTCAAGGGATGTGTCTCCAGAGAGTCCATTGCATCATCTGTATTTTGTGGGCTCATAGAGAAGCTCCAGTGCATGGAGAACTTGGGTAGAAGCGTCAGTAAAGCATTCAGATGGGTCCTGACTTTAGAGTAAGGGTGGGTGTAAGTCTCAGCTCTGCCCCTTATTTTCTCTGTGAGCCTGGACACAGCAAAAATAGGGATGATAATAGTCTCATAGCTATCTCATCTTGTGGCATAATACAGGTAAAAATCTTCACACTGTGCTCGCAACATGGAGGTGTTTGATCAATGTTTGCTTTGACGATCTATGGATCAGATGGAAGCATTCTCACATCCCTCAGAAAATAAGAGATTTCATTCAACTGCTTTCAAAATTGTTGAAGAGCTAGAGGAACCAGGGTCAGGGAACATTGCCACTTGTGCTCAGGTTTGCCACTAAAATTTGGTGAACCAGGAAGCCGCAGGAACTGCAGGGAACTCCTGCTGAAAATCACAGCATTTGGTGGGACTCCTGGAAACTGCTGCAAAATCTTACACCTGCCAAGTTCCACGTGTCTGCCTGCTGGTGCCAGGGAAGCAATGTTTTCAGGCTTTCTCTCACTTCTCAAATCTTGGGTGGCTTGTTCATGGGTGGAGTCTAGAACAATCTTGATGGCAAAGGGTCCTGGCAAATGCAGTTCCCATCTTCCAGCCCCTGAAATATGAAGGACAGCTGCTGAGTGGCCACTGTTTCTGGTACCGAGTGATGGGCTTGATTACTGGCATTTGAAAATAAATCAAATAACCACACAAATGGGGCCACAGTAGACTCAGAATGGCTGGGGTTGTGCTTCAGACGCTTGGACACCAAATATAAGAGGGCTGTTGGCAGTTAGAAATGGTCTTTGCAGTCAAACATGTTGGGGATCTGGCTTTGAGACTAATACATGACCTGGGAAGTGTGGGAACTGGGACTCTCTGGCTGAAAAGAGAACCTTTGTCATTTGGTGCTCTACTTACCAGGTTGACTTCCCCACTCTGGAAATCCTCCCTGCCCACCAGGGCTTCTTCCTCCTCTGAGTTCCTGTGACAACCTGCAAGCTCTTTTGTAATGGTTTGCTCTATAACGTATTTTCTTCCTTAGTAGTTTCTAGCTTCTTGAGGACAGGGAGCATGTCTTCAAATCTTTAGAACCTACAAAGAATGTTTCTTAAAATAACTCATCAGAAAAAAAAACTTGGAAAATATAGAGACATACAAAGAAGAAAATACAAACCTCCCAGAGTTATGTACTGCTAATACTTTGGTAGTTCAGTTTTTTTCCCAATACTCAAGCATATAAAAACGTGTATTATTTTAACATGCTAAGAAAAAAGATACTGAGCACTTGAAGCCCACCAGGCACTGACTTTGCTCTTCACTGTTTATGTATGTGTTAGTTGCTCAGTGGTGTCTGACTCTTTGCGACCCCATTGATTGTAGCCGGCCACGCGCCTCTGTCCGTGGAATTCTCCAGGCAAGAATACTGAAGTGGATTGCCATTCCCTTCTCCACAGGATCTTCCCAACCCAGGGATTGAACTCAGGTCTCCTGCACTGCAGGCAGATTCTTTACCATCTGAGCCACCAGGGAAGGTCTCATTATTTATAATGATCATAAATATACTACCCTGCTGTTGATGGGAGGATGTGTCACTGGCTCTTCCTTGTGATAAACATGGAATCTTACAGTAAAGTGGTTCTTTGGTTTGGCTTCTGTTGCTCCACATGGCATTTGCCAAGTTCATCCATCCTGTATAGCATGATCCGTACTTCGTTTCTTTTTATGGACGAATAATATTCCATTGTATAGATTACCCACGTTTTCTTTATCCATTTGTCAGTTGATGAACATCTAGGCTGTTTCCACTTCTTGACTAGGGTCAACAGCTCTGTCCTTCTGGAAACACTCCCCACCCTCCCTCCCAGTGGATCAGTGGCTTTAACCGATGGGAAAGAGCCTGAGCTGCTTCTGCCTTCTCAGACAGGCCCCACAACAGTCAATTTACCCAACCTGCAATTTAGGCTCAGCCCAGAGAGGGGCGCGGCTCAGGCCCCCCAGGGCCAGACCACCAGGGCGGCCTCAGCTCAATTAAAGTTGTTATTCCCTCAAAGAGGGGGAGTAACCAAGTGGGTTCAGAAGCAATAAAAACAGATGTCACAGCCCTCTTCTCCTCCAGGAAATCTGTCTCTGAGGTCCAGCCTTATTGCCCTGCTGGACAAATCCCAAGTGACATTGTTTTGTGACATGGGCCAGGAGACAGGAGCTCTGGTTTCCTCTGAATTCTGAGTGCTGAGCAGCAGAAGGGCGTGTTGGGAAGAGGGAGAAGACAAACCACTCCTCTGCCCCCAGGAGATATTAGTGCCTATCTGTCAGGGAGAAGGGATCCCAGAGTTTGGGGCTTGGTGGGGCGGCCTTCCCCAGCCCCTGAGGGCATGAGGTGCCTTTGGCATTGGCAGGCGGCATCCCAGAGGGGCTCTGGCCCTCGCACAGGATCTATGTGTTCCTGGAGTCTGTGCTGAGCGGGAATTAGAGTGACCCATGTCGCCACTGTGACCCACGTCGCCGGCGGGGCTTGCTGTGCTCAGCAGCGGGGGTGGCCAGGCAGGCTGTTTCTGGAATAATCACTGTGCTCATTACAGGCTTCAAGTGGGCTCCCAGGGGTCAGGCTGGGTTTGTTTGCCCATCTTGGGAGTCAAGGAAAATGTGGCCCTTTTAGCTGCTTCAGCAAAAGAGAAGAAACCCAGGGATGGTGTCGATATGCTGCCAAGGACAGTAGCAAATGTAGAAATGGCGAACCCAAGGTCAAAACAGGAGAGGGAGGGGATTAAGAAAGTGGAATGGAGATGGGCATCTGGGACTCCTGTCTGTTGCTGTGTGTGATGGCAATTTATAAACACAGAGCAACCAGTTGAGCCAATGAATAATAATGGCACCACTGGGCACCAGGCATGACGACACTACAGAGTTGGTGGTTTTATCCTCTTTTTACAGGGTAGAGATGAGATTCAGAGAGGTTAAGTAACCTGCCTGAGATCACACAGCTGACTGGTAGCAGAGGTGAGCTGTGAGCTCAGGTTACTGACCCCACAAACCAGCTCTTGATTACTGCACTCTTGTTGGGGTGCCATTAGGAACAGAAGAGGTATAGGCTGGGAAGGGCTTGCATGTTCCTCTGCTTTTTTTTTTTTAAGTGGTGAAATACATATAATATTTGCCATTGTAACCATTTTTAAATGTACATTTCAGAGGCACTAAGTATATTCACGGTGTTGTACGACCATCACCACCACCCATCTTCATAGTTCTCAGCTTGTAAAACGGAACTGTCCCCATTAGAGGGTAGCACCCCATTCCCCTCGACCCAGCCCTGATACCCACCTTTTGACTTTCTGTCTCTAGGAATCTGACTCCTCTAGGGAGTTCAGAGGAGCCACTGAGTTTTTGATTCTTTGTTACAGTATCCATAGGAAGTGAACACACTCTTAATTTCGCACATACCTTTCCGGGCTTCCGGAACCCTCTCTGATCTCTATGTGGGGGCTCCAGGGTGGGAGCCTTTGCATGGGGTGAGGCTCTTCCATTTGTGCTGTGACCGCACCTGGTCTTCCTTCTCCTTCACAACAGCTCTGGGGCTTGGTGAGTTGGTGGTCATGTGTGGAGGCAGACACCACACCCCTGTGGATCTGTGCATACCTGCATCTGCTTTGGCCAATGCTGGTGACTTAACAGTTTTCCCAGAGTATCGCACATTTCTTTTTTTTTTTTTTTTTTTTTGAGTATCGCACATTTCATCTACACTTCACGCCCCTTGACCAGACTTCAGTCTTTACTCTGGGCCAAAAGATTTGAGCCTCTTAATGACAGAATGGACTCCTGCCTAGGAAGCCTTTAACACCCCAGAAAATGACTTTTATGGGCTCCTTTCTCCAAAACAGCTAGTTGAAGCCTGTGGTGAAGGAGGGTATGGTAGGCTCCCCAAATCCCCCAAACCTATGGATGTGATCTTATTTGGCACAAGGGACTCTGCACGTGTGATTAAGATTAAGGATCTTGAGATGCGGAGATGATCCTGGGTTATCTGAGTGGACCCTGAATATAATCATAAATATCTTAAAATTTTCTTTTTATACAACTATACTTTATACAGTTTAAAAGATTACTTTCTATTTCTAGTTATTGCAAAATATTGGCTATATTCCCTGTGTGTACAGTACACCCCTGATGGAGACGAGATGGAGACAGAGACCAAGGTGGAGACGGTGATGCTGAGGGAAGCAGCAGCAGTGACAAACGCTGCGTCCCCACTAAGTTCTGGGGACAGCGTTAACATACTTTACTTGTGGCAACACGGTATGTTGTCAAGTGAAGAAATCATGACGTAGAATTAGTGACTCATCTACCATTTGGTAGAAAAGAGCTTTCCAGAAAAATGTCTCCAGAAGAGGGGCAAATGGGGGTGCTTGGGGAATGGTGGGCAGGGAATTTTCACTGGATACTTGAATGTTCCTTTTGCATTTTGTGTCACATAAAACTTTTACCAATTCAAAAAAATCTAAAGTGAAAGAAATCAAATAAAGAGCCTTGAATGAACTATTACTTTGGAGGAGAACCGTAAAAAAAAACCAAAACACCAATTACTCTCAAAAAAGCTGTGATCCCTATCAGCCACTTTCCCTTTCAAGACAAACTATTTTCCCTTAAGTGGAATTAGGTTTAAAAAAATAGGAAAATAGAGGAAAAAGAAAAAAAGAAAAACAGATCTCCCCTTATTCATCTTTCCCTTATGGCAAAATCTCCAGCACTGTTTTTCCCTAAGGACTTTTAAATGGGCTGCAACGTGACACCCAACAGCTAAAGACTTTGCCTTAAAACTTTGGGTGCTGGTACTTTTGAAATTTCACAGAGGGAATTCTTACTGGTACATTATTCATTAACTGTTGTAGAAGGTGCCTCACTGTAGCTAAGACTTGGGGCCGTGGAGTCAGACAGACCTAGGCTTGAGTGCTGGTTCTCATGGACTCACTAGCCTTGTGACTTTAGGCAAGTGAATCTTGAGATGCTCATCCCCTGAAGGGATCCTTTCTCTATGGTGTCTGAATCGAATGCTGCTTGGGTCTCATGATGGGACAGGGATGCAGTGTGGGAAGCAGCCCTCTAGCCTCGATGCTCTTTTCTGAAACCACACTGTCCTGTTGGCCTCCTGCCGTGCTTACAGTCTTATCCAGGAAAACCTTCCTTCCCCAGCTGTCAGCTCACTCAGCCACCCTCATTGCATCTCTCTCCTTTCTTTTTAGCTCTGCTCTGTACATGTTCTAAATATTTGCCCAGTAGAGCCCAAATTCTCTTGTCCTCCCTTCCTGCTCACTCCTGGGATAATCCCACAAGGGAGCTAATTAGCACAGCATTTTTACCGGCATCCCCCTCTTTGGAACACGTGCAGCTTTATTTGATTTTCTTACAGCCACTGAAGCATGGAATCTTTTCAGGGCTGACCATGTTCATTTCACTGATGGACACCAAGAATAAATCCTTAGCTCACTTTGCGTTCATAACCTCACTGTTCCTATGCAGGGGAAGAGAATTCCAAGAAATCCTGCTATTGCTGCTTTGTGTAGAAAGAAAAAAAAAAATCCTTCAGACTTGAAAGAGCAAACTGAGATAGCATTGGGTGACTTCTTTTTTTTTTAGTGTTTAGAATATTACACTCACCTACATATTGTTTCTCTGTGTGTGTGTGTGTGTGCTCAGTTACTGAATCGTGTCCAACTCTTTGGCACCCTATGGATTGTAGTCCCCCAGTCTCCTCTGTCCGTGGGATTCTCCAAGCAAGATTTCTGGAGTGAGTGGGTTGCCATTTCCTCCTCCAGGGCATCTTTGCCCAGGAGCCTAATGCATGCTTGTGGAACTGAATTTCTTCCAAAGATTCCATATCTTCTGTGCTGAAGGGGAAAGTATAGCCCTTCTTCTACCCTGCTCGCATCCCCACTATAGAAGTCAGATGTATTAGTGATCTATTGCTGAAACAGATTATCCCCAAACCTAGCTACTCAACACAACAATAAACATTTACTGTCTCACATGGTTTCTGAAGGTCAAGCATTCAGGAGCTGCTTAGCTGGCTCATGGTCTCCCATTAGGCTGTGATCAGGATGGTGGTGGGGCTGCTGTCTTATCTGAAGACTTGGCTGGGACTGAAGGATCCAGTTCCAAGGTGGCTCCTTACTGGGCTTTTAGGTAAGAGGCCTCAAGTCCTCTGCCCTCCATGGTGCTGGGCACTGTAGGTACTACGTTGCAGCAAATATAGATTCTGCATTGTATTTCAGAGAGTTGTTTCATTTTGGTTTCTTTGAAGTAACTTTCTTGGACTTGAACTGTGAAATCCATCTCCCCTGTAGTGTGTTAGCCCCCGCTGGCTCTGCTCAGACTCACTTGATTCTTGCTTTCATTTTTCAGCTTTACCTCCTAGGAGTCTCCTAGTGTCTGTCCAGCTCAGTGTTCAGCCAGTGAGATTGGCTGAGGTTGTGTGCAGAGCCTTGTACCCAAAGGCTTCCATTGTATGTGGGTGCATCTCTGTGGTCGAGGAGCACAGTCATAGCTCTGTCAATCCCCAAGCCTCCTTTACTTTTGTTGTCTTGTAGGCTTCTTGGTTTCATTTCCCGGATAGACAAAGAGGAGGGCAGATCTTATCCTGTCCTGTGCTGCTCTCATTTCCTGGATCCTGGGTCAACTTCTGGCTGCCTTGATGCTCTTCCTATGAGATTACAGCCTCCAGTCGTGGGAGCTGGGTGTTCCTCTGCATGTCTCCAGCTCACTGCTGTTAGCTGACCCCACCCCAAGTTGAGTGTGCCCTCTGGCAGCCCAGATGCTGGTTTCCTAAGCCAGCCCCATGCTGGTTTCCTAAGCCAGCCCCATACTGGTAAAGCCACATTTCTTGCTGACCAAGGGGACTGGGTTGGGAGGGGTGGGTGGTGGCAGCTTCAGGTGAGAAGACTGCAGATTGTCAGTAACTGTATCCCGACCCAAGGCTGTTTTTCAAGAATAGGCTCTTCCCAGTTTGCTGTGTGCCTTTGTTCAATTTCCAGAGCCCTGTTATTACTTTTTTTTCAGTGTGAATATAGATTTTTTTATTTCACTTGTGTAGATGACATTGAGGATTGCTGAATCACATGATAAGTTTATGCTTAATTTATAGAACACCATCAAACACTCCCAAGGGGCTGCCCCATTCTGCGTTGCTACCAGTGCTGTATAAGTTTCTGTTGTTACCAGCTTTGTTAGCACTTGCGATGATCTGTGATTTTTAAAAATTCTAGATGCTCTAAAAAGCATGTAGGGGACTTCCCTGGTGGTTCAGTGGTTAAGAATCCTCCTTACAATGCAGTGGATGCAGGTTTGATCCCTGGTTGGGGAATGACATTGTTGCTTTTAACAGTGTTATCAGTTTTACGCTTGCTTTTTCCAGGTAGAATTTGCCAGCCTCTTCTCCCTGCTGTAGGTAGGTCCTTGGTCCACTCTTGTAGCAGCACTGGGCTACATGGCTTCTAAGGCCGCTGACCTTTTCCAGCGTCTCATGGCTTTGGGCTTCATTCCTTCACGAGAGGTAGTATTAAATACTTAGGGGGGAGGAGCCAAGATGGCGGAGGAATAGGACGGGGAGACCACTTTCTCCCCTACAAATTCATCGAAAGAACATTTGAATGCTGAGCAAATTTCACAAAACAACTTCTGATCGCTAGGAGAGGACATCAGGCGTCCAGAAAAGCAGCCCATTGTCTTCGAAGGGAGGTAGGACAGAATATAAAAGATAAAAAGGGAGTCAGAAGAGCTACGGATGGAGACCCATCCCTGGAAGGGAGTCTTAATAGAGGAAGTTTCCAATCACCAGGAAACCCTCGCACTGGCGGGACTGGGGGAAGTTTTCGGCAATCTAACTGGGAGGAAAAATTAAACAAGGCCCACAGATTACGTGCATAAAAGCAACTCCCAGCAGAAAAGTACCCCAGATGCCCATACCCACCAGCAACAAGCGGGGGCGGAACAGAGAGGAGCGGGCGGCATTGCTTAGGGTAAGGACTGGCCCAAAGACCCTGAGAGCAATCGGAGGGAGCTTTTTTAAACTGTGGGATAGCAAGGGACAAAATTAACTGGCCCAAACACACTGCCTGCGGTTCGCAAAACAAAGGGACTGAGAAACTCCAGAGAAGAGCCGGCCCATCCCCGCTGGAGGTAGGAGGCAGGGGGGAGGGGAAAAGGGCAAACTCAGCCCCTGAGAAGCCACCCCCTCCCACACTGCAAACAGGCCCGTGGTTCCTATCTAAAGACTTCCTGAGACCCGACTGGCGGCCCGCCCTGGGGCCGCGGAGGGAAAAAGTGCGCCGTACCCAGGGAGAGTGCGCCCAAGCCTCTGGCTGCCTGAACCGCTCAGGCCGGGGAAGGCACAAAACGCAGGCGCAACCGATTCCGCGCTTTTGTGGAGTACCCAAAAACTGGAACCGCACTCAACGCAGGGCCCGCTCCATATAGAGCAGCCGGGAGCCTGAGCAGTGTAGATGGGGAAAGCACTGACACCCGTGAGTGCGGCAAACCCAGTGTGGCCGGAACACGGTGAGCGCTATCCACACAGAGCGGTATCTGTCTGCACCGCCCCGCCCTCCCCGTAGCAGGACTGAACTGAACTAGCGAACCTAAATACGAGATCACCTCCGCCCGCCTGTGTCAGGGCGGAAATTAGACACCGAAGAGACGGCAAACAGAAGCCAAATAAACAAAGGGAACCGCTTCAGAAAGGACCGGTGCAACAGATTAAAATCCCTGAAGGTAACACCGACTACACCGGAAGGGGCCTATAGATATCGAGAAGTGTAAGCTGGAAAGAGGAGCTCTCTGAAATTGAACTGAACCTACACTGACTGCAACAACTCCAGAGAAATTCCTACATATATATGTATATATTTTTTTAATTAAAAAAAAATTTTTTTTTCTTTCCCTTTTTTAAAATTTTTTCTCTTATTTTCTTTTAAAATTCCCTATTACTCCCCCATTACTCCTCAACTTTCATTTTCATATATTTTAATGATTTTTTTAATTAGGGAAAAAATTTTTTTCCTTTTTTTTTTCTTTTTCTTGTTTTTCTCTCCTATTTCCTTTTAAAGTCCTCTAATACTCCTCTATTATTCCTTAATTTTCATTTTCATTTCACTAAAACCTTGCCAAAAAAAAAAAAGAGAGAAACCCTATTTTTAAACCGAACTTCATATACATTTCTAAATTTTTTTTGTGTTTTTGTTTTTAAATATTGTATTTCAAAGAGTCTAACCTCTACACTAGATTTTTAATCTTTGTTTTTCAGTATGTGATATAAATTTTGGACATTTAAGAATCCAATATTCAGTTCCCATTTCTATTTAGGAGTGTGGTGATTACTCTCCCACTTTTGACTCTCTGTTTTATACCTCAGAACACCTCTATTTCCTCCTTTCCCCTTCTCTTCCCAATCCAATTCTGTGAATCTTTGTGGGTGTCTGGGCTACGGAGAACACTTTGGGAACAGATAACTGCGTAGATCTGTCTCTCTCCTCTTGAGTCCCCTTTTCTCCTCCTGCTCACCTCTATCTCCTTCCTCCCTCTCCTATTCTTCATGTAACTCTGTGAACCTCTCTGGTTGTCTCTCACGGTGGAGAATCTTTTCACCATTAACCTAGAAGTTTTATTACCAGTGCTGTATAGTTGGAGAAGTCTTGAGACTATTGGAAGAATAAAACTGAAATCCAGAGGCAGGAGACTTAAGCCCAAAACCTGAGAACACCAGAAAACTCCTGACTACACGGAACATTAAGGAATAAGAGACCATCCAAAAGCCTCCATACCTACACCAAAACCAACCACCACCCAAGAGCCAATAAGCTCCAGTACAAGACTTACCACGCAAATTCTTTAGCAACGCAGGAACATAGACCTGAGTGTCAACATACAGGCTGTCCAAAGTCACACCTAACACATAGACCCATCACAAAACTCATTACTGGACACTCCATTGCACTCCAGAGAGAAGAAATCCAATTCCATGCACCAGAACGCTGACACAAGCTTCCCTAACCAGGAAACCTTGACAAACCAATTGTCCAACCCCACCCACTGGGTGAAACCTCCACAATAAAAAGGAACCACAGACCACAAGAATACAGAAAGCCCACTCCAGACACAGCAATCTAAACAAGATGAAAAGGCAGAGAAATACCCAACAGGTAAAGGAACATGAAAAAAGCCCACCAAGTCAAACAAAAGAGGAGGAAATAGGGAATCTACCTGAAAAAGAATTTAGAATAATGATAATAAAAATGATCCAAAATCTTGAAAACAAAATGGAGTTACAAATAAATAGCCTGGAGACAAAGATTGAGAAGATGCAAGAAATGTTAACAAGGACCTAGAAGAAATAAAAAAAAGTCAATTAAAAATTAATAATGAAATAAATGAGATCAAAAACACTCTGGAGGGAACCATGAGTAGAATAACAGAGACAGAAGATAGGATAAGTGAGTTAGAAGATAAAATGGTGGAAATAAATGAAGCAGAGAGGAAAAAAGAAAAAAGAATCAAAAGAAATGAGGACAACCTCAGGGACCTCTGGGACAATGTGAAACGCCCCAACATTTGAATCATAGGAGTCCCAGAAGAAGAAGACAATAAGAAAGGCCATGAGAAGTTACTCGAGGAGATAATAGCTGAAAACTTCCCTAAAATGGGGAAGGAAATAGCCACCCAAGTCCAAGAAACCCAGAGAGTCCCAAATAGGATAAACCCAAGGCGAAACACCCCAAGACACATATTAATCAAATTAACAAAGATCAAACACAAAGAACAAATATTAAAAGCAGCAAGGGAGAAACAACAAATAACACACAAAGGGATTCCCATAAGGATAACAGCTGATCTATCAATAGAAACCCTTCAAGCCAGAAGGGAATGGCAGGACATACTTAAAGTAATGAAAGAGAATAACCTACAACCCAGATTACTCTACCCAGCAAGGATCTCATTCAGATATGAAGGAGAACTCAAAAGCTTTAGAGACAAGCAAAAGCTGAGAGAATTCAGCACCACCAAACCAGCTCTTCAACAAATACTAAAGGATCTTCTCTAGACAGGAAACACAGAAAGGTGGTATAAACGTGAACCCCAAACAACAAAATAAATGGCAACGGGACCATACCTATCAATAATTACCTTAAATGTAAATGGGTTGAATGCCCCAACCAAAAGACAAAGGCTGGCTGAATGGATACAAAAGCAAGACCCCTATATATGCTGTCTACAAGAGACCCACCTCAAAACAAGGGGCACATACAGACTAAAAGTGAAGGGCTGGAAAAAAATATTCCACGCAAACGGAGACCAAAAGAAAGCAGGAGTCGCAATACTCATATCAGATAAAATAGACTTTCAAATAAAGGCTGTGAAAAGAGACAAAGATGGACACTACATAATGATCAAAGGATCAATCCAAGAAGAAGATATAACAATTATAAATATATATGCACCCAACATAGGAGCACCGCAATATGTAAGGCAAACGCTAACGAGTATGAAAGAGGAAATTAATAGTAACACAATAATAGTAGGAGACTTTAATACCCCACTCACAACTATGGATAGATCAACTAAACAGAAAATGAACAAGGAAACACAAACTTTAAAGGACACAATGGACCACCTATAATTGACATCTATAGGACGTTTCACCCCAAAACAATCAACTTCACCTTTTTCTCAAGTGCACACGGAACCTTCTCCAGAATAGATCACATCCTGGGCCATAAATCTAGTCTTGGTAAATTCAAAAAAATTGAAATCATTCCAGTCGTCTTTTCTGACCACAGTGCAGTAAGATTAGATCTCAATTACAGGAAAAAAATTATTAAAAATTCAAACATATGGAGGCTAAACAACACGCTTCTGAATAACCAACAAATCATAGAAGAAATCAAAAAAGAAATCAAAATATGCATAGAAATGAATGAAAATGAAAACACAACAACCCAAAACCTATGGGACACTGTAAAAGCAGTGCTAAGGGGAAGATTCATAGCATTAGAGGCCTACCTCAAGAAAAAAGAAAAAAGTCAAATAAATAACCTAACTCTACACCTAAAGCAACTAGAGAAGGAAGAAATGAAGAACCCCAGGGTTAGTAGAAGGAAAGAAATCTTAAAAATTCGGGCAGAAATAAATGCAAAAGAAACTAAAGAGACCATAGCAAAAATCAACAAAGCTAAAAGCTGGTTTTTTGAAAAGATAAAATTGACAAACCATTAGCAAGACTCATTAAGAAACAAAGGGAGAAGAACCAAATTAACAAAATTAGAAATGAAAATGGAGAGATCACAACAGACAACACTGAAATACAAAGGATCATAAGAGACTACTACCAGCAGCTCTATGCCAATAAAATGGACAACTTGGAAGAAATGGACAAGTTCTTAGAGAAGTATAACTTTCCAAAACTGAACCAGGAAGAAATAGAAGATCTTAACAAATCCATCACAAGCAAGGAAATCGAAACTGTAATCAGAAATCTTCCAGCAAACAAAAGCCCAGGACCAGATGGCTTCACAGCTGAATTCTACCAAAAATTTAGAGAAGAGCTAACACCTATCTTACTCAAACTCTTCCAGAAAATTGCAGAAGAAGGTAAACTTCCAAACTCATTCTATGAGGCCACCATCACCCTAATTCCAAAACCAGACAAAGATGCCACAAAAAAAGAAAACTACAGGCCAATATCACTGATGAACATAGATGCAAAAATCCTTAACAAAATTCTAGCAAACAGAATCCAACAACGTATTAAAAAAATCATACACCATGACCAAGTGGGCTTTATCCCAGGAATGCAAGGATTCTTTAATATCTGCAAATCAATCAATGTAATACACCACATTAACAAATTGAAGGATAAAAACCATATGATTATCTCAATAGATGCAGAAAAAGCCTTTGACAAAATTCAACATCCATTTATGATTAAAACTCTCCATAAAGCAGGAATAGAAGGAACATACCTCAACATAATAAAAGCTATATATGACAAACCCACAGCAAGCATCACCCTCAATGGTGAAAAATTGAAAGCATTTCCCCTGAAATCAGGAACAAGACAAGGGTGCCCGCTCTCACCACTACTATTCAACATAGTTTTGGAAGTGTTGGCCACAGCAATCAGGGCAGAAAAAGAAGTAAAAGGAATCCAGATAGGAAAAGAAGAAGTGAAACTCTCTCTGTTTGCAGATGACATGATCCTCTACATAGAAAACCCTAAAGGCTCTGCCAGAAAATTACTAGAGCTAATCAACGAATACAGTAAAGTTGCAGGATATAAAATTAACACACCGAAATCTCTTGCATTCCTATACACTAACAATGAGAAAACAGAAAGAGAAATTAAGGAAAAAATACCATTCACCATTGCAACAAAAAGAATAAAATACTTAGGAGTATATCTACCTAAAGAAACAAAAGACCTATACATAGAAAACTATAAAACACTGATGAAAGAAATCAAAGAAGACACAAACAGATGGAGAAATATACCGTGTTCATGGATTGGAAGAATCAATATTGTCAAAATGGCTATACTACCCAAAGCAATCTATAGATTCAATGCAATCCCTATCAAACTACCAATGGTATTTTTCACAGAACTAGAACAAATAATTTCACAATTTGTATGGAAATACAAAAAACCTCGAATAGCCAAAGTAACCTTGAGAAAGAAGAAGGGAACTGGAGGAATCAACCTGCCTGACTTCAGGTTCTACTACAAAGCCACAGTCATCAAGACAGTATGGTACTGGCACAAAGACAGAAATATAGATCAATGGAACAGAATAGAAAGCCCAGAGATAAATCCACAAACCTATGGTCAGCTTATCTTCAACAAAGGAGGCAAGGATATACAATGGAAAAAAGACAACCTCTTTAACAAATGGTGCTGGGAAAACTGGTCAACCACCTGTAAAAGAATGAAACTAGAACACTTTCTAACACCATACACAAAAATAAACTCAAAATGTATTAAAGATCTAAATGTAAGACCAGAAACTATAAAACTCCTAGAGGAGAACATAGGCAAAACACTCTCCGACATAAATCACAGCAGGATCCTCTATGACCCACATCCCAGAATTTTAGAAACAAAAGCAAAAATAAACAAATGGGACCTAATGAAACTTAAAAGCTTTTGCATAACAAAGGAAACTATAAGCAAGGTGAAAAGACAGCCCTCAGATTGGGAGAAAATAATAGCAAACGAAGCAACAGACAAAGGATTAATCTCAAAAATATACAAGCAACTCCTCCAGCTCAACTCCAGAAAAATAAATGACCCAATCAAAAAATGGGCCAAAGAACTAAACAGACATTTCTCCAAGGAAGACATACAGATGGCAAAAAAACACATGAAAAGATGCTCAACATCACTCATTATCAGAGAAATGCAAATCAAAACCACAATGAGGTACCATTACACGCCAGTCAGGATGGCTGCTATCCAAAAGTCTACAAGCAATAAATGCTGGAGAGGGTGTGGAGAAAAGGGAACCCTCTTACACTGTTGGTGGGAATGCAAACTAGTACAGCAGCTATGGAAAACAGTGTGGAGATTTCTTAAAAAGCTGGAAATAGAACTGCCATATGACCCAGCAATCCCACTTCTGGGCATACACACCAAGGAAACCAGATCTGAAAGAGACACATGCACCCCAATGTTCATCGCAGCACTGTTTATAATAGCTAGGACATGGAAGCAACCTAGATGCCCATCAGCAGACGAATGGATGAGGAAGCTGTGGTACATATACACATGGAATATTACTCAGCCATTAAAAAGAATTCATTTGAATCAGTTCTAATGAGATGGGTGAAACTGGAGCCCATTATACAGAGTGAAGTAAGCCAGAAAGATAAAGACCATTACAGTATACTAACACATATATATGGAATTTAGAAAGATGGTAATGATAACCCTATATGCAAAACAGAAAAAGAGACTCAGATGTATAGAACAGACTTGTGGACTCTGTGGGAGAAGGCGAGGGTGGGATGTTTTGAGAGAACAGCATCGAAACATGTATATTATCTAGGGTGAAACAGATCACCAGCCCAGGTTAGATGCATGAGACAAGTGCTTGGGCCTGGTGCACTGGGAAGACCCAGAGGGATCAGGTGGAGAGGGAGGTGGGAGGGGGAATCGGGATGGGGAACACATGTAACTCCATGGCTAATTCATTTCAATGTATGACAAAAACCACTGCAATGTTGTAAAGTAATTAGCCTCCAACTAATAAAAATAAATGGAAAAAAAATTTAAAAAAACTAAATACTTAGGACACTATTCCTAGTGGCAGCTGAGTGTTTGTGCTGTCGTGGTGTGCCTGGGACTCCATCCTGAAGGCCATGTGACAGGGCAAAGGCTGAGCCCTCCTGATGTGGAAAGGCAAGGTGAAGGCCCAGGAAGGGGTCAGAGGCTCTAGTGGCTGCTTCAGAGGTGAACGTGAGTGTCCTGGGGCTGCTGAGACAAGTGACGACAAACCAGGGGCTTAAGCAGAAATGACTTGGGCATCAGATTCTGACCATTCTACCTCTGTGCTGGGGAAGGTGCCATCCTGACTGCTGTAGCTGCCTACTCTTGCCTTTGTTTGCTCACCCTGGTTTTGGACTTGTGGGACTGCATACTTCCTTGAAACATGTTCTGGTCATTTCTAGAACCATTGCTGCATCGCCGCTGTCTGACTGGTTGCAGGTGGGAACCAGCGCTAGAGGCTGCTTTCCTGCTGGCCCTGGATGTCTCTGTGTTGTGATGCATGTCTTAGGTGCTCAGTGACATTTTCTGAATGGCTGAAAGTTTGGAAGGTCAGAAAATACATGCTCTAGGGGCAAGTGTGGTCCAGCTGTGACCATTAGAGGGTCACCAGAACAACTGTTCAAGTAAATACATACAAAAATCAGTTTCCAGGGTATAAGATCAGGGTGAATGGGCTCGACTGTGGAAAAACCTGCCAACTCCTCAGAAATGAATAGCAAGATGCTGGAACATCACAAACATCCTTGATCACACCGATGCCAGAGAAAATCAGTCTGTCTAAAGCAGAATTCTCTCAAATACATGGATGATTGGTCCCCAAATGCCTATTAATATACAACTTCTGGGGCCAAATTAGCAGAGAAAACGCAACAGCCTCTGGTTCACATTCACAGTGCTCATTGTAAAGTCACTAGAAGGGCTGTGGAAGACACCAAGGACACGTGCAAATTGTGTTAAATCAGTTTAGCCCAGTGTTGCCAAACTTCTTTGAGGTGGAGCCTTTTAGTGGCACGATGGCTGCAAGTGTCCCATAGGATGCACTTCCATGGAACCCACTTTGGAGAACACTCATTCGTAGGGATGACACTTTCAGGAGAGGTTTGGAGATCAGGTTGAGATGGTGGTTTGGGGCCAGGGTGTCCAGAGCCCAGATGGTGGAGGGCCAGGGTCTCGAATGCAAGGCAGGGGAGCCCTGTAGGTTTTGAGAAGGTAAGCCATGCTATCCACGTGTCAGCTTATAAGTGGGGCCTGCCTGGGTGTGAATTTGGGCCACATGAGAGTCCGGGGCACTCCAAGGGGGTCCATGCCTCATCTGGCCTCATTACCAGCCAGTGATCCCACAGAGCCTTTGTCACTCTTGGCTACAGCCTGGTCCCACATGTTTGCAATTGCCCGGGTCGCAGCCAGGGAGTGGCAGGCAAGATGATTGTGTGCTCAGGGGGTGCTGGAAGGTGGGGCAGGGTGAGGCTGGAAGGAAGGAGGTGTCCATGGGCCGGGCTGGAGTGGGGCTGACTGCTCACACCCTCTGCCCTCGCTGCAGGGTCCCTGTAAACACCCTTGGCCTGGCTCCCTGCCATCAGGATGAGTACATGTGCGGACCCCTCCGCCCAGCCTCGCATGCTGGGCCCGCAGCAGGGTATGGAACGCCCATGTTTTGGGAAGCGGCAGGGGCCTGTGGCTTCCCTGGGTCCCAGCTAGGGGCATGTCAGAGCCTGCTCATCCAGAGCCCAAGTAAACACAGCGCAGAGGATCACACAGCACACCAGCTGGAAGGAAGCCTAGAGACTCTTCTGGTGCAGAATTTCTCCCTTGGACAGCGGGGAGACTGAGGCTCAGAGTGGGGAAGGGATTGGCTGCCGCTGAGTTAGGCCTGGGACCTTGGGTCTGGATGTTGATTCCAGGGCTCCTTTGCCCACACTGGGGTGTCTCCAGAGCCCACTGCCTGAAAGTGGGGTGCTGGGCAAAGTCTACCTTCCTGTTTGAGGTGGTTTATGTTGCTGGGGGAGGAAGGGCAATAGGTTTGTTACTTAGAGTCCCCTCAACGGATGAAACAGGAGGAAAACAGTGACGATTCTTTCTTTCTTCAGTTTTTAAAACACAAAAATATTTTTCTAGATACTTTATCATCTTATTTGTGAATTACTTTCGTTTTTATTGCCTATAGTTTTTTTACAATTATTTTTTTAAGGTTGCCTTTTAAAAATGTTTTATGGAAAATTTCAGACAAAGTACCAAAGTAAAACAAAGCTCTAAATGCTCATAACCCATCGTTAACACTTATAAGTTTACCAGTCTTAACTCCTTTGTTTCTACCCACTCTCCCCAAGTCAGGATTAATTTGAAGCAAATTCCTGATGCTGTATCTTTTCATCTACAGTTATTTCAGTATGCATCTCTGATAGATAGATCTCACTCATTTTTTAAATGAAAATTTTTCTGTTGAGATTGCTATAGATTTACTCACATTGTAGAAAGAAATGCAGAGAAATGACTTGTATAGTAAGGATGATTTCTCTTAAACACAATCATAATATTATTATCACACCAACATATTTAATAATAATTACTTAATATCATCAATATCCAAACAATGCTTACATTTCCCAAATGGCTTATATTTTTTTCTTTTTTTAAGTTTGTTTGATTGACTTGCTTTAATTAACTAGTTATTCAAGTCAATCTTGTGTATCCAAGTTAATTGTCCAAAAACTAATGAATTAATTAAAAAATTTGAGCTGCTTTGAGATATAATTCATATACCATATGATTCACCCATTTAAAGCATACAATTCAGTGATTTTTTGGTAGCTTTTGATTTAAAAGGTAATGTGCATCTATTGTAGAAAACATTAACAGTACTTCAGTTCAGTCGCTCAGTTGTGTCCGACTCTTTGCGACCCCATGAATTGCAACATGCCAGGCCTCCTTGTCCATCACCAACTCCAGGAGTTCTCCCAAACCCATGTCCATCGAGTTGGTGATACCATCCAACCAGCTCATCCTCCGTCGTCCCCTTCTCCTCCTGCCCTCACTATTTCCCAACATCAGGGTCTTTTCAAATGAGTCAGCTCTTCGCATCAGGAGGCCAAAGTATTGGAGTTTCAGCTTCAACATCAGTCCTTCCAATGGACATCCAAGACTGATCTCCTTTAGGATGGACTGGTTGTCTCTCTTTGCAGTCCAAGGAACTCTCAAGAGTCTTCTCCAACACCACAGTTCAAAAGCGTCAATTCTTCGGCACTCAGCTTTCTTTATAGTCCAAATCTCACATCCATACATGACCACTAGAAAAACCATAGCCTTGACTAGATGGACCTTTGTTGGCAAAGTCATGTCTTTGCTTTTTAATATGCTGTCTAGGTTGGTCATAACTTTCCTTCCAAGGAGTAAGCATCTTTTAATTTCATGGCTGCAGTGATTCTAGTCAGCCACTGTTCCCACTGTTTCCCCATCTATTTGCCATGAAGTGATGGGACTGGATGCCATGATCTTAGTGTTCAGAATGTTGAGCTTTAAGCCAACTTTTTCACTCTCCTCTTTCACTTTCATCAGAGGCTCTTTAGTTCTTCTTCACTTTCTGCCATAAGGATGGTGTCATCTGCATGCCTGATGAACTATGGATGGAGGTTCGTGACATTGTACAGGAGACAGGAATCAAGACCATCCCTAAGAAAAAGAAATGCAAAAAAGCAAAATGGCTGTCTGAGGAGGTCTTACAAATAGCTGTGAAAAGAAGGGAAGTGAAAAGCAAAGGAGAAAAGGAAAGATATACCCATTTGAATGCACAGTTTCAAAGAATAGTGAGGAGAGATAAGAAAGCCTTCCTCAGCGATCATTGCAAAGAAATAGAGGAAAACAATAGAATCGGAAAGACTAGAGATCTCGTCAAGAAAATTAGAGATGCCAAGGGAACATATCATGCAAAGATGGGCACAATAAAAGACAGAAATGGTAGGGACCTAACAGAAGCAGAAGATATTAAGAAGAGGTGGCAAGAATACACAGAAGAACTATACAAAAAAGATCTTCAAGACCCAGATAATCACAGTAGTGTGATCACTCACCTAGAGCCAGACATCCTGGAATGTGAAGTCAAGTGGGCCTTAGGAAGCATCACTGTGAACAAAGCTAGTGGAGGTGATGGAATACCAGTTGAACTATTTCAAATCCTAAAAGATGACGCTGTGAAAGTGCTGCACTCAATATGCCAACAAATTTGGAAAACTCAGCAGTGGCCACAGGACTGGAAAAGGTCAGTTTTCACTCCAATCCCAAAGAAAGGCAATGCCAAAGAATGCTCAAACTACCGCACAACTGCACTCATCTCACATGCTAGTAAAGTAATGCTTAAAATTCTCCAAGCCAGGCTTCAGCAATTCGTGAACCATGAACTTCCAGATGTTCAGGCTGGTTTTATAAAAGGCAGAGGAACCAGAGATCAAATTGCCAACATCTGCTGGATCATTGAAAAAGCAAGAGAGTTCCAGAAAAACATCTATTTCTGCTTTATTGACTATGCCAAAGCCTTTGACTGTGTGGATCACAATAAACTGTGGAAAATTCTGAAAGAGATGGGAATACCAGACCACTGTGACCTGCCTCTTGAGAAATCTGTATGCAAGTCAGGAAGCAACAGTTAGAACTGGACATGGAACAACAGACTGGTTCCAAATAGGAAAAGGAGTACTTCAAGGCTGTATATTGTCACCCTGCTTATTTAACTTATATGCAGAGTACATCATGAGAAACGCTGGGCTGGATGAAGCACAAGCTGGAATCAAGATTGCTGGGAGAAGTGTCAGTAACCTCAGATATGCAGATAACAGTACTTATGTGCAGAATTTAATGTGAAAGCTCTCTGTAGTCATCTCTACCCAGTGAATGTCCTCTTTTACAAGTTGAATTATATATAAATTATATATATATATAATATATATAAGAGATAAACTCAGGGGAAAAAATGACTAAATTCTGTACCTAAGCATAGCCAGCAAAACTTTCAAAATTATCCCCCTGTTTGAGGGTGTTTTTTTTTCCCAACATGAAATTTAGAATGTCTTACACTTCATGTACTGGCTTGAAGGTGCTGAAGGCTTGCCCCGGGTGTCTTCTTTTTGCTGACTGTCTGGGTGAGAACCAAGGGGCATCTGGGAGTGACTGTCATCATGGTTGTCATTGGGGTTCCTAATTCCTAACCAAGCTATCCGTGGAGAGGATTCAGGGGATTGACAAACCTAGGGGAAAAAACATTATTATGCATCTTTATTTTGCCTGACCTAAATGTAGCATTTCCTTCTGTTATGGTCAAAGGCAACAAGCCAGTGGCACTAACAGAATCTGAGACTTCATCACCAGTGAAATCATAGATATTCCCCATCATAGTACAGTCACAGCTACTATTTTGAAATGTAATTTGAGCTCAGTGCTACTATGAGTCAAAGAAGCTGTTAGACTCTCTGTGAAATCTGTGTTTCTAAAAAAGCCCATATATTGACTATATACAATTAAAAACAGTTTGATCACAGTATTTCAATATAATTGTTTCCTTGGTAATCCTGCAAATTTTTGTGTGTTTATGAACATTCCAAGAAGGGGCTCGTTAGTTTCATAAGACTTCCAAGGGGGCCCAAGTTCCTCTTAAGGTTAAGAACCTCAAGATTGGAGAGAAATGCTTTTTTTCTAAGTCAGTGATGATTTACTTTTAATCTTTAACTTTTTAAAAATTCAGGGCCCCTTTACAGAGCTCCACTGCCTCTGGCTTCCTAGCTGTGCCCTTTCTCATTTTTCAGGGTTAAGTGCAAACCTGGCGCCAGGGTCCGGGGGAGAGAGGCAGCAGGAAGCAAAGGTTTTGGGATGTCTCTGCTGCAGAGGGAACTGGGCAGGGCTGTTTTCCGTGGCCGCCTGCCCTTTGCCTCGATGAGCACACAGCTGGTTTTGTAGCGCTGGGCCTGCCCTCCCAGAGGGATCATTTCAGGAGACGATCCATCTCCACGTCCACATGTCCTGTTGCCCTGGAGCACAAGTTAGATGAAGCATATGAGCAGCCGCTCCCAGATGGATGGGATGAGGAAAATCCACGCTCCCCCATGTTCAGCAGGAGATTCGACCAGCTCTGTGCAGCTGGTCAGGGGGAGCAGAAAGCCTCGGGGGCTCTGCAGGGTTACAGAGCAGCGGGTCAGAGAGGCATGGGGGAACAGACATGGCACTGCCACACACCCCTCCTTCCCAGGTGATCTCCACTGTACCCCCACACAGGGTGTGTGCTGACTGGTGCCAGCAGAAATTCTAACCCAGGCCTTCTATCACTAGCCCCAAGCTCAGGGCTTCCTTATTGCAGCGTAGCTGTTGATGTGCAGTAAATCAGCCAGTCTGCATACCAGTGCCTAGCCTGGTGATCAAGGGATCCATGGAAAGCCATGGAGGATCATTTCAGATGACAGCCATTGGCCCTCTGAGCAGGAATCAGACCCATGCTGTTGACCGTAGCCAGGTCTAGGTGATAAGGGTTTCTCGTGCACCAGGGCTGTGCTACGTGTTCACACCTGTTGTCTCCTCCAGTCACCAGAGCCACTCTGTGGAGGCAGCCGCTGGGCACCAGCATGGACTCTGGGCTCCACCTCCTGGTGCACAGCCCCGCTGTGCCATCTGTTAGCTCTGGAACCAGGCAACAACTTTGTCCTTCTGTGCCTCAGCTTCCTCGTCCATAAAATGGGGACACTGATATTCCCAAGTATAGGACTGCTTCAGGAATCAAATGGTATTCGTAGAGAAAGCACTGCCAGAGTGAGTTAGTGTCCTGTGACTGCTGTAACTAAGGGTCACCACCCTGGTTTCTGAGAACAACACCAACCAATTCTCTTACTGTTCTGGAAATCTGAATTCTAGTCTGATGTGGGTCTCACTGGGCTAAAGTCAGTGTCTCAGGGTTGTGTTCCTTTTGGAGGCCCCAGAGGAGAATGTTTCTTGGTCTTTTCCAGCTTCCAGAGATGCCCACATTCCTTGCCTTGTGGCCCCTCCCTCCAGCCTCAAAGTCAGCAATGTTGCATCTCTCTGACCCTGCCTTTGTCATCTCAGCTCTTTTTCTGACTCCTCCACCTTCTCTCCCACATTCAGGTCCCTGTGATTACACTGCACCCACCTAGGGGAATTCACGATGACCTCCCCACTTGAAGGTCAGCTAATTAGCAAACTTACTTCCATCTGCAACTTTCATTCCCTTTTGTCTTGTGAGGTGATGTACTCACAGCTCCCAGGGATTAGTAGTGGATGTCTTTGGGGGAGGACATGAAGCCCTCAATCCTGTGTTGTCTTGGGGTCCAGCTGCCACATGTGACAGTGGTTATGCTTTAACTGTTTCCCATTTTCTTGGTGACCACTGGCTATTCCCCTTGAAGGCAGAGAGCTTCAGGAAGTCAAAATCATTAGTTCATTTGCTAAATATTGAGCCTCTGGGCATGGTTCCAAGCTCTAGGACTGTTTCAGTGAACAAAACCAACATGGTACCTGCCTCATGGGATTTAAAAATTAGTGTGGATTGGAGAGGAAATAAATAAAAACTTCACAACTGACTGTGATGACTGCTCTAGAGGAGACAGACAGGTGCTATGCTAGAAACTAATGGACAGGGAAGCTAGCTGGTCTGGGAAGGCCTCTCTGTGCAGGTGACACCTGAGCTGTCCCCTGAGGGATGGCAAAGGTCCCAACACGAAGGAGAGAAGGCTGGATGGACATTTGCAGTCCAGGTTCAAAGCTTCTGGAAGGGCCCACAGGTGAGAAGCAACTTGGTATGAGGAGAGGCCAGCACAGGGGCAGGCGAGGGCTAGGGACCAGGCCATGGAGTGGTCGGCCTGGGAGGCCACGGGGGCAAGTTTGCATTTTGTCCTAAGTTTTAAGTAGGTTGTGTCATAATCCAAGACAGAGAGCTGGGAGATGCTGTGGAAGGGTGGACAGTGAGCTTCTGGGATTCTTAGCTTGCACTAGCACTAAGTGCTGTGTAGAACTAGAAGGCTGTGGCTAGGGACAGTTTTCTCCTGGTGTTAGTGTAGGTACCCCCGCTCCCTAGCTGCATATACTCTAGGTCTGTGATTCTTAGTGCCTGCAGTTGCCACTGCCTGGCCCTCCTGCCCTCAGCACCCTTCTCCCCAGTACATGCTGATGACCTTCCTCAGGTACCCCAGACTTCCCCGGACAGCTCCTCTCAGCCCACACCTAGGTAGAGCAGAGATACTGGGGGTCCTCAGTCTGTGATGGACAGAGGTGGAGGATGAGTGCCCCAGACTCCTCACCTGTCGGGGGTGGGGCTAGGCTGAGGCAGGTCCTGCACCATCTCCTCAAGGTCTCCAGCAGGAATGAGCTAGTGAAAAAACAAGATTGTTCAGAATTTCAAGATGGCGATATCAGAGTATTGAACAGTCACGGGGCCCTTCTGAGCATGGGGTCCCAGGCCACTGTTCAGGATGCATTGAACTCCCCTCCATCTCTTCTTATAACCATTCTGCTCTTCTGCTCACTTTTATTCTTTAATTTTCGTATTCCTAGCTGAACTTTGTGTGTGTTTTTGTTACGGAGACAGAAAGCTTTGAGAAGGCAGGAATGAGTGTGTTCAGAGGTTTTTTTCCTAGGTAGCAATGTTCCATCTCACTGGGACTGCTTGGAAGACAGATAGGGAGAGGGCCTCTGATGGTGGAAGGTCCAAGTTGCAAGACTTCACGTCAGTGGATCTGCCTAGCCAATTCTGTTTGGCCCAAGGCTCCACTGGCCCTGGCGCTGGCCTCTCCAGGCTCTAGACAGTCCCGGCTTGGTTTCTGTTTTATTGCTGTCATATATATACCTTTCTAACAGGGAGAGATAGGTCCCAGGGAAGGCAGCATTTGGTCCAAAACCCAAGGTCAACCCCTCAAACAGCCATGCTTCGAGGTGCCATGCCAGGTACGCGCATTCTCACGTGATTTGGAGAAGACAGCCTGCACTCAGGGCAGTGGGCTGGAGCTTGGCTGCAGGCTGCCGCACGAGGCCATGGGCCCATGTTTGGTGGTCAAAAGGGTGGAAAGTTATGGCCATAAATAACATAAGAGGGGGTTAAGGAGGTAAAAATCACCCGAGCCAAGCATGTATAGCCAAAGGGTTTCGTTTCATGCATAAACTCTGATCAATTGCTAGAGACTTTCTGGAGAGCCCATGGTTGACTAGTGGTGTCTGACCAGGATGGAGTGAGAGGAATGAATGACAAACGGGTACCATCCTTGAAAGGCGTTTTCTCACTTGTACAAGTGCCTCCCCTGCAGTGAACTTCTGGCAGCATTTTCTGAGGCTGGGGAAGCGGGCCGGTGGATCTCACAGGAGAGCTCTGCACACAGGAAACAGGTGCAGGAATAGTCTGCTTCCCAACTCCTTGCTTTGGCCTTCCAGGCTCTCCCTTCTGCCTCTGCTCTGCCCAGGCCTGACACGTCTTCCCCTACATGTCCATCTCTTGTATCCCATCTCCTCCTTCAATTTCGGTTCTGCTCCCAGCTCCTTCCCGCCCCTAGAGACCTCCACCAGTCCCTTTTGGTCAGTGACTGGCCCAGGCCCTTCAGATAAAGGGAGGGCATTCTGCATGGCTCTCTCCTGTTGTTCTGTGATGTCATTTATCCAATGCAATGACACACACATGGCTGTGATGACCCGTGCTGGGTGGTCGTAAGCCAGCAGCACGCATCCCTTCTCAGATCCCTCACTGTGCCGCCCACTGAGGGAGAGCCAGGGCTGCCGTGAGCCGGCCAGGCTGCGTGGTCAGGACTGAGGAGGAGGCAGGCCTCATCATGTGCAGACGAATACTGTATGCCTGATGCTGTCTGATAACTCTACTGTTGAGACAGTTAACGCAGCTTAATACCATGTTTGACACTAGTAAATGCTCAATAAACTGTTAGTAACAGTTATACTAATAAATAGTGATAGGTGGAGTATTTTCAGTTTGGCCTGCCCTGGGAAGTTGGGGTGGGTGGTCCCCAGGGACCTCCTCATTTTGAAGTTAATTTCCCAGGTAACAGGGGTCGACGAGGGAGAAGAGAGCCTTTTTGGTAACAGAAAAGACTATAGTCCACCAGTCTCGCAAAGACCCATCTGAATGCTGGTAGCTAATCAGTCTGGTGGGGAGACCTCGGCCTGGGGAATGTTTTCTTTCAATCCATCTCTCGGAGACATTTTCTTGCCAATCAGGGCCCTGGGAAGGCGGGTGGGAACAATGGAACGCGTTGTCCTGCCTCCCGTTGACTCGCTGCCGACAGAGTTCACTCAGCGTGTAATCCTTGAGGCATGCAGAGCCCGCGGCCGCCAGTGAGGAGGATAAATCGCCCCTGTATCAGGGAATTGGAAACAGATTGCTGGATGGGCCAGTGTGTCCCCGCCAGCCCCGCCCCCCACAGGCACCACGGCTCTCACCTTCCCCGGGAGGTGTCCACCTGAGAGGACGCCCCCAGCTGTCAGGCTGGTGAGGACCGTGGTGGCTTGATGGCGAGAGGACGCGGGCACCCTCGTGGGGCACTCTCCTTCTCGTCTGTTTTTCTGTCTTGACTCTCCTGTTTGTAACACAGGCTGCTCTCCATGGCAGAGGGAGACAGCGCCGAGTGGGTCCAGGCTGGAGCCGAGAGCCTGGAGAAAGGGAAAGGAGGGCAGTGAGCTCTGTCAGTAAGCCAGGGGATAACCGTGGCCCTGGCACTCTGCCGCTCTGGGTCTCAGCCTCCTTGTCTGCAACACAAAAATGAGATACAAGAAGCCTGCCTGTGTTGCATTAAGGAGGCAGGGAGGGGCCTTCCTCCCCAGAGGTGATGGAGGGGCCAGAATGCTGGAAGGGAGGATGCATTTAGAGATCATTTAATCTGGTATTTCCTCACCCTGATGGCAGGGCTGAATCACCTAGGAGTTAAGATACTGGTTCTCAGGCTCCCTCCCGATCTGCTCAGGCAGAGTCTCTCTCAAGCTGGGGTCTGAGGGTGCCAGGCTAAGAGCCTCCCTCCAAGACTCTAAGGCACAGCAAGTTTGGGAGACCATTTCAGCTTTTTACTCCATAACCAAGATATTGTAACAATTTAATGTCACTCTCTCCACCCTCTGCACTGTCTGCTTCACCTTCTTCTTCCCCGCTTCCTCCTCGCTCTCCGCGTGGGGCTCTGTATCCAGGCACGGCCTCAGGTTGAGTCTGGGCTTGTCCACGTCCTAAGGCTGGGTGGGCCCTGTGCCCCGGTCTCTTCACCTGTAAGTTGGGCACACGCGGCAGCCTAACTCACTGGGTGGCCACGTGACGAAACAACTCAGTGTGTGCGGCTCTCAGTGCCTGGCAGGGCCCCGGCCACCCTGTCAACCTACTTCCTCAGTGTTTGCTGGACTCCTGTAGCCATTTTAAACAGAGAGAGAGAGAGAGAGTATTCTTGCCTGGAGAATCCCAGGGACAGAGGAGCCTGTTGGGCTGCCATCTATGGGGTCACACAGAGTCGGACACGACTGATGTGACTTAGCAGGAGCAGCAGAGAGAGAAGGTGAGAGAAAAGCACCTGCTCGCCTTTTTGAGAAGCCTTCAGCTGGCAGGTTGGGAGGGAGGGTGGTGGAGAGGGAGGGGCACGGGTTTCTACTCCCCCAGGAGAGGAATCTTGTGGGACACTGATGGGTTGGCCTCTGCTTGGCTATGGGAAGTTGATCCCAAATTCCCTCAACTTTCACAGGAGGGGATTAGCTTTATTGCTGTGGAGTTTGGACTGACAGGGACTGCTTGTCATTAGTGGGCTTCCCAGGTGGCACTAGTGGTAAAGAACCCACCGGCCAAAGCAGGAGATAAAAGAGATCTGGGTTTGGTCCCTGGGTTGGGAAGATCCCCTGGAGGAGGGCAAAGCAACCCACTTCAGCATTCTTGCCTGGAGAATCCCATGGACAGAGGAGCCTAGTGGGCAACAGTCCACTGAGTTGCAAAGAGTCAGACATGACTGAAGCTACTTAGCACACACACACGCATGTTATTAGCAGTAATTATTATCATTTAATAATAATGATAGGGCTGCCCCTATGATGTGTGGGGCTCCAGGCAGATATTTTTTGCAGGATTCTTATCTTAATAAATAATCTGAATGACTCCAAAATAGAGTCTATTCTGGTGACCTAGGCTCATGTGACCCTGCATAAAATATACTATATCAGTCAGTGATACCAGACTGTCACCAGTGGCCACAGAACCCCAGATGACCCACAGACACAGGTCTCCAAACTCAGGGCATCTAGTCAACCTCTAGGGGGAATGAAGACCAAAGCTCAGATGGGTCCCATCCTGAATTGGGGTGTCCTACCTGGATGGTACTGCCTACCTGTCTGGTTCTGGTCACCAGGGGAAGTTCAGAAAAATTTGAGGACTCTTCCAAACTGTGGGTCCCCCTGATGTGTGAGTTCAAGGTGAAGTTCTAGATCTTAAGAGTGATAGAATGTTTTAACTGTACATCATTAAACATAATAGTAATTATAATTAGAATGCTGATGTTTATGACACTGAGTAATATCTTTGTTATCTACTGGTCACTGTGCTACTTAGGATTAAACTCGGCTATGTGTGGTGCAAGTTGAAAAAGAGAACAGCTTAAAATGATAGACATTGACTTTGCTCTCATGTAATGGGAGTCCTGAGGTAGGCTGTTTGGGGTGGGTGGGTGCCTTTGCTCCACAGAGTCTTCAGGGCTCAGGGCTCCTTCCCACTCACTTCTCTGCCACTCGAGCGAGTGGCCCGAGGACCAGGGTGGGACGGCCACCGTATTTGTGTTCAGGCAGCAGGGTGGAGGGAAATGGGCTTGTTCTGCTGCTAGGGGCACCCTTTGCACTTTCTCATTAAAAGGAAGTTGCCCTTGATCAAGTCCACCAAGTGAGGACCAGGGTCTGGTGTGGTCCCTGCATCTGAACACTCGTGGTAGCAGCTATCTTCAGGAGCGTCTGCACTCCTGCTCCTGGCTCCAGCCTCAAGCTTCTAAATGCCGTGGAGCCTCTCCCTCGTCCCCACACTCCCCTGCACCCTCTCTTCCCTCTCCCATTCTCTGACGCAGGCTCTTCTCTCCCTCGCCTCCTCCCTCTCTCTCTGCGGGAAAGTCATGGTGGTGACCCTTCCACCTGGTGGGAAGAAGAGACCTGGGAGGGGCTCCAGTGGAAGGAAGAGAATGACGACAGGGTGGCCACCCAGCAGGCAGGAAGGGATGTCCCTCCTCAGCCCTGGACCTGCTCTCCCGCCTGTGGGCTCTCACATTTGGTTATGAACCTCAAGGGTGTGTGAGTCATACGCAGAGCTCACCTCTGACTCTTCTCCTCTTCCAGCTCCCTGGCTGCTTTGAGGTCCAGCTCAGTTCAACTGAGTGACTATTTATTTAGCAACTTCTCATATGAAGTATTGAGAATTATTTCCCTGGGACAGTTGGCCAGAACACATTAAATAGTCAGTGTCCAAGTGTGGTCAAAGCTCTTGGGACTGGTTGCCAATTTGCTTTCTATTCCCATGGGTAGAGCACAAGGGTGTTGTTTTACCACATCGTTTCCAGCACTGGGTATTGCATTTTATTGTGTTTTAGAAGATAATTGTTTATCTCACAGGTGATTATCCTCCAAGATGAATAGACTGGTCTCTCCCAGGTCATTGACACAGAGGTGATGTCAAATTAAGCAACGTTTTTTTTCTTTTTCTTTTTTTTTACAAATATAGAATGTCATTGTATTTTTTAAAAAATGTATTTTAATGTACCTTACTCATGGAAGGTACATTAAAATCTGGTGAATTTTAACAGGCATGTGCCTGTGAAATATCATAGCACACAGTATTGAATTTTTCATGCTCATTGTTACTTTGCAGGCTGATTGTGCTGATCCTAATTTATGTCTGTTATTTTATATATTGTTCAGGGTTAGATTCAGGGTGGACAAAAAGCCTTTTAAAAACACTGTTGTATTCTCTTAAGTTTTATCCTTAAGACATCTGTCACTTTTGGAATCCACTCCAACTCTGGGGAGATTTGTTCCAATGCCTATGAAATGGAATCTGAGATTTTAGTTTTAAAAGTGGGACCCTGGAAGATTCAATCCATGATTGCAAAATTGTTATTTCTTAATATTTTGGTTTTTCACAAACCAGTGTTTTCGAAAGAGATATTGTTCGTTGGGCTGTTTTACTTTTGATGTCATTTTTGGGGGGAGGGTGCAATGATAAATTTGGGTCCAATTCAGTATTCAGGGTGTAGATCCATGTGATTGAGCACAGTTCTTTGTGGGGAAGCCAGAGGGCTTGAAAGGAAGGAAGATGGAGTGTGGGAAAACAGGAACCCCCGTGCTCTGCCGGCTGGAGTGTAAACTGGTGCAAACCTTCTGAGGCTCAAGCTGGTTCTTTCTACTTGCACAGATTGAGTCCACACACACTCAGTATGGTATGCAGGATATCTCACTCCCCCAGAGATGCCCAATGATCCAAGAACCCATGACCATGTCAACCCACAGAGCGAAAGGGACTTTGCATATACGATTCACTTAAGGATCTCGAGATGGCCAGCCGTGTCCAGGTGGCAAGACCCCTCCCAGATGGATAGTGAGGTCCCGTGCAGGGTAGCAAGTCCAGTGTCCCCCAGAAAGCAGAAAGCAGTGCCCCCTGCTTCCTCCTTGCCAAGGCCACCTGCAGAGGAGGGACAGAGACTTCTCTTGGGAGGTGAAACATAAGTCCATTCAAAACCTTCAGCCTCAGCAGAGCCTCCGCGCCCTGCTAGATAAACACTGCTGTGTTTGAAGACTCCACAGGAAGTGTTTTGGCCTGGAGGGAGGGAAGGTTCCAGGCTTCATTCTGAGCCGAGTCCATTCCTGGGGCAAATTATAACCACTGTCCACGGTATCTTGGTCCTGCCACAGGAGGCAGCCCTTGACCTGGAGCTGCCCTGGGGAGTCTGTAGTCTTCTCCTGGGATGTGGGGCTTCACGGAGGAATCAAGCCTAAGGGTACACAGAGGAAGTTCCAGGGTGTGCGCTGACACCAGCCTGGAAGGCAGCTGGTTACACTGGCTCTGTCCAACCTCTCCTGCTCCCCTCTGTCCTGCCCTCCACTCCCTGACCTCTCTGTTCCTCCAAAATAAAAAAAAAGATCCCAATCACACTGAAGGCACGTCCAAACTGAACAGAGAGAACCCTACTTAGTCAAGAAAAATGGCACAGCCTCAAGGATGTGAAACTACAGGACCCTCACAGTATGCTCGCTGCTCGACACAAGGTACCTGTGCACCCAGACTGCACACAGTGCTTTCTGAGCTGCTGTCTTCTGAGCCCCATGATGAGCTGCACTTATTTTCTTCTTCCCTGAGGCCCGGCCTTGTTGCAGCTCAGCGCACTGAGAGCACAGCTCCATGAGTCATTTCTCAGCATCCCCATCCCACACCCTGTGCACCCACCACCCAGCTCAAGACACGGAGCATCGCAGAGCTCCTTGTCCTCCTTCCTGGTTGACACCCATCTCCCTAGCTTGTCACTGTCCCGACCTGTATCACTGTGAGTTTTGTAGAACTTGAACTTGCTATCTGTGAATCACACCCTTTGCTTGTTATAGTGTCTGTACTTGCAATTGTAACATGCTCACCTCACAGGCGGGGAAACTGAGGCATGACTTTTAGTGTTGAGTCCAAAGTCCCAGAGTAAGGAGCAGGGTTGAGATGCCAACGAGATCCAAGCTCCTAGAAAGAGGCAAGGCACTTCAGGAGCACAGTGGCAGAGAAGCCCAGGGGTGGAAGCACTGGAGATGGCCCAGGGCAAGGGCCACCCTCCTCCTCTTTGGCAGAGGGCGCCTCGACTGTCCCCCATCCCCATCCTCAGTTCAGTTCAGTTCAGTTGCTTAGTCGTGTCCGACTCTTTGTGACCCCATGGACTGCAGCACGCCAGGCTTCCCTGTCCATCACCAACTCCTGGAGCTTGCTCAAACTCATGTCCATCAAGTTGGATGCCATTCAACCAGCTCATTGTCTGTTGTCCCCTTCTCCTCCCGCCTTCAATCTTTCCCAGCATCAGGGTCTTTTCCAAGGAGTCAATTCTTCACATCAGGTGGCCAAAGTATTGGAGTTTCAGCTTCAGCATCAGTCCTTCCAATGAATATTCAGGACTGATTTCCTTTGGGATGGACTGGTTTGATCATTTTAATGTCTAAGGGACTCTCAAGAGTCTTCTCCAACACCACAGTTCAAAAGCATCAATTCTTCAATTCTTCAGCGCTCATCTTTCTTTATAGTCCAGCTCTCACATCCATACATGACTACTGGAAAAACCATAGCTTTGACTAGATGGACCTTTGTTGGTAAAATAATATCTCTCTTTTTTAATATGCTGTCTAGGTTGGTCATAGCTTTTCTTCCAAGGAGCAAGTATCTTTTAATTTCATGGCTGCAATTTCACCATCTGCAGTGATTTTGGAGCCCAAGAAAATAAAGTCTCTCACTGTTTCCACTGTTTCCCCATCTATTTGCCATGAAGTGATGGGACTGGATGCCATGATCTTAGTTTTTTGAATGTTTAGTTTTAGAGCTTTTTTGCTCTCCTCTTTGACGGTCGTCAAGAGGCTCTTTAGTTCCTCTTCGCTGTTTCTTGGTGGGTTAGTCTGGAACATCCCCATCCTGTCTGTCTCCAATCCCAAGCCTGGCTGTGTGCTTACTGCCTGAGGGAGCCCCCCTGACAGCTGTACTGATGTTCTGGGGAAAGCCCTGCAAATCTTGTGACAGACAGCTCTCATCTGGTGGTTAGCGTGGAGCCTGATGTCCGCACCAGTGAGGCAGGGTGCTGGCCCTGGGAAACCTGATTGGTGCCAAGCCTGTGAGTACGCGTCCAACCCTCACAGCTGGTCAGCCTGCTGACCCCCCACCAAAGCATGGTTGGAGGTTGGACAGCGTTCCTGTGGCCGTATGGGTCCTGTTTGCTGACCCCTGGGTGGATGTGAGCAGTAATGAGATAATCCATGCGAAACGCCAGCATTGCCCTGTGAATGTGAGCAGGCTCATTGTTCTTAATTGCCCACAGTTGGGACTCATGATCCCAACAGTCTGTCCCATAGGTCTCTTATCTGAATCCTTATCTCAGACCCTGGGAGCCGGATCTGTTTCAGAATTCAGAATTTGTTAGATTTCAGAACTTAATCAGTGCTTATGTTGTATATCATTAACAGCCCCAAGGGATCCTGGGCAGACTGGGTCATGAAACTTACTGCAGTTTCTCCAGCAAACCATATGGGCACATAGCCACACCCCCTTCACGGCTCCCTTCTGGGCTGGCTCCACTGCAAAACCTCGGGAGGAAACGTGATGAGAGGCCTGGGTCTCCCTGCCTCCTCTCCTGCGTGGCCTTGGGCAACACACCCTCCTGAGAAATGGGACAGCAGAGTCCTCAGGGCTTCAGAACACTGTGGTTGGATGAGTTTGTCTAGGAGAAGTGCTCAGACAGGGCCAGCTCTTGGTGAAGATGGGGAAGCGCCCTCCATGACCACAGTCTTACTCTTACTGACTCTGCTGCCGCTGGTGGCTTGCCGGCTCTCACTGAGACGTGAGCTGGGGCCTCACCGAAAGTGCCCCCGCATCTGCAGGTCCAACTGTGTGCCCCCAGCAGTGTGTGCAGCCGTGTGTGCTCCAGCTGTGTGTCCTGCATGTCGGGTGCTGTGCGGTGGGATTGTAGAGCAGGGGCAGCCGACTCAGATTCGAGTCTGTTGGACTCCGTAGCCTATTCACAGCAAACCACCCAAACTTAGTGGGTTAAAACAACAGCATTTATTCATTTTTTGCTCATGCACATGCAGTTTGGGCAGGACTCTGTGGAGACAGCTCTGCTCTGTTCTGTGTGGTGTTGGCTGCGGAGGCGTGGCGGCTGGGGACATCTGATGGCTGGGTTTTGGAACTCTCTGAAGGCTGGTTCACTCCCTTGTGTTTGGGGTGGGCTGAGCCTGGTGTTAACTGGCCTGTTAGCGGGCACCTCCACTGGAACCTCTGTGCTCAGGCTTCCTCACAGTGTGGGGGCGGGGTTCTTTGTCTCATCTTGGCGGTCACTTCCACCAGAGCTTCCTGGGTTGAGCCAGGCATAGAGTCTCCCCAAGTGCTAGAGGAGAGGACACAGACCCCACCACTGGATGGGAGGAATATCAATTCTTTTTATACTTTATACATAATATCAATAAATATAATAATGTTTATAAATGTATATTTATATATAAAATGTTTGTAATATTTACAAAATTTACCACTTTATTTAGTGGCAACATAGTGCATCTCATAAAGCATTAGAATTGTAATCATATTGGTATGTCCGTCTAAATGTTGGTTTTTCACAGGTGGTTTCAGGAAGAGCCACATCTCTTCCAGGAGGAAGCATTTTGGGGATAGTTCTGGGAGACATAGGCTTTATTTTCAGCAGAAAAAGGAAGAGTTATTAGCCAAGAAAAGGGAGAAATTGGAAGATCTGATACCCAAAGCTTCCCGCTAGTGAGTTATTCTAGATCAGATCTATTTTTTTCTGGTTATGGGGGGAAGAAAAAGCAGCAAAAAAAAAAAAAACAAAAAACAAACCCACTTTACACAGGCTCATGGATTGCTTAAGTGCAAGGGAACTATCTAACTTAATTTTTTAAAAAGTCTTGGGCTTCCAGAGCTGGAAGGAAACTTGGAGCTCAGGTAATCTTGTGCGTCTTAAATAGAGGGGTACATAATCCCAAGTGTAGATGGAACAAGCAGAGAGAGAGAGAGAGTTACAGCATAAACATGGTGAACTTTGATTTTTCCTAGACGCCAAGTAATCCAAAACATTTCAATATTCAAACAAACATGTCTATATTTTGGAGTAGAACATAAAATCTCTATAAATTTTTATGGCAAAACAGAAGACTTAAAAGAAATTCCACACTGTCAGCAGACTGGCTTGAGTGAAGAGTGAGAAACCTCCCTTCCACCCGCTCCGAGGTCCTAGCTTGGACTCCTGGGTCCTAACCCACTTTCCCTGCCATGGAGGGTGTTTGGTGGGGGGCAGCACCAGAAGCAGTGTGCTAGCTGGCAGTCCTCCTGGGAACTCTGTACAATACTAGTTCTCAGCAAGAAGTGCTAAGGAAAAAAAAGAAAGAAGGCAAAGTAAAAGGCCATGTCATGTCAGTTTCCACATGGAGTCAGAGCTGCTCTCTCCGATAAAGGAGCCGCCAGTCACATGTGGCCATTGACTAGAGATACAGCTTGTCCAGGTTGTGATGTCCCTAGGAGGAAATACACACTGGCTTTCAAAGACTTACTATGAAAAAGAAGAATGCAAAGTATCTCATTATATATATTGACTACATAATGAAATGATGGTATCTGGGGCATATTGAGTTGAATAAATGCATTTTCTTTCTTTTTATTTCTTTAACATGTCTACTACAAAATTTTAAACTACTTAGGTGGCTTACATTATTGATATTTTCACTGGATACATTGGGCTAGAGTATAAGGTGTCTGCTAATGTAACATACCCCAGAACCCTGTCCTTCCTGTAACATCTTGAGTGACGAGTCTAGGGGTAGAACAGGCTGCTGAAAACATGCCTTTAGGTTGTTTGTCTCTTTACTGACCTCTAAGTAAACATTGGATTTCCCACCTCCACACTTTTGTTGACCCTGTTCTGCTGAGAATTCCTTCTTCTCTTGACCATTCCAGACCAACCCACCCTTTAACACATAGCTCAACTCTCTTAGGTGTCAAATGCATTCTTTACTCTGCATCCCCTGCCCAGCTTTACAGAGAATCCCTGCTTCTGAAAGTCTTAACAGGCTCACTTACTCATTAATTAATGAGATAAATCCATATTTCACTGCCCAATAATCTTTACTCTCTTTTTTATGTTGTGGAAAGTACAAATGCAATGACTTTTTGTTGTTCTTTGAGAGGTTGCTTGAAGCCTCTCCTAGTTTAGGGGTGCTCAGAGGGGTGAGGTGCTTGCTATGGCTTGCACCAGAAGTTAGTGGGAAGGCTGGGGGAACAGGGAGGTTGGGTTGTGCCACATTTCTCCTCAATTCCCAGTTCATTTGGATGCATAGGACTGAAGAGTCCCAATTTCTCATCACAGTCCAACACCCTATAGCAGAAATTATTGGTCAGCTACCCAAAGCCTGTGCCAATGATTTTCTCTTGCCCCAAAGGCCTGGATGATCTATATATGTGCTTTCTCAGCCTCTCTTGAAGTCAGGAGTGCCAAGTGACCCTATTCTGGTCAATAAGCCAGAGGGAAATCAGCAGAGCTTTTATGGAAGGATTTTCTTCCATGATAAAGGAAAGCAAGTCTTGTAAAGGGTCACATGAAGAAGTTCTTCTTTATTGTCCTCCCCCTTGCTCTGCTTCCTGCTACTGAATATGGTTGAAGAGGCTGGCATTGCAGCAACCACCTTGGGACCATGAGGTGATAACATAGGGGAGAAGAGTTAAGGATGGAAGAGTAGAACAATGGAAAGGGCCTGGGTAAAGATGACTTGATTGAGTTGCCAAGCCAACTGCAGGACCACCTACTTAGACTTCCAGAGAATGTGATACAGCTGTGTATTTTTATCATCTATGCCATCCTTAGCTGAGCATTCGGTTCCTTACCCCAGAACGCCTTCTAACTGATGTACATGTGCTGTGCTGTGCTTAGTTGGTCAGTTGTGTCCAACTCTTTGCTGACCCCATGAATTATAGCCTGTCAGGCTCCTCTGTCCTTGGAATTCCCCAGGCAAGAATACTGGAATGGGTTGCCATTCCCTTCTCCAGGGGATCTTCCCAACCCAGGGATTGAAGCCAGGTCTCCAGCATTGCAGACAGATTCTTTACTGTCTGAACCACCAGGAAAGCCCAACTGATGCATACTCCACATAATCACGAAGGAAAAGAACTCATACCACAACCAAAATATGTAATATAAATGAAAACTACCACTGAATTAGAAAGTGGTATTCTCACCTTAAAGCATCAACCACATCAGACTGATTAGTCATAGCAGGGACAGCTTCTTGCAGTGATAGGTCTAGTGGCATTTCACCAGCAACATCTCATTTAAGCATCCTGACCACTCTGTGAAGCAGACATGGTTACTACCTCTACATTACAGAAGAGAAAACTGTGGCTTGG